>NC_139026.1:29784294-30207499 GCF_964662115.1 Mustela nivalis
ACGTTAGCTCTTGTCATTGGCAATTCTGAAGAATTTAGCTGGCGCAAGAGCATGCATGGCCTTCAGTGTTGACCCAGCTAAAGTAAATATGACTAATCTGGGATTTGTGTGCAGAAGAAATCAGGACGGAAGGATAATGAAGGGTCATGAGGCGTAGGGAGGCGATCTGGGGATTTCCTGTGGTAGACTAAGAGGTATTAAGAGCTAGAGCAGGGACCACCAGAATACAAAGGAAGAGACAGTAGGAAGCTGTACCTTATGACTGACATGGGCATGAAGGAGTGGAACAAAGTCAATTCTAACATTTTGAAACTCAGTGACTAGAAGTTTGATAGAATGAGTAACAGATATGGAATCACATGAGGCAATGCAGATTGGGCTCAGGGTCTCTCATGAGGTTGCCATCCAGATGCCAGGTATGGCTACAGGCTCTGAAAGCTTGCCTGAGACTTCTAGGCTTGTGGTTATTGGCAGGGGGCTTCCGCTCCTCACTGGCTCTTGCTTGGAGTATCATTGCCAGGAGGCCCCTCTTGGAGGGTGGCTATCACTGGGTATGTGGAAGTGCAAATGAAGAAATCATACTCACCTATTTGGGGTGGTAAGGTAGGCTGTGGTAATATATCACACGGTTTTTCTTAAAAATATCTGTTGTAAATGCTTTTAAAAACCATAGCTTTTGGTGAGGCATCAGGGCATTAGTGTCTGAAGGATAGAAAGAAGTCTGGCAAAAACAGATGAGTTTTTCTAAACAAAACATTCTATTACCTAATACCCCGAGGAGAGCTACAACTTAACATTATTGCAATCTGGCTTTGAGACACACTTGCCAGATGTTATCCAATCAAACATTTGAGTGAGAAGATCCATGCTGAAATATTTTGTTATATCTACTACATTATAAATTACATATTCTATTTCTATTATCTCCTACTTTAATATTATTTCTTATATTATTTTTCACATGTATCTTATATCTTTTTTTTTTTATTAAAGATTATTTATTTATTTATTTATTTGTCAGAGAGAGAGCGAGAGCGAGCATAGGCAGACAGAGTGGAAGGCAGAGTCAGAGGGAGAAGCAGGCTCCCTGCAGAGCAAGGAGCCTGATGTGGGACTCGATCCCAGGACGCTGGGATCATGACCTGAGCCGAAGGCAGCTGCTCAACCAACTGAGCCACCCAGGCGTCCCTGTATCTTATATCTTATCATCTTTTTTCTACTATCTTATCCAATAGTGTCAAAGAGTGGCCAAAAAAGGCATCTGGTTAGCATGATGACCAAAATGAATGGAAATGACAAAGTTACTGTATGTGGATGGCTGAACATACACATTAGTGTATTAAATGGTCTGAAAGTCCTGAAACATTTAATTAGTGTATTAAATGTTTCTGAAAAGTGACCTCAGTTTATTTGGCTCCAAGTTTTTTTAACATAATACCTTGATAATTAGCTGAATTAGTGTTCCTTGGAAAACTTTCAGAAAAAAAAAAAATGACCCAATCCTTCTCTCTTCCTCAACTTTTCTTTTTTCTTTAATTGGAGTGTGGTTGACCCTCAGTGTTACTTTAGTTTCAGGTGTACAACAGTGACTCTTCCTTAACTCTTATTCTCATTATGTTGCTTTATCTCCACAGTCGCCTACCCATGGCTCAGCCTGCTTTTATCCTCTTGCCCAATCCAGTTTTAAATAATCAACATGGCTGTTCTCACTCTCTCCTCTTTAAAACCATCTGTAACACTCAGGATCAGGGGCAAATTCTTTAACCTAGCATGAAAGATCCATCTGTTGCTTCTCTGGGCTCGAAGGCTGACATCTCCTTACACAAACTCTGTAGCAGCTGCATGAAGCTCCCAGAGCCTCTCAGACATAATATATTCTTTCACCCTTCCATGATTTTTTTTCTCCTGAAAAGTCTTTTCCTCTTCTCTTTACTTGGAAAGATTATTAGCCTTTAGCATGCTTATATCGTTATCCGAAATCTTTTGGCACTCCCTCACCAGAGAGATTCAATTTTTCTACTTTTGCTGAAACTACTAAGAGGCACGTTTTTCTCCCCCCAAGAGTTGCTAAGTTGGAAAAGGACACATCTGTAGCTACAGGGAGGCAGTATTTGAAGATGGTGCGTGTGTGTGTGTGTGTGTGTGTGTGTGGAGACAGCAGTGAGAAAGGAAGAGGTTATACCTTCTTATGAGGTCATTTGAATACCTACTCCCACCCTTGGGATTTTCAGTCATATGAGCCAATTAATATTTTTTGGCCTTAAATTAGTTTGAATGTGTTTTCTGTTCAGTTGGCATTAAAAAAAATCTCAATAATAAAGGAATTTTTTTTTACATATCTGATTTCCAAGTAATTTTTAATAACTATATATATATATATATATATATATATATATATATTGCTGGTACATCCATCTTATTTTTCATTGTATGAATCACTGAGTTTCCTAAATCAAGTGTGTGATTTCCCAAGGTTAGAAGACTATTGATATGAAGTGTACCATTAAGTACCTCTCCACTCCTGCCCAGAGATAGAAAAATTGATAATAAACTTTATTTAGAGAAAACACAACAGTTCAAAATCTGTGGAACACAACAAAGGCAGTCCTGAGAGGAAAATATATAGCAGTACAAGCCTTTCTCAAGAAACAAGAAAGGTCTCAAGTATACAACCTAACCCTACACCTAAAAGAGCTGGAGAAAGAACAACAAAGAAACCCTAAGCCCAGCAAGAGAAGAGAAATCATAAAGATCAGAGCAGAAATCAATGAAATAGAAACCAAAAAAACAATAGAACAAATCAACAAAACTAGGAGTTGGTTCTTTGAAAGAATTAATAAGATTGATAAATCCCTGGCCAGAGTTATCAAAAAGAAAAGAGAAAGGACCCAAATAAATAAAATTACAGAATGAAAGAGAAGAGATCACAACTAACATGAAAGAAATACAGAGAATTATAAGAACATATGATGAGCAACTCTATGCCAACAAATTTGACAATGGAAGAAATGGATGCATTCCTAGAGACATATAAACTACCATAACTGAACCAGGAAGAAATAGAAAACCTGAACAGACCCATAGCCAGTAAGGAGATTGAAACAGTCATCAAAAATCTCCAACAAACAACAGCCCAGGGCGAGACGGCTTCCCAGGGGAATTCTACCAAACATTAAAGAAGAACTAATTCCTATTCTCCTGAAACTGTTCCAAAAATTAGAAATGGAAGGAAAACTTCCAAACTCATTTTATGAGGCCAGCATCACCTTGATCCCAAAACCAGACAAGGATCCCATCAAAAAAGAGAGCTATAGACCAATATCCTTGATGAACACACATGTGAAAATTCTCACCAAAATACCAATAGGATTCAACAGTACATTAAAAGGATTATTCACCACGACCAAGTGGGATTTATTCCAGGGCTGCAAGGTTGGTTCAACATCTGCAAATCAATCAATGTGATACAACACATTAATAAAAGAAAGAACAAGAACCATATGATACTCTCAATAGATGCTGAAAAAGCATCAAAAGTACAGCATCCCTTCCTGATCAAAACTCTTCAAAGTGTAGGGATAAAGGGCACATACCTCAATATCATCAAAACCATCTATGAAAAACCCACCGCAAATATCATTCTCAATGGAGAAAAACTGAAAGCTTTTCCGCTAAGGTCAGGAACATGGCAGGGATGTCAATTATCACCACTGCTATTCAACATAGTACTAGAAGTCCTAGCCTCAGCAATCAGACAACAAAAGGAAATTAAAGACATCCAAATCGGCAAAGAAGAAATCCAAACTATCACTCTTCGCAGATGATATGATACTATATGTGGAAAACCCAAAAGACTCCACTCCAAAACTGCTAGAACTTGTACAGGAATTCAGTAAAGTATCAGGATATAAAATCAATACACACAAATCAGTTGCATTTCTCTACACCAACAACAAGACAGAAGAAAGAGAAATTAAGGATCAATCCCATTTACAATTGCACCCAAAACTGAAAGATACCTAGAAATAAACCTAACCAAAGAGGCTAAAAATCTATACTCAGAAAACTATAAAGTACTCATGAAAGAAATTAAGGAAGATACAAAGAAATGAAAAAATGTTCCATGCCCCTGGATTGGAAGAACAAATATTGTGAAAATAAGATACCATCCATTTTTTTCAAAGAAATGGAACAAATAATACTAAAATGTATATGGAGCCAGAAAAGACCTCGAATAGCCAAAGGAATATTGAAAAAGAAAGCCAACATTGGTGGCATCACAATTCCAGACTTCAAGTTCTATTACAAAGTTGTCATCATCAAGACATGATGGTACTGGCACAAAAACAGACACATAGATCAATGGAGCAGAATAGAGAGCCCAATACTAAAATCTACATGGAACCAGAAAAGACCTCGAATAGCCAAAGGAATATTGAAAAGGAAAGCCAAAGTTGGTGGCATCACAATTGCAGACTTCAAGTTCTATTACAAAACTGTCATCATCAAGACAGCATGGTACTGGCACAAAAACACAGACACATAGATCAATGGAACAGAATAGAGAGCCCAGAAATAGATCCTCAACTCTATGGTCAACTCATCTTCGACAAAGCAGGAAAGAATGTCCAATGGAAGTCTTTGTGGGAGAGGGCATTATTCAACCTACTACAGATGGCATCTCAAATAATGGAAGAAAATAAATTTGTAAAATAAAAGGTATCAAGGCTAGTAGTTTATGGAAAAGAGATAAATCTAGATTAATTCCTCAAACCGGATCCTAGGATAAATTCCACATTTATGAGATTTAAATACAAAATTATGAAACCATATATATACTCAAAGAAATATAAACAGAATTTCATAAACAGAAGTTTATAAGCAGAAGTAGGTAAGACTTTCCTAAATATGACTCTAAACCCAAAAGCAATAGGGTAGATAAAACAGTGTGTTTGTACACATGTATTATATATAAATCTATGCATGCCTATATATTTTATATATACATTCATATATATGTGTAGAATTTTTCCAAGATGCAAGAAAAAGACAAACAGAAAAATACTTTCAGTTTATCTTAAAAGCACTCCTAATACTTAAATAACTAGAGATTTTTAAAACCCAGTAATTCTATAGTAAAAATGAGCTAGAAAAATGGATAGTCAAAACATTCAAATGGCTTTTTAAATATGGAATGATGATCATACTTGATCATATCAAGAGAAATGCAGACTAAAACTCACCAAGATAAAATTTCTCACCTATCTAATGGGCAAAAATCCCAAGTCTGGCAACATGCTCTATTGGCATGACTGTGGGAAAATAGGTATTCTCATACAGTGTCACTGTGAATGCAAAACAGTACAATGTTTATGGCAAGAAGTTTGGAAACATCTAGAAATTACATATGTATTTTCCCTTTGACCTAGCAATTTCATGTCTAGGAATCAATCCCAAAGTTATACTAGCACAAATTAAAAGGCATCTGCTCAAGACTATCTATTGAAAGACTGTCTATCCTATCAAAACCCTGGAACCACCTTAATTATACATCAACAGAGAAGTGGTTGAATAGACTAGGCAGCTATTAAAAAGAGTGGGAAAGATCTCCATGCACTACTATGGACATGTCTAGAATGTACTGTGAAGTGAAAAAGCAAGATAGAGAAAATATGTATGGTATACTCCCACTTATCTAAGTATAGTATGCTATATAAATAAGATAATGAAGTGAAATCCATAACATTAAAAAAAAAAAAAAGGTTACCTCTAAGGAGAAGGAGAAAAGAAGGTAGAGAAGACAGGGGTAAAAGCTAGACTTTTGGGGGGCGCCTGGGTGGCTCAGTGGGTTAAAGCCTCTGCTTTCGGCTCAGGTCATGATCCCAGGGTCCTGGGATCGAGCCCTGCATTGGGCTCTCTGCTGAGCAGGGAGCCTGCTTCCTTTCCTCTCTCTGCCTGACTCTCTGCCCAATTGTGATCTCTGTCTGTCAAATAAATAAAAATTGAAAAAAAAAAAAAAAAAAAAAGCTAGACTTTTTGGAGCACCTGGGTGGCTCAGTCAGTTGAACTTCTGACTCTTGATTTCAGCCCAGGTCATGACCTCAGTCGCACTCATGATCTCAGGGTCATGGGATTGAGTCCTGCGTTGAGCCCTGCATTGAGCTCTGTGCTCAGCATCGAGTCTGCTTGTCCCTCTCCCTCCCTGTGCTTCTGTGCTCTCACCAATGTAAATAAATAAAATCTTTTAAAAATGCTAGACTTCTTTAAATATACCTTATTTATATATTTCAACTACATAAATATTTTGCATAATTAAAACTTTTGATTGAATTTTAAAAACCTCTATTCACTAAAAAGACACACACACACACACATACACATATATATGTATATTCAGTTTGTCACAGAGCCACACAGTGAAGAAGTATTTCATTTCACCTGACTTTAAAACCCAGAAATTTGAGTGTGTGTACTTAACAGTATATGTCCTAAGGACAAAAGAAACTCTAATCAAGCAATCAATCAAAAATTAAGAAAAATGTTAAGCTGTTCTCAGTAATAATTATTAGTCACAGTGTCAGCATTTTACTCTAAGACTATTATATGTTAATCTGGATATAGACAAGTTAGGTGATGATTTAATTCAACTAACCCTGTGTCCTCGAGAGTCAGACTGCCATCCTCAGAATAGGAGACAGGAAATAAAAGTATAAGATAGGAGAGATTAAATAAAAACCCTTCAATCTCCAATTTAAGTAGGAAGATACTGTAGGTATTTTAGTTTGCTCAGGCTGCTATAATAGAATAATGACTGGATGGCCTAAACAACACAAATCTCTCCCTCACAGTTCTGGAGTCGAGAAGTCCAAGATCAAGATGCTGGCAGATCTGGTGTCTGATGAGGGATCACTTCTTCATTTGCAGCTGGATGTCTCCTTAGTTGTATCCTCATATGGTGAAGACAGGCTAGAGAGTTCTCGGGGCTCTCTTTTATAAGGGAACTAATCCCATTCTTATGACCTAATCACCGCTCAAAGACACCCCACCCGCCCCATCTAAAACCATCACCATGGGGGTTAGGATCCCCACATATGCATTTTGCGGAACACAAACATTCAGTCCATAACAGTAGGGATCTTGATGTAATTTATCTCAAAAATAAATCCTAGCTTTGTGTGATATTATAATTTACAATAAGAAAAATATATTTGGTCTTTGTCTACTGCTCCTGGCACAGAGCTCCTATCACCCTTGGAATTTGATGAGAGTGAGAAAGGTGGGATTTGTTGTTACAAAGGTGACTTTTGGACACCTTTGGAGCTGGTTGCCAGGAGAACCAATCTTGTGACTAGAGGGTTGGAACTTTCAATTCCACTCCCCAACCCCAGCCTTTATGGAGGCGAGAGGGGCTGGATGTTAAAACAATTGCCAATGACCAATGATTTAATCAATTACACCTATGTAATAAAGTCTCTATCAAAAACCCATAAGGAGGGATTTAAAGAGCTTCTGGGTTCGTGAATCTGCAGATTTGGAAGAATGGTGCACTTAGAGGGGGTATGGAAGCTTCAAGCTCCGCCCTGTACCTTGCTCTGTGACCTGTCCATCTGGCTGTACCTGAGTTATATCTCTTTATAATAAACCAGTGTAGTGGGGCGCCTGGGTGGCTCAGTGGGTTAAGCCACTGCCTTCCGCTCAGGTCATGATCTCAGGGTCCTGGAATCGAGTCCCGCATGGGGCTCTCTGCTCTGCAGGGAGCCTGCTTCCCTTCCTCTCTACCTGCCTCTCTGCTTACTTGTGATCTCTCTCTGTCAAATGAATAAATAAAATCTTTTAAAAAAAATAAATAAATAAAAATAAACCAGTGTAGTAAGTACAATCTTTCTCCGAGTTCTCTGAGCTACTCTAAGAAATTAACCAAACCCAAGGAAGGTGTTGTTGGAACCTCTACTCTGTAGTAGGTGAGTCAGGAGCCCAGGTGACAACCTAGTCTTGTGACTGGCATCTGAAATATTTCTGTTGAGGAACAATCTTGTGTAGGATCTGAGGCCATCTCTGGGTCGACAGTGTCAGAATTGAGTCAAATCAAAAACATCAGAATTGAGTCAAATTGAAAAGTTTTTTGTTAGATGTGTGGGAGAACCCACCCTTCACCCCCATCATGGTATTGGGTACAGAACTTTTACTTAGTCTAAGGGAAAGGCCTAAAAACCATAATTAGCCAAAGAACAATAAGGCCCCTTGCACTCAGGCTTTTATCTTGAAATACCATTTCCCACTAAGATGAAGCAAAGTGCTTGAAACAAAATAAAATGTGCCACATGAGTCTGAAACATTTTACCATTCTAATTAGCAAGGAAGTTGTCAGACATTATGAAGGTCATGTTAAAAGGATTCACAAATCAACTTAAAGAGGACCCACTGGCAAAAGATGGGACAATTCTAGTAATACTAGGAAAGAACATGTTATACAGTTGTTTGGGCAGTGTTTCATACATACAACTATGTAAACTCTGTTATTTTCAAAGTTTCTTTATATTTACTGATTTTGTCTTTTTCTTTTAGTTACTGTACAAGTAACCATACATTACAGTAAATCAATGTTACCAGAAAAAGATGAAATGATTTGATCATTAATAAAGATGCAAACTGCAATAACTTTAATACCAAATCTGTTTAAATCAACAGGCTCATAATAATACTTAATAAATAATACCTACAAAAATATGTCAATAACCATCAGCAAAATGTATTGGTCTCAAAAATGCTAGCACACCTGCTCATTATTTTTAGATCTGGTTAAAAAATAGGAGAGGAGGGAAGGATCAAGCATTTACTGTGCCTTTCCTATTTTGTATCTCTGGGAAACCAAGTGGTAGATGAGGAGATGTTTCCCTTTTTAGAAATATTCTAGGAAATAAATGGAGGAATGATAGAATTGCAGCATTTTTTTTTTTTGTAGTTGCATCTTTTCACTGCCTTTTGCACCCCATTGGTGATCCAGACATAAGCATCACTGGAAGCTTATAAAATTAAAAGAAAATCTCTATACCTCTCAATGGAAGAATTCAACATCACCTATAGAGAAGTCTTATAAAAAAAAAAAAAAAGTCTAAATCTGATGGAGAACATGGGAACCTAGTAACTATACCACAGGTGCACAATTAGCAAAATCCAGAGAGAGGGCCACTCTAAAGGCCAAATGACTCAATTTTTCCAAAGAATAAATACCAAGAGACTAAAATGGAGAAGCCTATCAACTAAAATAGACTTAAGAAATTGATCAACCAAATGTAATGTGTCTAGGTGGTAAACAAAGGGAAAGAATCAAGCATTTATATTTTGTTTTCTTTTCAGACTGGGACAGCCCTCTCTCAGGCCCCATCCCCCAGTCACAGCACCCATCTTCTGGTCATTCTTTTTCAATCTGTATTCTGGACATGGAAGGGAATCCAGGGAGATTTCTTCTCCCCCTGTAGATGATCTCATTATGATAATACTAATTATTATTATGATAATATTGATGGTAAGATAACACAAGTAATTTCTTGAGTCCCCCTCATGTCTGAGGAACTGTATATTATTTCATCGTTGCTCGCAGTAACATTAATGTGGGTACATTATTATTCCCATTTTACATATGAGGAAACAGAGGCTTAGAGAAGTTGAATAGTTTTCATGATCCAACAGCCAACACTGAGCTGGAGGCTTCTACCTGAGGACAAGATCCCCTGTCCAAGGCTGTTACCTTCCTCAACCATTTAATTTGCCAAAAATGAAAAGGAAGAGATGACCTTTGTGGTTTCGTCTTCTCTGACACTCTAAAAATAGCTAAGCAAGAGGCTCCACAGCCTTTAAAATAAATAACATGAATAGGAAATACAATGTAACTTGGACCCGTTTTATAGCTAAGGGATCGTGCCTTTGCATCTAGACTGGAGTTCTGCTTTAAATGGACTGCCATTTCAGGATTGCTTCAGGGACCAATGGTGGTATAGATAAATGTTTTAGTCTAAGAATATTAACCTGAATAGAAAAATGTGCTATCTAGGGACATAATGTACTTTTGCATTAGAAAGTAAGAAAGGAAAAAAAAATTAAAAACTAGAGCAGAGAGGTAGAGAGGTGAAGAAGAAAATAGGTTATGGAAATGAGAAGTCGGCTGGGAAATAAGCTTAATGAATAATTAGTGAGAGGGGCTGGGGGGTATATTTAAGTTTGGGCTCACTTTGCAAACTGTATACTGCCTGCAACTTGGAAGGACACCAAGTACTGTGTGAAGTTTGGTGTTTTGTTTTTAGGGTTTTTTGGTATTGAATGACAATAATCCAAACATTGTTAATATGTTATGGAAGCCTGGGAGGTCACTACATGGATGGGGTGATGATGTTTATCTTCTCTCTATTCAGCGTATGACCTTTGTGTTTTGGCATTCGATTAGGACTCTGTGAGAACCAGCTGGTGATTATCTCACACTCTGCTCCATTCAGGATGCGGGAGAATTTGGCGGTGTTATACCAAGATTCTATCACGGACTATGACTTTCATTAGAAAACAAGAATAAATTGGAAACTTTGATCTCTAAAAGTCCTTCTTGAATCGATGAACAAGCTAGCCCCAGAAGGATGTTTAGCAAATGGATTTTTAGGTTGTGTTTCCAAATACCTAGATAAAGGCTGGGCACTGTTGTTTGTTTTGTTTCATAAATTGAATATTAATGAATGTGAATAAAATAGCATCTTAAGATACGCTGGGACTATCGATTCAAAACTCGATCTTAACTTAAATCTTCCTTTGTCACATGGCTCACGTGAATCTATCTCGCTGGGTCTACCTCTTGGTCATACATTCCAGCCTTTTCTCATATCCTCTGTTAACTTTCTGACTTTGCTTTAAAATTCATAGCACAAAGATCAAAGAATTGTGTTGCGTTTACCTATCTACGTATTTTCCAATAATTCTGCATTCGTTGAATCTGGTATGCTCATCACTGCAAAGAAACTTGTTTTATTCTAGAGTTCTCCCTAAAAACAACAACAACAAAAAAAAAAAACCAAACTGATAATATCCTGGAATATTTTGGTTAGTAGTGGATGACAAACTGGTCTATAAAACTCCCAGTCCCGGGGAATAGCAAAATGCAATGAACATGTCAGTTGCTCAGTTAACAAAGTTTAGGATTTGATCAAATGTGTGCCCCATTCTCAGAAGACATGGAGTTCAACCCAAACAGTCATTATTTTCATTTTGGCTCTGAATTAGGCCTTGATTAACCTGACTGGCTTATTCTGCAGAATAACAGGGCCCCACCCTGAAGTCATGCAGCCCCTTATAGTATAGGATTTCCTCTCTGCAAGGCCAAAAAGTCATTGCACTTGCTATTGTGATGCCTTATTATATTAAGAACTCTCCACCTTGTAAACAAGGCAATTTAAAACACATTGACGTAAATTAAAAACAAAAGTCATCTCATATAAATAGGAGAAACAATAATTTATCAGTTTCTTAAAGAGGTCTCTGCTTATTTGTGAACCTGAACTTGAATCTTAAATATAGCCTTTACTTTGGTTGTTGTTGTTATTCTCAAGTTTATTTAGGTGTTTAATGTATAAACCTCTTTAGCTTTCATAAACTGTTTTCTTGATTACCATATTTTCTCCCTTCCTACGTGTGTTATAAGCAATATAAACATTTAACAATTCACCTACGTTGCAATTATCCAATCTGAGCTGTCCAGTATGCTAGATATTAGCTATATGTGACTAGTGAATACTTGAAATATGGCTAATGTGAATTGAAACATAGTGTAAATGTAAAATACACACTGAATTAACAAAAAGATCATAAAATGTCATTAATATTTTTGTGTTGACTATCACATATTTAAAGAATATTTGGAATATGTTAAGTTAAAATATATCATTAAATTAATTTTAATTGTTTCTATTTACTTTTAAAAATATTACTAATAGCCGTACTTAAAGAAAATGTTATAACTTGAATTTCTTTAATTAGGAAAGAAGAAATTATGAAAAATAATGAACTAAGCATCTATTTCAGTTTAGTTTTTCTATGGTAACAAACAATCATGAATATCAATGTTCTACAATGATAGAAATTTATTTCTTTCTCACATTAAATGTAGCTGGGTGTGAACTACTGCTTGGCCCCGGTGTTGATCTGGCCTGTGGCTCTGCTCTGTATATCTTCTCATTCCAGTATCCAGGCTGAGAGACCCTCTGTGGAGACAGTCTGTTCTTGTTTTTATGGCAAAGATGAAGAACCAGAGAGCTGGTGGAAACTCATTTGCACCTCAAAGCTTTTACTCAAAACTGGAACGTTGACAGAGCAAGTCCATGCTCAAGCCAAAAGTCAATGGATTGCGATGTATTACAAGGAAGATGTATTACTACTGCCTGCTATCTTGATCAAAAATATTCAGTTTTCCTTCCTTTTGCAATTAAACTATATTCATCACCACCTCTAAAGAAGAGATCCTGAGCATCTCATTCAATCCCAGCGAACGTTCAAAACCTAGGGTCTTATGATAGTCTTCCTATTCGGTGAAGCTCTGGAGATCTATTAAAATGAAATGCGCTTACCTCAAATATAGAATCACGGGACAGTGACTGACAGCTACAGCCAACACTCCCAATGGAAAGAAATGTTACTTGATTAGGCCTATATTTTGCTCAGCCCATTGTTCTCCTAGGTGCTGAAATCGCTTCTCTGAAAGAGCCTTCTTTTCTATTATATTCCTAGACCACATGTCATAAGGGCATTGAATAATATGTATCTTTAGGGGCTGAACAGCTTGCCAAGCTTGGGGACCCAAAATTGTTTCATGATTGATAGTTACTCTCTTTTAATCAAGCCTGTAGGAACTTTTGGCAAAATATCTCTTAAAAATGTGGGCTTTTAAAAAGTTAGTTGATTTCTATCAGCAGCCTGGGCAAACAGCTATACTGATGGTCTTTTGAGATGCAGCGTTCATTCTAGATTTTACAGATAACTTAAGCTAAGAGGCTTCAAGGAGACAGTGGGTATTTTTTTTTTTTCTAAGGCATTTTATTCCAACTAATGTGATTTTCTAGGGGTCACCTTAAACCATTCACATTCAGAGTTTTTAACAAAGGTTATGAATGGCAATGCCCCTTTTTGGGCATGTATCTTCATCTGAGCCTTAATGTTGTCATTGTTCCTCAAAGCATTTCTGTTTCTCTTGTACTAATTAGAAACAGGTCTGTTTTTCAACTTTGTGATTCCTCTAATTCCTGGTTGCTCTCCCTCCCCCCCACTCCCCCTGCTTGCAAAGGAGGCCAGTGCTTTTCTGAGTTCACCTGACAATTCTGGGGGGGAAAATAACAAATTCACACTAGTAACATTCCATTTTGAAACCTCTTTCCCCAAAGCCACTCATGTGTTTGGTAGATTATCTGCTAAGTTATTACAGGTGACAGTTTGCTAAATGTTTTGCCACTGTACACTGTGGCTCACTACTTTTCTATCATCCAGAGATTATTCCTTTATAACTTGTCCTTTGGTCCCAAGATCAATACATAGATTTTTGTTGTTGTTACAGGAGCAGGTCACCTTAAGATACCAATACCTGTTTTAGTCAACTTTGCTACACAGTGACAAACAAACTCAAAACCTTCGAGCTTATACCAACAAAAATTCATTTTTTCCTCATGTTACACAGAATAGTTCAGCTCCATGCTTTAAACAGGATGGACTCTGCTCTGCTGTCTTCCATGACTGGAAGCTCAGCTTCTGTGCCAGCAGTTCTCAATGGCTCTTAAAGCTTCCACCCAGAATTGGGAGTAAAAGAACTGGCACCCGGTCCCTTCGGCTCACATTTCATTTCTCCACACAAGTTACGGAGTTTAAACTACCATCAGTGCACAAAGAAATACAATCCTTTTGTAGGGAACGATGCCATTCATATTGCAAGTAATAACAAAATTTACTACAAAATCCCATCTTAAATGATTTAAAACACAGAATAAGTCACCCTCATAAAATTGCAAAGAAAAAAATTTTTTAAATAGAAAACAAACATCAAAAAATTATTAACTAAACCAAATATTTTAAAAAATTATAAAACTGAGAAGCCTCTGGAAAGCTCGGTCAAATAGAATGAGACGTCAGAAATGGAAAAGGAGGCAATAGCCAGAGAGGGAGCAAAGATTATAAACAACTGAGAGTCATGGGAACAATTTGATTAGAAATGTCAGATAATGCAGATAAACTTGAAGAAATATGTGGTTAATCACAACTATCTGTACAGATTGTAAACACCATAAAGAAATGGAATTAGTAATTAAAACCTTCCCTAAGTTAAAATACCTAATCCAGATAGTCTTATATGCAAGTTTTATCAAACATTCAAGGAACAAAGACTTTGATTCCACACAAAAAAATTGTAGATAATACAACATGGAAAAAGAGAAAGTATCTTCCCCATATAATTCTAGAAAAGCTAAGTTAACCTTGGGTAGCAAAACCTGAGAAGAACAGTAACAGAAAGAAATCATATAGAACCATCTTATTCATGAAAATGAATTCAAAAATTCTGTGCATAATACTAGTAAAACAAAGTTAGGAATATATTAAAAGGTAAATATATCATGAACAATTTGGGTTTATTCTCACAATGCAAACTTTAACATAGCAAGTCATTAAAAAATTTTTAAAAATTAGTAAGTCAGTTATAGTAGTTTTAAGTTTAAATTAAAAATATTATATTATCTCAATAGAGTCATAAAAAGACTTTGATGAAACTGAACATCGGTTAATAAAAACACCTAGTAAGAAATAAAAAAAGAACTCAACCAAGTAAATAAGATCTAGACAAAATACTCAGAAAATATTTCTATAATAGAATATTAAAAATGCTCCTTTTGAAGGGGAACGCTTCTACACTGTTGGTGGGAATGCAAGCTGGTGCAGCCACTCTGGAAAACAGCATGGAGGTTCCTCAACAAGTTGAAAATAGAGCTACCCTATGACCCAGCAATCGCACTACTGGGTATTTACCCTAAAGATACAAATGTAGTGATCCGAAGGGACACGTGCACCCAAATGTTTATAGCAGCAATATCCACAATAGCCAAACTACAGAAAGAACCTAGATGTGCATAAACAGATGAATGGATAAAGAAGATGTGATACACACACACACACACACACACACACACACACACACTGGAATACCATGCAGCCATCAAAAGAAATGAAATCTTGCCATTTGCAATGACATGGATGGAACTAGAGGATATTATGTTGAGTGAAATATGTCAATCAGAGAAGGGCAATTAACATATGCTCTCCCTGATATGAGGAAGTTGAGAGGCAAAGTGGGGTTCTGGGGGGAAGGGAAGGAAAAAATGAAACAAGATGGGATCGAGAGGAAGACAAACCATAAGAGACTCTTAAGCTCATAAAACAAACAGAGGGTTGCCAGGGGACGGGTGTAGGGAGAGGGTGGGTGGTGGGGTTATGGACATCAGGAAAGGTATGTGCTATGATGAGTGTTGTGAAGTGTGTAAACCTGGCGATTCACAGACCTGTACCCCTGGGGCTAATAACACATTATGTATTAATAAAAAATAAAAAAGTTAAAACAACAACAACAACAAATGCTCCTTTTCAGATAATGAAAGACAAATCTGCCTTCTAGCACCACTGCTGTTCAATTTCATGTCTAAGGCAATAAGACAAGAAATGAAATGAGAGATATATATGAGAGGTACAAAAATTGCAAAGAAAGAAAAAAATATATTACTTGCAACATAGAGTTTAGCAATGTTTCTGGATATAAAATCAAATAAAAATTTACTTTTTTAAGCAAAAGAAAGAAGAAAATGTAATATTACTATGCCACTTAGAATATCCTCAAGACATATTAAATATCTAGGCATAGGTATAATTTAAGATGTGTCAGACCATAATAGAAAAAAATAAGATTTTACTGAAAGAAATTTGCATAGAAAGATTTATCATTTTTATGACTTAAAATCTCAATATTATATAAATTTCAAAATCTTAGTGGATATTTTTGTAAAAGTTAGAAAATTAGTTTTAAATTTTATATTGGAAATAAAATCCTGAGAATACCATAATTCTCCTGAAGAAAAGGATCAATGATTGAAGATCCATTATCAGTTTTCAAGATTGATAACACCTTAATAATTAAGATGGTGTACATTGGTGAAGAGATTGACAAACGAACCACTGAAATAGAAAAATAAGTTTCCAGAAACATATCCTGACAGTAGAGAACACTGAGTTTTAGTAGGGATTGTATAGAGATCCTAGAAAAAGAAAATGTTATTTATTAAGTAGTGCTATACAACTGGTTTTTGGTATAGAAAAAAAAATTGGATATCTTACCTCATAGCTTACAAAAAATCATCTCCTTCCAAATAGGAATTAAATGGATAAGGCAAGTTCACTTAATTCTAGACAAGTTAAGGATTTAAATTTAAAAGTCAAAACAATAAAACTTTGAGAAGACTATGTAAGATACTCTTGTCTTAAGAAATATATATTAAATAAAATATTCAAATTATCCCTACTAAAGTAATCACAAAGTTGACTATATTATAATTAGAAGTTATGCTTATTGAAAAATACCACAAAAGAGAAAAATGATAGGTTTGAAAATGCATTTGCAGAACACAAAATGCAAAACGGATGTATACCAAAAAGAATTCCTACACACCACCCACCCCATAAAAATAATACAAAAGAAATGAAAAATGGATAAAAGACTTGAAAATAATTGACTTTAAGGGGAGGAATTCTCAGTGATCAGTAACTTAAGAAATAATATTCAGCCTCATTAGCAATGTGGAAAATGCAAATTAAATCCATAATGAAACAGGATTTCATGTCAACCAACTAGGAAAAAAATGTTTGGCTATCTCAAGTATTGGTGAAGCTATGGAAAAACCAGGTTATTTATGCACTGATAGTGGGAGTATTAACAGGTATAACAACTTTGGGAAAAAAACTAACAATTTCTAGTAGGATGAATATGTATGTACCCTAAAATACAGCAACTTTACTCTTTGGTATATACTCTAGAAAAATGTTTGCACATATTGACTAGGAGTTACTATTTATAAATACCAAAAACAAAACCAAGCAAAAAAAAAAAAAAAAAAAGCAAACAACCACAAAAATTCAAACCTAGAAACTAAACAAATGCCCATTACTAGTAGACATGATAAACACATTTTGATGCCTTCATGTAACAAAGCACTATGTATTTGAGAAAAAAATCCTAAATTAGTCACTACAATTTGTATGAATTCAGGAATGTAATGTTAATGAAAAAACAACTTTAGAGATACCAGCAAATGTGGTAAAACTGTAAATAAAATAAGACAATGATAAAACAAAATTCAATATCATGCTCCCCCAGACTAGGGAAAAAGAAATGGGTAAGAAGAAAGGCAAATGGAAGACAACAGTGGCAAAAATAAGGTATCGTTCCTTTTATTAAATTGAGTGGTGGGTAAATGGGAGTTCTTTCCATTTCTTCCATGTATGTAAGTATTTTGTAACCACTCAGCATTCCATCAAGAAACAACGACAAAGAAGGCATGATACAGAAGAATTAGCCACACTTCAGGGGACACCAGTATGTTGACCTAACGAGATGACAGACTTTTCTTTCAGGCTGATGAAGACCCAGAGGACCACATGGGGACAAGAGCTCTGCCCTGACACTTTGACCATAATAAACTTCTCCTTTAGTATGCCATCTAGGAGAAAAAAGAGTCCAGGAAAACTCTTCTTAAAAGAAGGCAGAACAGCCCTCATGTAGGATTTGAGCTTTGAACTGACAAATCACTTTCACAAAGAAAAATGTTTTGAGCAAAAGAGTTTGAATTATTTTCAATTGACAAATTTCCTCCTATCTCAGTATTATCAATAAGAATAGGGGCTCCAGAGGTAATCTAAAATAAAACTTTATTTTTTAAAGGTTTTACTTTTATTTATTTGACAGAGAGAGAGAGTATACAAGCACAAGAAGGGGGAGCAGCAGGCAGAAGGAGAAGCAGACTCCCTGCTGAGCAAGAAGCCTGATGCAGGACTTAATCCCAGGATCCTGGGATCATGATCTGAGCTGAAGGCAGATGCTTAACCAACTGAGCCACCCAGGCACCCCCAAAATTCCATTTTTGAAACAATAAATTCATTGGGTATACCCCATTTTACTCTCATTCAAAGTCCTGCAGGAAGCTGGTGCAGCCACTTTGGAAAACAGTATTTTCCTCAGGAAGTTGAAAATAGAGCTATCCTATGACCCAGCAATTGGACTACTGCATGTTTACTCCAAAGATACAGATTTAGTGAAAAGAAGGGACACCTGCACCCCAATGTTCATAGCAGCAATGTCACAATAGCCAAACTGTAGAACGACCCGAGATGTCCATTGACAGATGAATGGGTAAAGAAGATGTGGTCCATATATACATTGGAATATTAGTCAGCCATCAGAAAGGATGCATGCTTACCATTTACAATGACGTGGATGGAACTGGAGGGGATTATGCTAAGTGGAATAAGTCAAGCAGAGAAAGAATGATATGGTTTCACTCATATGTGGAATATAAGAAATAGCTCAGAGGATCATAGGGGAAGGGAGGGAAAACTGAATTGAAAGAAATCAGAGAGGGAGAAAAACCATGAAAAACTCTTGACTCTAGGAAACAAACTGAGGGTTACTGGAAGGGAGGTGGGTGGGGGTATGAGGTAACTGGGTGATGGGTGTTAAGGAGGGCATGTGATATGATGAACACTGGGTGTTATATGCAACTAATGAATCATTGAACACTACACCAAAAACCAATGGCGTACTATATGTTGGCTAATTGAATTTATTTATTTATTTGCTTATTTATTTTTTAAGATTTTATTTTTTTTTATTTGACAGACAGAGATCACAAGCAGGTAGAGAGGCAGGCAGAGAGAGAGAGGGAGGGAAGCAGGCTCCCCGCTGAGCAGAGAGCCCAATTCAGGGCTCGATCCCAGGACCCTGGGACCATAACCCAAGCTGAAGGCAGAGGCTTTAACCCACTGAGCCACCCATGTGCCCGGTTAATTGAATTTAAATTTAGGGGAAAAAAAAATAAAGTTACTGCAGGAGTAAGTTCAAGGCGATACTGCAAGCAGGTGAGGAAACTCCCCAATCCATACTGGGGAACCAGGTGCTCAAAGAAGTCCTTCCTAAGATAGCTGATAAAGTCAGACCAGGGAAAATAGTCAAGGAAGTTTTCTAATCAGATGAAGAAGCACACATAAGAACCACCCTCTTATTTTCCACTGACCCCAGGAGGAACTGATAGATGTGTATGGTGCCCTACTTCTCTATGAATTAGAGTGGTAATCTTTTACTAAAGGCTTATGATGACCTAAGGGGAGCTCTGGGCATCTTTCTTAGTTTCTCACAGTCCTGTGAGCTTCCCAAACTCATAGCTCTTATGACCATCGATGATAACATCCTCCTTATTTGTCTTCCTTTCTAGGTAGAGAGCTCCTAGAATATTTTTATTCCTTTGTCTATGATGCCCAGCTAGTGCTTGACCCAAAGGGTTAAAAAAAAGTTTAATAAATGTTGAAAGAATAAAAAAGAGGATAGAAGGATCAGGGGGAAATGGTGTATCAGTGAGCTGGTACAGTGGTCCTTTTTTCCAAAAAGAAAAAAAAAGTCTAAGAATGTGCAAAAACCAGAAACAAACTGGAAATAAGATATGTTTTAATTCGAACAAAGTCCTTTTAGTCTCCCCTGACCTCTTGCTATTTAATCCATCAAAGAGTGGTGCTAGCCTTTAGTCAATTGTTTCCAAATACTATTGATTTATTGGTTCATTGGTTCTGGGAATCAAGACAGGTTTATCCAAAACTGGATCAATATTAGATTGAACTTTGATTACGAGATCCGATTCTAGAGAGGCGATCCAAAAAGGTGATGGATTTTCTATATAGGATAGCATATTTAATTGTATTGAGTTGTACTGCTAAACTGGTGATTCTTAGAACTGAATTAAAATTATTGTTACTACATCAAGCATTTCCTATTGTTCCAGGTGGTACAACTCTAACAAATGAAAACGCCACGCACAATAAAATTTTGCATTATATTCTAGGCTTGTAAAGAGTGATATAATGTAACTCCAGGGGTTTAGGGCAGGTACTATTACGGGAGCTTATTACGGGGCTCTAGCTTTGAATGGACCTTGGGTTTTCCTTTTAAGTAGGAGCCTGTATTATAGGACAAAAGAGCTTTATTTCTTGTGACAGGAAAGCTAAGAATAACTGTTCTTTATGAGTCATGCAAACACATTCCAAAAAGGGCTTTCTTCTATTCAACATCTGTAAAAGCTCTTCCTGTCCTTTCCCACCACCTCAGCCCAGGTAGAGCCGACAGGCAACAGATAATGGGTAGCAGTTATTTTTACTCTATTGAATTCCAATAAAGGAACAAAAAATAATCCACAAGAACAAATAATATTTCGGTTCTCTGTCTTCAGAGACAAAATGTGGCCAAGAGTGACCTTTGGGGACTGGAACTGTACAAGAATTTTTTTTTTTCCCAGCTCGTAGCTGCTGCCGATTTCTCACCAATGAAGAGAATTCTAGCTCCTTCATTGAATACTCCTTTTAGCATCTTTTGTAGGGATGATCACTTGATGTTTGGAGAAAATCTTTTGCCCCGGGGAGTCAGTCTTACCTGGGAAGCTCCCTAATGCCATTTTTTCCTTTATAAATCAATCTAATTTGTAATATTTTAAAAACTGACATACAATATGAAGATACTACTTTCATATGTATTTTAAAATCAGAAAGGAACTTTATTTCTTTTTTAACAAAAATCTTAGATTTATCTATGAAAAATTGACCAAAGAGACTCTTTAAAGCAAAGGCAGAGGGTACTGATTTTTTTTTAAGATTTTATTTATATATTTGACAGACAGAGATCACAAGCAGGCAGAGAGGCAGGCAGAGAAGGGGAAGCAAAGAGCCTATGTGGGGCTCAATCCCAGGACCCTGAGATCTTGACCTGAGCCGAAGGCAGAGGCTTATTTCAGTGAGCCACCCAGGTGCCCCGGGTACTAATTTTTTGAGGGTGTTTTGGCTGAAGAGTTCTCCCGCCCCTCAGTTGGGGAAGAGAGGAGGTTGGCTCTGTTGGGATCTTGGGTACTCACCTTAGACATAAAACTGTAGAGGACATAGGAAGAGATAGCTGATTTCACACTTCGCACAAGCCTCTGTCCTTGCTCACGTGTGACTTCCTGCACTATATGCAGAGTGGACCCAACACTCTATAACTGTACAGTTCAGAAGACTGGCTTGCCCCTCTCTCCTGTTAAAATTGTGAAAGTAAGAGGCAAACCTTAAGATATTCTTAACTAGGAAACAAACTGACCGTTGCTAGAGGGGAGGGGTAACTGGGTGATGGACAGTAAGGAGGGCACATGATGTGATGAGCACTGGGTGTTATATGCGACTGACGGATCATGAAATTCGACCTCTGAAACTAATAATACAAGAGCATGTTAATTAAATTGAATTGAAATTTTAAAAATTTAATAAAGCAGAGAGAAAGGGAAAGAGAGATTTTGAAAGTAAAAAGGAGAGAGAGGGTATGTAATTAGTTGTATTATAAGTGAAAACCAGTATCCTAAAAAGGACCCGCTTTGAGCCTTTTTCACTCATCCTAGGAAAAAAAAATTTTTTTCCTCACAACAAAGTTTTCTCCATGAAATGGTCGTTGTAGAGCATCATAAGAATTCTCTCACAGAGTAGTCAATAATATTTGTTGAATGAATGAACACCCTTCAAAGAAGAGAACAAATATCGACTCATTCTCCAGGTGGATGTCTATGTTCCCTAGCGGCTTGACCTCCAAGTGAAACAAATCAAAAGCCGTCTGGCTGGGATATTCCAGTTTCTTCTATCAATGTAGCAAATCAGCACACTGCGGCCATTTAAGGCAGCAAGTAAGTAACAACAGCTGTTTGACGAATCCCCAAATTACGGATTTTTTTTTTTTCCCCTTGTATCCCAGCACGGTGGAGCTAATGAAGGGCGAAATTTACAAAAATAATTAGAATGATGCCAGCTTGTACAAGAAAGAGGAGGGGCCCTAACTAGGGAACACTCAAAAGCCCAGCAGCTGCAGACGCCAATTTGAAAAGACAACAACCTCTCTCACCCTGGAGGGGCGGGCTGATTGTTTGACCATAGCCCTTTGGAGAACAAAAACCCTCTTAGGCCCAGAGCGTGAGCCAAACATGGGAAGGGCCCTTCCATGGCAGTTGTACTAGTGTCCATGATATTCTAACTGGTTCCAGTTCTTTTTGTTGTGTGCCTGCACTGCAAAGCAACAGAAGGAATGGGAATATGCCTGCAGGGTTTTGATGGCGTGCAGGGAGTTTTTTTCTCGGAATGTATTTCTATTGCCATCTGCATCAAAATAACATTTTTATTTTTTTTTTAACATTCACTTTGAATGCCTTCAATTCACACAAACAATTCACATAAATAGTTTAATGTCCCTCATTTTCCACTTCCCCGTAGCTGGCCCATATTCCTCACCTAACCACATGTTTTCTGAATCCTTTGTTCTTTTTACTTATCTGTGCGCCTGCCTCCTTCCCTTCTCATCCTGATGTCCAGTAGAGGAAATAGAAGGTTTTTGTTGTTTTTTTTTCCACCTATAGGATGGTTAAACTATTTTTAGGCACAGTTTAGCTAGACAGGATCACCTGACAAGTATCTCTCAATTTCCACAAGAACTGTGAAATTTGAAAAGTTGATTGAAAAGTGAAATTTATTCCTTTCATTCCATTGGTTCCCATTATAAACTTGGGAAAATGTTGCTTTTAGGGGAAATAATCAGTCCTGAAAGATACTTTTTAAGAAGTCACAGAAGAAGTATTTTTAAAACCGGAAGCATGAGACTCTCCATTGTCACAAGAGTATTACCTTGTCTAAAAATTCTTTTTTTTTAAAGGTGTTTTTATTTTTTTTAAAGATTTTATTTATTTATTTGACAGACAGAGATCAAAAGTAGGCAGAGAAGGAGAGAGAGAGAGAGAGGAGGAAAGCAGGCTCCCTGCTGAACAGAGAACCCAATGTGGGGCTCAGTCCCAGGACCCTGGGATCATGACCTGAGCCAAAGGCAAAAGCTTTAACCCACTGAGCCACCCAGGCGTCCCTCCTCTGAAAATTATGAATGGCACAGTCGTCTAGTGTCCTTGATTAAGTACTTTGCTAAACTGGCTATTTGTTTCCTTTTATAGTAGTTGGAAGAGATGGCATTTCAAGTGCAAACAGTTTTCCAGACCGTAGTAAAGTTATGGAAAGTAAGTTTAGGTTGTTTAATTGAGGTTTTTGTTTTCGTTTTTGTTTTCCTTCTGGATGTAGGCCTGCATTGTATTGCTATAATCTTTCCAGGGAAGGAATAGCTTTTCCTGTGGCTCTACCACTGACCACTACCATTTTAGGCTACCCTTACATCACTCTGTGCAGTCACGCACTCCATGCTTCCCCTAAGTGACGAGCATGATAATGGGCTTGGGCGCACAATGTATGCCTCTAGCACCATCAACAGGGTATTTTCACCTCTGTGCAACACCTATTTACTGAGCATCCTCTGAGCTCTACTAGGCCCCAAGATAATGTGCAAGAGGGGGCCTCACCTTCAGACTAGCTTGACTAAAACATGATAAGCATTTATACCAATTTCAGTTGCAAGTGGCAGAAAAATGCTAAGTAGCTTACACTAGAAATAAATCTATTGATAAAGGAATGAAAATTACATGGGCAGAGCTGGCATCAGTCTTGGGGGGACTTGGTACCTCAGTGTCAGGTCTATTGAATTAGTTGTGCTCTTTTCTGTGGGTTGATTTCACTTCCTTCCTAGACTGACATGATGGCAAGATGGTCCAGAAGCTCTCTTGGGTGGCAAAGAGACAAAATGTCTTTCTTTCTTTTTTTTTTTTTTTTTTAAGATTTTGTTTATTTGTTAGAGAGAGAGCACAAGGAGGGGGAACAGCAGGCAGAGGGAGAAGTAGGCTCCCTACTGAGCAGGGAGTCCTATGCAGAACTGAATTCCGGGACCTTGGGATCATGATCTGAGTCAAAGGCAGCAGCTCAAGGGATTGAGCCACCCAACCAAAGAGACAATTTTTCTTACTGATAATCCCTGCCCTAACCTGGGAATCCTTTCTGATAGAAACAACTCTCTGCCAGTCCCTTTTAAAAACTGAACAAGGAGACAACAGTAGTGGGATTATGATGATTGGAGAAGCTGGGTTGTATGACCTAGGAAGAGAATTCAGTGCTCTGACTGGTCAGGCCTGGGTCACATGTCCAGAAAGACGATTCAGTGCTCCCATTAACCAGGTGTGGGTAAGAGTCCCAGAAAGGGAATCCAGTGCTCTGATTGGCCAGATCTGAGTCATATGTTTCATCTTTTTTAACAAGGGCAGAGGGTGATCTCCTGGACTGAGCACTGGAAAAGTTATTCCCCATAGGAAATTCATAGTACTTATCAGGAGAGGAATGAATAAAAAAAAATACACACTGACAGTATTATATTGGCATGTAAAAGGCATATTTAAGTATTTGCTATGTTCTGAACATAGTGCTAAGTACTCAATATGCTTCACCTCATTTGTTTCTTTCATCAACTTATGAGATAGTTATATTACATGATCTACATTTTATATATTTTTAAAATATTTTATTTATTTGACAGAGAGAGAGAGAAGGCACACAATCTGGGGAAGTGGTAGTCAGGAAGAAACAGGCTCCCTGCCAAGCAGGGAGCCCAACGTGGAGCTCAATCCCAGGACCCCAGGTTCATGACCTGAGCCCAAGCCTGGTGCTAACCGATACAGCTACCCAGGTGCCCCTCTACATTTTATATTTTAAAAAGTCAAAGTTTCAAAAATTAAGTAACCTGCCTTAGGTCACACAGTTACAAAAGATGAAGCCAGGGTCTGAGTGACAACATCTGATTTTAGAGCCTGCAACTCTGATTTTAGAGCCCCAACATCTCATTCTTGCGGCACTTAAGCAAGCAAAGGATTTAATTTGGATTATGAGCAAAGTGCTACATCCAAGCAAAGTATAGCAGCTTATCTTCTGAGGGAGTCTTTATACAGATTCGGAAGTGGCCACACGAGTTGAGACTCCCCTGGGGGTAAAGTCAGGCGAGGTAAAGCAATTTCCAGAGCTATGCCTTGGGGAAACTTTTTTCAGGAGCAGAAGGATGTAAGCATGTTTGTAAGCTGACGAAGGGTGAAGAGAGGCAACAATTGATAATGCAAAAAAAGAAAAAAAAAAACCACAAGAAACTGTTTACACAGCAGAGTCTCAGGAGAGGTGGGAGGGAATGAAATTCAGAGTTTTGAGGGAGGGAGGCCGACACCTTTTCTAAGATAGAGGGAAAGACAGGAAGAGAGGGACAAAGAGGAATAATAGCTTCTTTGTAAGAGAAATGCATCACATCATATCTGTGTTACAGCTTATCCAGCGCGTCACATGAAATAAATGGAATTCTACTTTTAAGTCTGCTTTTATTCCATCTTCCTGAAGGTCAAGAGTCTCTTGATAGCACCAAATCACCCCATTTGGGGTTAGTTTTATACAGCGTTTTAAAGGCATTTATCATGTGCCATTATGGAAGTCCTGCCAGATTTGCTTGCTTGCTTATTTACTAACTTTGATTCAGTAGGTGAGAGGTGCTTTCCCTCTATCATTCCGGTTTTGTTTTTTTTTTTTTAATGGTGGATGGATTAGGTACATAATTTATTACAGAATAACATGTAACTTGTTATTCACAGAACTTACGTACAGAAATTAATGGAAAGAGGCAAAGAGTATGTTTCCCTGAACGAGATCGAGTAAGCTAACTAATTAGCTACAGTTTGCCATGTAGATAAATTGGCAGCTGGAAGGGACAACCCATTACTTTATAATTAATTGACTTAGATCTTTTTAAAATTAATTAGTTAAGAAGTACAGCTGGGCAAAGACCGATGTACAAGGAGCCTCCGGTACTCCCATCAGAAATCAAGGTCAAGCGAGTGATTTTGGCTATTCCACCTTTCAACTGGCTGGCAGTAATTCAATCAGGCACTGAGTGCTTAGATGCTCCTTAATTTTCTTCTCCAGGTTCTACTGGGTCTTGCAGTAAATCTCCAGGTAACTGTATTTTCCAAGTTTTGACTTATCCTAATTATAGCTCTATTGTTCTGTAGACACTAAAAAAAAAAATGCATACTGTATTGAGTGCCTAATACATGCCAGGACCCATGATGAGACACTTAACATACTTTGTTTCAGCTTTCCTCACAGCATCCCTGGGAATTAGATGTTCAAAGAGGTAGAACAGTGTAATGGTGAAAGGCAAGATTCAAAAGCCTGACCTTTTAGATTTAGACCCAGCCATTCTATTAACTGCTGTGTGATGCTGGACAAATTGCTGAACCTCTCTGTCTCTCAGTTTCCTCCTCTGAAAGACGGTGATAAGAGTAACTTCCTCATAAATGTATATGTATTTTACTTACTTATTTTTAGAGAGAGAAGTGGGGAGGGGCAAAGAGAGAGAGAATCTTAAACGGGCTCCACATCTAGGGCAGAGTATGACACGGGGCTCGATCTCACAACCCCGAGGTCATGACCTGAGCCGAAACCAAGAGTCTGACACTTTGCAGACTGAGCCACCAAGGTACCTCATCAGTATATATGTATTAAATTAGTTAATCTGCCTAAAGCGTTTAGAATGAAGTAGGGCCTTCGCATACTGATATCGTTACTTTTTCCCTATCACATTTCTGAGCATTTACCTTCCTCCAAATAGTTGACCTATAAGAACTGACTTAATCCTCCTGAGTATCCCATGAGGTAGACATAGCATAAAACAAATGAATCCCCATTTTACAGATAAGAGAACTGAGGCACAGAGAAGACTGATAACTTGCCTAACACTACCTAATTATGAGAAGAACCAGGATTTCCTTTCAAATAGTCTATCTTCAGAACTCAAGCTTGTAACTACTCTTTCGTAATGTCACATTCTTCCAGCATCGTCTGTACTCCAGACACGAGAAACGGAATGCAGTTCTCAGAAGGAGCAAAGCTCATTCGTGACTGTCATTATGTGAGCTCTGGGCCTGGAATGCTCTTTCTCCCCTTGCCCCCTCGTTGAACAACACCCTCTTCCACCTTAAATACTCAAAAACAACAACATCACCTCTTTGGAGAAGGCATCTGCAGAATCCGATGCTTATCTCTTTTATAGCATTTTCACACTATGTCCATCTGTTAGTCAAATAATAATAAGCATTTATAAGTTCCTCAATGACCTATCACTAAGTCTCTTTTCTCAAGGAGCTTAAGTTCTAATGGAGAATGATAAATTCTAAACCTGTTCAAAGATGAGAAATTAAGATAATTTTGGACATTACAGCTGACTTTTGGAGGATACGGTGGGTTGACGTAGAAAGGGACTGGGTGTGCTGGTTCAATGCTGCTGGAGATGAGAAATCATAGTCAGCAGCCAGGCACATAAAAATAAGTGTGGAGAACATTTCAAACAGAAAGACCAGAAGTGCAGAAGTCCTTTCATGGGATCAAGGCTGCTGCGTTTGAAGGGAAAAAGTGCAAACAGCCTTCAGATATGTAGTCATTATTTATTTACATGTTTATCTTCCAACCTAAACTGTGAATTCATTCCAGTTAGGGCTCTGTCCCACTCATCTTTGAACCCCTGCTGCGTAGCAGATCTCCTGGACTATGGTCTTTTCTGGATAATTGGCTGAATAAAATAATGACAACTAATTTCTTTTTTCTTGTCTCTTTCTCCTGCCTTTCCCATGTTGGTTATTCTTCTGAAATGATTCCCAAAATTCCCTCTCTCTCTCTCTCTCTCTCTCTCTCTCTCTCTTTTTCTCTAGTCCCCTGTACACATTTCTGTTTCCTTTCGGGTCTACTGTCGCCCACATCTATTTCTCCTATCCCTAAATCCCCTTTGTTGTCCCAGGTAATTCCTCGCTAAGCTGCAGGGATCTGGAAGGAGGTATAGTCTTTGGATAGGGATAAAGCTGCCTAGACATGTCTTATCCTCTTTACTCTGACCCCTCTTTCATAGACCCTGAAGAATACCTTACATTTGGCGGTCAACACCAAAGCTAAAAATATAACCTCATCCTGAGATCCCCTTTTGGCAAAGGAATGCAAGCTAGTTTTCTTTTAAGCCATTGTTCTGGAGACAGGCTTTAGAACAGGAGAGAATAAGGTGAGCCACCTTGGTGCTTCCAGCTCACCTAGGGAGAAGTTTTGATTGCTCTTGGAAGCTTGATTGCTCTTAGAGACTGGGGTTAAAGAAGTTTAAAAAGCAAAAAGGAAAGACCAATTTTAATAGTTAACTATAAAGGATTCCTAGAGTTCCTTTTCTTCCATCTGATAGAGAAAAGGAGCAACTCCTGTGCCTTTGTCTTGCAGGGCACCTTTTTTCTGCTCCCCAGGAGTTTAGACAGCTATTCAGGAGTAAAAGATAACCAAGGATGAACTCAAACCTCCCCTGGGGCCTTAAAAGCCATCTCTTTAGCTGCTAATCGGCTGAACCCACACATCTTAGATATATAAATTTTAATCAGTTTCTCTTCCTTTTTTTTTTTTACCACCCCTTGTCTTTCAGAGACCAGGTTCCACCTACAAAGAGTTTGGAATCAATTTTGAAAATACAGGAGATCAGCTGCTTCTTGCCTGGGATTGTTCTTGAGACGCCAGCTAAGATGACCTAATTCCCTTCACCTTCTTCACAGGCACTATGAGGATTTCTGTATGGCCACTTTCATTCTGTAGCTGCAAACACAATGCAGCCCAATGATCTTTTGTTGCAAAAACAAAAACAAGCCACAACAACAAAACAACAACAACAACCCCCCCAAGTGCTTCTTAAAAAGCTATTTTTCTCCCAGTGTTTGCTTTAGCTACTAATTGAAAATGCCTAGAATACCTTTAATTCTTCCATGATATTATAAAAAGTCTCTTGGCATACATGTCTTAAGTAGTAGGATGCTTTCCAGGAATCAAAAGATGCAGAAGCAATTTTGTACAGATTCGACTCGGCTCTGGACTCAGACTGCCTGGATCAAATGCCTCCATCAATGCATCTGGCAGTGCTACCTTTGGGAGAGTTACTTAATATTTCTGTAGCTCACCTGGGTGGCTGGGTGGGTTAAGCCTCTGCCTTCTGCTCAGGTCATGATCTCAGGGTCCTGGGATAGAGCCTTGCATCGGGCTCTCTGCTCAGCAGGGAGCCTGCTTCCTCCTCTCTCTCTGCCTACTTATGATCTCTCTCGGTCAAATAAATGAATAAAATATTAAAAAAAATATTTCTGTAGCTCAGTTTTCTCATACTTGAATGAGAATAACAGTGTTGGGTTCTAGTGTTTGGAGAAGGAGTAAATAAGATCATGCATGTAAAGCACTGAATAGAGTGCTAAACTTGATATAAACACTCAAAGTGCTACTTATCTTGGCCATTGGAACAAAGGGGTAGAAGGAGAAGAGCTAGGCTCCGAATCAGAGTATGTGAATTCTAGTGGTCTCAGTTACTCAACCCCAGCTGGGATGCGGTCCTTGCTTCTGTCACCTACTCTTACATTCCTTGGCTCCCAGCGTGATACAGAGTACAGGCTCAATGCCCGGGGACATTTCCTGTATGGTCAGAGAGAACGTGCCGTTTTTAATGTGGTGGGAAAAGTAAGCGGCATCACACCCAGACAGTGGGATAATTACAGTGAAATCGTCAAGAGCATGGACTCCGGAGACAGAATGCCTGAATTCAAGTTCAGACTCCCTTGCTTATTAGCTGTCTGATCTTGTACAATTCATCTTAACCTATCTGTGTGCTTTAATTTTCTCATCTCTCAAGTAGGAACAAGAATAGTCCTCCCCTATAGAGTTGTCAGCTATAAATGAGAAAATGCACATAGGCCCTAGCTTAAGAACTCAAGGAATGGTAGTTTTTTGGTTTTGGGGTTGTGTGTGTGTGTGTGTGTGTGTGTGTATTAGCAAAAAGTCCATTTCATTGTCTTTCTTTGTAAAAACTTATTGCTTTTCCATATGTTCATAGGTGTGAGTAAAACCAGTTTGTCCTCACTAAATCCCTTTTAGGTGCCGAGTTATCCAGAGAGATCAGAGTTAAGATTGACATGTTGCAGTCAAATGCTCTACCACTGAGCTATACCCCCTAGATTGACATGTTGAAAGGGGCTCTTGAAACTTTTCAACAGAAATAAATTTTTGTTCGTTTGTTTGGAAAGCAGAAGTGAGTATGGTAAGAATTTGACTGGTTCCTCAAGTAGACCTCAGTATGGATGTCCTCGTTCCATATAATGGGCAACCATGAGATGATTAGAGGTAAGAAGGGATCATGGTCTACTAGTTAAAGCAGATAACCAGGCATCACAAACTAGAGGCCATTTCTGCCTCCACCACTGACTGACTGGGCACGTCACCTCACCTCACTGAACCTGCTTTTTCCAGCTTCCAAATGAGGATAATAGGATTCCTCTACCCACACAAGGATGTTAGGTAGCTTAGTTAATTGATGTTTGCAATATGCTGGGAGATAAAAGGCGGTATGGAAATATAAAGTGTATTAGAGAAGAACAAAGTAAGATGTTAAAAGTGCCTGACAATGCAACAGAACTAACAGATTGGGCAACAGAACCTGGAAGATAATAAAGTTGGTTTAACACTGAAGCGTAATATTGATACTAGAGTTTTAAAGAGCTCGTTCAAAATAATATCTCTGTTAATATACAATAGTGAATTTTTGAGTATTGTGACACCTTCCTTCCTTTTCAAATGAACACTGGCTTTTAAAAAAAAATGGTAGGTAGTCATCTCAATCAAGGTTAACTCTTTCCTATATTATTCCATGAACTGATAGGACCTTTGTAATGCTAACCCATGGCATTGAGAGTGCCATTCTAATAATACTTAAAAAAAAAAAAAAAAGATTTTATTTATTTACTTGTCAGAGAGAGAGACACACACACACAAAAAGCACAGCCAGGGGGAACAGAAGGCAGAGGGAGAAGCACGTTCCCTGCTGAGCAAGAAGCCCGATGCCAGGCCCCTGGGATCATGACCTGAGCTGAAGGCAGAGGCTTAACCAACTGAGCCACCTAAGTGTTCCAATATTTATCTTGTTTTTATGGCATTTGTCTTAGATCAAAGACCAGATACTGTCTATCCAGGAAAATTAGCTAGATAAGAATTCTTCAATAAATAATTTTAAAAAGTCAATCTTTCTCATCTCCCAATTCAATTCAGAAACCACTTTGACCTTTTTCTGTTCATGGCAATAAAAGCTGACTTGATCAAAGTGACCTTTTTCTTCTTCTTCTTTTCTGTTCCTATTTCGGAGCCATCTGGTTTGACAGCCATAAGAGATGAAATACTTTCTTTTCCAGTCTTTGGAAATGCCCCCTAGAGGCAAATAACCATTTGACAAAACCAGCAAATACAAAGTATGACAGAATATTTCCTGCTTGTTCTTTTCAAGGTGGTGTGTGGAGTCAGAATGGGGTAGGAACACCTGTGCCTACTTGGAAGATTTATAGAGCCATTTCAGGTGGGACACACATTTTCAGGCCCAAAGGAATTTGATCTCATTTCCATTCTATAGCAAGTAATGGAGCAGCACCTTGGTACCAAACCATATGTGGTGGCAACCCTGGATAGCTTACAAAGTTTGCAGAAATTATCCTTCATAATAAAATACATGTGTGAGTACAGACTTAAAGTTCTTGGAGAATTCCCAGTCCATCCACCTTTCTCATCACTTTTACCAATGTCCTTGATTGGTTAAAGACACCCTGCAAAATAAGACTTTTGAGGGTCTGTGGGCTGAGATCTGAGTTACAAACACAAAACACCTCACCCCTCAAAAATGAGTTACAAACACAAATGTAGCTTTGGGGGCGCCTGGGTGGCTCAGTGGTTAAAGCCTCTGCCTTCAGCTCAGGTCATGATCCCAGGGTCCTGGGATTGAGCCTCACATCGGGGCTCTCTGCTCAGCAGGGAGCGTGCCTCCTCCTCCTCTCTCTCTCTGAATGCCTCTCTGCCTACTTGTGATCTGTCTGTCAAATAAATAAAAATCTTAAAAAAAAAATGTAGCTTTGGTAGCTTGGGGTAAAAGTGTCTTGTCTTGAGGGCATTGTATAGATTACACATTGTTGTGTTTATTGGCCCTGCCTCACTAATCTTTTATGTAAATATCTCAGCATTAGAGAGATCAGGCTAAACTCAGAGATTCATCAGACAGGAGATATTTGAGCTTTTTGCTTCCTTGGGTTTTGCACAGAAAAATTGGTAATTAGTTAGAAAAAGAAAGCCAACATCCTTTCATCAAAATTACTCTTGGGTGAATGACAGAAGACACTGGAGAGAGAGGGAAAAACATACTAGAGAGGACGGGTTTCTGGTTTGCCACTTTTCTAGAACAGTGTACAAGATATTGAACTTGTTTTTTAAATTTGCTTCAATAAAAGTGCCTGCCAAGTTCATGTACGAGATTTTAAGTTTGCCATAAGGAGTTAAGTTATTTCCATTTTTTTTTTCAAACAATAAGCTATAAATAACACAAACAATGACAGGATTGTGTTGATTTCCTCCTGATGTACCCTGACTAAGGGTCTTGGTCAGAAACCTGAGGTAGACAGCAGGAATTCTGTCTGAACTACAGGGTGATCCATTGCTTTTCCAAAATTAGCCAAGGAGGCAGCTTTCAGGAAGCAGGCCTCCTCTCCAGGCATGGCTGTGGACTTTCTGAATTATTTACTGTGTGATAGGGCTCCTGGCTTTGAGCACAGGCAATGTGGTTCTTCAGGCCACAAAATCTTAAAATAGATGTATATCTCTCTACGCACTATTTATGTACCACCAAATTATCCATCCTTACTCCCCTCCCCCAGGCATTTTCCCCTTCCTGGTGGCAAGCGACAGTAACATTTAATTTCTACTCATTAGGAGTTGCTGTCAGGATGGTTCACTTTCCCAGGGGAGGCTTGTGTAATGGGCGGTGCAGAATCAACATTCATAAATTCATCGCCATTTATCTCAGTGCTATTACAAGTGGCAGGCGGTCAGAAATTAGCATTGCATTTAAGCACAGCCACATAACTGGAAGATTGCTTCTGGGCATGCTGCATGGCTCATGATTTTTCCATGTTCCTAAAAAGTGTGAGCCTTAATCATTCATTAATTATAAGTTTTTAGCTGAACCAGTTGTCCCATCATTAATTTGTACATGTTTCGTCTAGACAACTTAAAGCAACTAGTGTTTTACTCTGATTCCTTGGGTGAAGACTGAATGACATGGACCCTGATTGCCTTCTTCTCCTCATCACTATTGAGTTGATGCAGTCAGCTGACCATGCCAGTGATTGCAGACCAGCACACCCTCAGCTTAATGGGAGATCTTAAATGACCTCAAGGGAATCTGGGAGGAAAATGAATGATATAATGAGACCAAAGGGAATTACATCTGCTTTCCTTTGCCTTGAACAGAGTAGGTATTCAACAAATAGTTGGTTTTTGTATGGTTTCATTATTGCTTTGTTATCAGACTAGAAAGTGGTGAGAGGTCATGGGGAAAAAATCTGGGAAAGTTAATATTTGTTCCCTCATTTTGGAAAGAAAGACTTCAATTCATTGGCTCTCAGTTCAACAACTCAAGCCCAGGTAGATGTCTTTGTCCCACCTGAAACCCTTACCTTCGGCTTGGTTTAAAGGTGCTTATGGAATATCTACTACATGCTCTGCCAAGCCCAGTGCTATATGCTGGGAACAGAGGGATGATCCCTTGAGGATGCCACTGTCTTGGGGAGAGCCAGTCATGAAAATATGCAGTTTAAATAAGCCACATGTGCTTTTGGTAGTGCTTCCTAGAGTTGCTGAGGCTAGAGTTTGCTCTTGAACGAGAAGAGAAATTCATCAAGCAAAAATAGCGTTTGCCATGTGTGTTGTTTGTCCTTCTTTTCAGACATCATTGGATTGCCAGTGCTTATGAGTTAAGTTTGATTTTTTACTTTTCAGTGTTCCATTCTGGCAGCTTACTTGAGCATACAGACCCTCTGGATACAGGACCTCATGAAGTAAAGTTATGTTTACTGACCACTACCTTTCCACCAAAAGGTAGACTCAAAAAATTCTCTGAAAGGAAGAATATCCATGGGTTTGGGACCATTTTCAGGGTCCTACCCAGACCTTGTCCAACATGCTTTCTACATATTCGAAGTTACCAACTGTCTATATCAGGGTTTGCCAAACTTTTTCCATAAAGTCAGAGAGTGAACATTAAAAGTTTTGCAGGCTAGACCATCACATTACAACTACTCAACCTTACTTTTTGTAGCTTGAAAGCACTTACAGAGCATATAGAAGTGGTAGGTGTGATTGTGTTCTAGTGTAACTTGACAAGAACAGGGAGAGTTGGATTTGGCCATTAGGCCACTGTTTGTTGAGGCTGCAGCATTAAACAGATATATTTAGCTATTATTTGAAGTAAAAATAAATAAGAATTTTAAGTAAATACCTGAACTTCAGATATTGAACATTAATACCAGGAGTCTAAACTCATGTTTAAATACTGACTCAGTACCTACTTTTTATGTAAAATATTGGTAAGGGATGGGGATAAAAAGAAATGAAAGTTGGGTGTTTAATCTCAAGTAGTAATTTATTGGAAGACCTACTCTGCAGATATAGAAACAGAGACTCTCAGAACTGACTTGCTCTTGGCTAGATCATAGCAAAGCCAGGACGTGGAATCAGGCCCATGTAAGCTCAGGTCTCTTTCCCCATCACACCATTTTGTTTGATGGGTGAAGATCCTTGGGTCACGATGAAGTCTGTGGGAAAGAAGAGAGGATGTATGATTCATTGAATCATACCCTTGAATATTTGCTCTGCCTTCTGCTAGAAATAACTAAAAGAAGAAATTGAAGCTGTTTTCTTAACAGGGCTCAGTCATGCCCACAGCTCCTGCTAACAACAACATCACCTGTCTTTCACTTGGGAGTTCACCATGTTTTCACGATAGGCATTTATGAAACTTCAAAATAATTTTGTTCTCATTTGGCAAAAGGATGTCATACTTTCCTCAGGTCTTCATAATGATCATGAGCAGAGAAAAAGAGTTATCATTGCTGGACTGAAGGAGTCATTGGGAAAATTATTCTATAGTATTTTGATTTGAATTCAGATAATAAATAAAACACAACTGCCAAATCCAATAGCCGTTTTGCAATCTCTTTCTTCATGATATCTCTGCACATGTGGTAATGTTACCCTCTTTCTGAGAAAATTCCATGACATGGAACTCTTCTCCTAAAATGAAAATTTTCTTAAAGAACATTCCTAAACTTTCAATATTTCACATGACTTACCCTGTCTTTCATCCCTTCCGGCTCTCAGGGCTGTCACTCTTACTTCTAATTGAAGAAAAAGGAAAGGAGAAAGAGAAAATCTTTATTTGGCACTCCAACTGTTCTAAGAATCTAGAGATAGAAAATGCAGCTCCCTACTTTGAGGATTTCACAGTCTAATAGAGAGAGAAACAAAAAAAACGATAAGGTAATGACTATAGATCATAGATGCTAGTAGAGGAGTGTACAGGATGGTAAAAGGGCGAGGAGAGGCAACTGTGAAGGCTTCTTAGACGAAAGAAGAAAGCTGAATATAAATGATCATGGTGAAGAAGTTTGAAACCACCCCCCCTTCCCAGACAGAATTTGCAGCTCCCAAGTACTTAGCCAGGTTGTGACAACTCTGACACTGGGTCCTATTACCCACTTCCCTATTGCTTTCCTGACTAGATGAAAAGCTTCTGGAGGTCAGGGAGGAGCCATGTTCATCATGGCGCCCTCAGCACTTAAACAGTGCCTGACACTTGATAGGGGCTCAGTAATAATTACTGAGAGATAGAGATAAATATTCCTACTTTAACACTGAGAAACTGAGTCCCAATGATTGAAAAATGAATTTATACATCACTCATCATCAGGAAAATGCAAATGAAAGCTACAGTGAGATATCACCTCGCACCTATCAGAATGCTACAACCCAAGCACATGACACAACAGGTGTTGGTAGGGATGTGGAGAAAAAGGAAGCCTCTTAGACTGTTGGTAGGAATGCAAGCTGGTGCAGCCACTGTGGAGAACAGTTTGGAGGTTCTTCAGAAAGAGGACTACCCTACGATCCAGTATTTATACTACTGGATATTTACCTCCACAATACAAAACACCTAATTCAAAGGGATGCATGCACACCTATGTCTACCGCAGTATTATCTACAGTAGCCAAATTACGGTGCTTCCATAATTTGAAATATGGTGCTTGCTCAAGTGTCCATCAGTAGATGAATGAATACAGAGTTGTGAGATATAGATATGTGTGTGTATTATTCAGTCTTAAAAAAAGAATGAAATCATTCCATTTGCAATGACATGGATTGAGCTAGAGAGCATACTGCTCAGCAAAATAAGTCAGAGGGAGACAGATAACACATGATTTCACTCATATGTGGAATTTAAGAAACAAAACAAATGAACAAAGGGTAAAAAAGAGAGAGAAAGAGGAATCAAGAAAGAGTCTTAATTATAGTTTGATGCTTACTAGAGGAGAGGGAGGGAGGGTTAAATAGGTGATGGAGATTAAGGAGGGTCCTTGCCAAGATGACTGTTGGGCATTGTAGGAAATTGTTGAATCACTATATTGCACACCTGAGACTAATATAATACTGTATGTTAACCATACAAGAATTAAAATTTTTGGGAAAGGAATTTATATGTTACTGAACATTGAGTATTGGGAGATGTTGCCAGTTAAACACAGAATTTGACAAGTCTTTCACCTTTTTTTGCTTCACCTAATTTGACATCTCAGGTCCCACATTCTTTCCAGAGTTTCAATTCCGAATCTCCAATATTTTTACAGTCTCTCTGAATGTCCTACCTCAAACTCAGCATGATCATAACAGAACTCCTTATCTTTCTCCTGAATGGGGATGATTCTTTCTCTCTGTGTGACATACTGATGTCATGAATGTATGATATCAGTACCCATTTTCTTGTTGTAGTCTTAGACTCTAAGATGTGGGAGTTAATTACATAAGAAAATAGGAAGCAGGGATCATTTGGCTGACAGAACTTTAGAGAATCTGGGCACATGACAGCTCCTGTACCATGAAAGTTAGTCCTCAACCTGACTTCTAGAGCAGCACCATCCAATAGATATGAAATGTGAGACACAAATATAGATTACATATGCAATTTTACACTTTCCTATAGCCATATTTAAAAAGTAAGAAGAAGGGGCACCTGGGTGGTTAGGTGGGTTAAAGCCTCTGCCTTTGGCTCAGGTCATGATCCCAGGGTCCTGGGATGGAGCCCCATATCGGGCTCTCTACTTGGCAGGGAGCCTGCTTCCTCCTCTCTCTCTCTCTGCCTGCCTCTCTGCCTACTTGTGATCTCTGTCTGTCAAATAAATAAATAAAATCTTTAAAAAAAAAGTAAGAAGAAATAGGTCAAATTAGATTTAATAGCATATCAGGTCCACTGCTCAAAACCCATATGCAACTAGCTATAGTATATTGAATGATGTTCTTCTAGACTTTCACAAAGACTTTATAAGCTATAAAATAACATTCAATTTCTAAGTCCCCTCCTATCATTTGCATCCTGGTTTTGATTCAATACATTTACTATTCACATCCAATTGATTGGAACGCAGGTGGACATCATGAAGGCAGGTCAGTAACAATACTGGGGAGGGAAGCTATCAGGAAAAATAGATTAATGCTGCAATTATAACCCTTTGTGATGCATATTTGATCAGAAAAATCTCAATTATATGTAATATACATTATTTACAGAGGTGACAAGTTTACAGGTGTTATTTATTTACAAGAGCACTGTGGCTGCTAGGTCTCTAGTCTTAAGATCTGGAGAGCATTTATTTTATAGAAGTCTTCTAAATCAAGTAGGTGGGAAGGGAAGGCATGATGATGTCTCTAACATTTCAGTCATTTTGCTTGGAGGCCTTCTCCGTGGTGGAGAGAAAAGATAGGAGAAGGTTAAGTTTCCTGCTCACTTCACACTTACTATTTCTTCCATTTAACTATGTATGGTTATTAATAAAAGTCCCAACATGACCTATTAGTCCTTGTCTTCAGGCATTTTCCTATTTCCTAAACTCAAAACCATAATGTTTCCTGATTCTTTCCTCTCTTTCTTCTTTCCCCAGTTAGATGCAATGTCCTGTAAATTCTGTAAATTCCTCACTCAGAGAGTTGCTTGCATCGTCTTCCTTTCATTTTATTCCTAATGTCATTTCTGAGGTCCCCAGCTCCATCACTTTATAGTTTGACTAACACAAGGGTCTCCACAATGATTTTGCTATCTTGAGACTCTTTTTGTTTCCCATCCTCTTCCACCATCAAATTTATTTTTCTAAGACTACTTAGAGAACACTTCCGTCTCTCAAGTCCTCTTCACCTAATTTAAACAAAAATTAAAACCTTCAATTACTTCACTTTATAAAGAAGAAATTTAAACTGATTAATAGTTGGTAATTTATATAGAACTACTCAATTTAAAAATGAAAGAGCTGGACTTAAACCCAGACTTCCTCATTTTAAATCTTGTATGCTTTCTACTATACACCTTGACTGTAGAATAATGTCCAGGGTCTTTTATCTTTATTCCAGGAATTGCGCAAATCTAATATAACATGTCAATCTTCTCTTTAACTTCCATACTCAAACCTATCTGTTATTCCTTAAAAAACCATTCATTCAGCCATTGTATGAATCTTTATTAGGCATATCATGTGTAAGACACCTACAGGGGCTAACCTTTACAGGCTGTGTGGGGGATAAGGCTGGCGAGGTAGCTGGAGGCCAAAGCACCACGGGGCTGACAATCAGGCTAGGACTTTGAGATTTAATTCATTAGACAGGGTAGTACCACAGCCAGCTTCTGATTAAGAATGTGAGATGAAAAAATCTGGTAGAGTATCCATAAGACATTGCTGTCAGAAACCTTAGGTACCCCTGAGGTTGTAAGGTAGTAGCTCTTGGAAAGAACAAACCCTACAGGAGTTTTTTTTTCATTTGGGTCACATGATGGTTGTGTGTGTGCAGAAGAAAAAGCACCAGTATGTTAAAATGGGAATGGGGGAGATTGGTGGAGTGAAGGAAGATTATTTAAATTCTTCATAGATCTTTGTAACTTTTTACTTGTGACAACCATGCATGCCTTTATAACTAATAAAAATGAAGGAAATTTAAAATAAACACTTCATTTTATACCCAGCCAGAGGTTCCCACTACTTGCCCCATAAAGCATGAGTTGACCTATTTAAATGGAAGAAATCCCTCATCAGGTTTACTGCTTATATTATACCTTTTAGTCATTCTTCCTATAGTACCTTTCTCCCTCAAATTATCAAACATCTTAGAAACACTGTCTGGAATTTCTTTCTTTATTTTTTTTTTAATTTTGTTTATTTATTTGACAGATCACAAGTAGGCAGAGAGGCAGGCAGAGAGAGAGGGGGAAGCAGGCTTCCCGCTGAGTAGAGAGCCCGATGCGGGGCTCGATCGCAGGACCCTGAGATCATGACTCGGGCTAAAGGCAGAGGCTTAACCCACTGAGCCACCCAGGTGCCCTGGAATTTCTTATGATGAAGCAACACATCCAAAAATGGCTAATGGCATGGGTGCTGCTGGTCCTTACTACCATGCTCACAGCACGCATGGCCAACCAAGCTCTCCACCCATTTCCATTCCTTCTGTAGTCTCAGAGTGCTCTCAACAGTAGTCTTGAATCTGTTGCTACCCGTCAGTGAGAATTAAAGGAAAAATGACACCCATTTGCCATTCCTAGTATAGTTTAAAAAAAAAAAAAGGAGCAATTTTTTGAGTTGGAATCACATTTTTATCACTGTGTGATGTGGAACAGGGTAGTAAGCCTTTCGAGCTTTAGTTTCCTATGAAAGTGGGCACTGTCTCATTGAGAGTTCTCTCATGAACAGTAAGTGAAATCTTATCCTGGCAGAAAGAGCCCTTCATCATCTCTCTACATTTGCTTATCTCCAACTAAAACTTTTGACTTAAAATGCTTACTGTTGTTATTTTGCACTTATTTATCCTTTGTCTAGATATACCACTGAGTGAAAGATATTAATTCAGTTTGATCTGGAAAACAATGACTTATTTTCTGTCTGTTGCCTCTAGGGCAAAGGCACCAGGAGCAGCTCTGATGTTTAATCTGCTCTTCCAAAATTCATGGTTCTGTGTCAGTCTCTGTCATACTGTTGCCCCTTTCTGTGCAACTATCATTCAGATGTTATTCTCGCATTACTTTCATCTTGAGCTTTCTTAGATTTGAAATTCTTTCTCTCTTTTTATTCCTCTACTGTATATATAAAGACTTTGGCAAGTGCCTAAAAGATGCCATAGAGTCTGGGTTCCAGGAAGAGAATGCTATTGGAGTTGGTCGGGGATACGAACCACTCTAGAATAGAACCAAGAAAAAGTTAGCTTCCCGTTCATCCATCCATCTATCCATCCATCCACCCACCCACCCAATACTTACTGAGCACAAACTCTTGTTAGATCCTGGAAGAGATGTGGACATTTATCAGTGAACAAGCTTTGTTCTCTTGTGGGGTTTCTAATGAGAGAATATGAATGAAAAATGGTTGTCATTAAAGAAAGAAATAAATAATATGATTTTAGATATTACCAAGTGCTAAAGAGAGGACTATCTTGAAGCCAGCAAGTGAAATTGCTTGAAAGCAGTGGTTAAGTAAAAGATCTAGAAAACAGGAAGCCAGCTAGATTTGGAGGAGAATTTGGTCTCAGGTGACTGATGATAAAAGAGTGGCCAGCAGAATACATCCACAGGGCCGGATGCAAAGGGATGCTTACCCTTGATCTCTCTTTTAGCTTCTTTCTGGGAAGGAATTTCTCTCGGGAGATGGGCCAGGTTGGTGGACGCGAGGAAAAAGGCTGTATCGAATTAAGGGGAAAGACAGCAGGAGCAGTAGGAAGAATTTTCTTTCTCAATTGTTCTTAACCCATTATATATCTGGCAGGTTTTCATAATTTCTTTAATTCAAAGAAAGCAGATCAAAGATTGGGTGAGATTATTGCACACACACACACACACACACACACACACAGAAAACCTCTTCCTCTGGGGGTGTCAAAATGAAGCCCCTTACAAATTCTTCACAAAGGTTACAGACTTCAACACAATGCTTAGGCGGATGATTAAAACTACAGCAACAAATTAGGCGCAATTAAAGACTTTCAACTTTCCCACAAACCTGAAACCAAAGCTGTGAAAAAAGGGAGTATGTCAGGTAATTAATTGCCGAGAAATATTTAATGACCTCTCCTCTGCTACATTTAACATGAGGCATGAGTGCTTTGTTTGGACTTAATCACACGGTTCCCCGGAGCCACGGGCATGTTACCGCAGCACACTGAAGGAAGAAAGCCCCAGAGCGAGGCTTATTTAATTTGCAACTCTTGCCACACCGCTTCACACCTGAATTCTTTATCCTTTGGGCACACATAATACAGCCACAATGCACTGTAGTAACATCCATTTTATAGGCAGAACTTTCATCTACCCAGTTTCCTCCTTTTTGTAAAACTGTTCGGCTGTCTCGAAATGATAGCAACCAAGCTTCTCTCTTTGTAGCCTGAAAGGTCAAGGACCCTGCTGCATTCGGGAAAGAGATGATTTTACGCATCGTTTTTCTCTAATAACAGAGTGGAGACTCCTTTAATGTTAAGGTTCTCTAGAGAAAGGGCATCATATTAAAAGTATTGACTCTTGAGAAACGTAGGTGCCTGGCAACTTTCGAAGTGTGTAATACTGTGTGCCAGCTCTCTCCCCCAGGCCCATTCCCGATCTGCAGCATATTTAGAACAGGAGGCAAGTCATTCTCTCTCTCTCTTTTAATATCTAAATATATAACAGACGGGATGGTGGATAAATGTCGACTACAGTTGCCAAAGTTTGCAAAGGCAGATCTCATTGGCTTTGGTTTTTAGAGTGTTAGATGACAGTGGAAATGGGTGGTGTTATTTGAATTTAAGAAAGTATTTGCTGAGCCAGTGGGGTTAGGTCTGAAGGTTTTGCTGGGAAGGGGTTTACACATCCGATTTCTGACAGAAAGGAGGTTAATATCAGCGCCAAAGAGGGGAGGAAACTTTTAAAATTGAGCTTTTCCAAAACTGAACTGAAAAAAAAAAAAAAGTTGTCTTAAACTGGGAAAAGAGATGAATTTTATTTTGTGCCTTAAGAAAAATTTGGTTTCCTATCTCAGTGCATTTGTGCATAATTCTGAGAGCTATTTGTTATCTATTTGACTTGAAAAATATAACAAATACAGTCAGATTATATATAATTTTCCTCAGCACCGCTGACCAGAAAGTAAAAATTCATTTATTTTGCTGGTGTTTTGTTTTCCTCTGCTGTTTACCAGTTTCTATTTCACCCACCTGCTATCGCTCTCTCCTGTGTACACACTGCCCCAGAACCTCTCCCCTCTGTTCCAACACAGATGCTCTACAAAGACAGGGATTTATCATGGGTTTGGTTTTGCACAATTGCCCTCAAGCCCACCCTGATTTGTTCTGGTCTTAGCCAGGGACTAATTTTTGTGTTTGGAACGATTCCAGACATGAAAAACCTTTCAAGTTCCCAGAAAAGATACCTTTCTCGGTTCTCCAGAAGCATATTTGGGGATGTTCAGGGGGAAATGGTCACTACTCTCAGAGCAGAGTATCGCAGAGAATTGAATTTGCAATCAGTGCCCATTTCCCAGAACGGGATGGTGGGTGGAGGTGTGTCTTGGGTTGTGTGAGGGAAGGTGAGTTTATCAGTTGGCATTTAAAAGCTCAGTGAGGGGTGCCTGGGTGGCTCAGTGGGTTAAGCCTCTGGCTTCGACTCAGGTCATGATCTCAGGGTCCTGGAATCGAGCCCCGCATCGGGCTCTCTGCTCAGCAGGGAGCCTGCTTCCCCCTCTCTCTGCCTACTTGTGATCTCTGTCTGTCAAATAAACAAAATCTTTAAAAAATAAATAAATAAAATGAAAAAAATAAAAGCTCAGTGAATTGTACATGAAAAGGAGCATGTAGAAGGACTATTTTTAGGATGCCAGGCCTGCTCTTCATTCTTAGACTTGAGATTTTCATGTATTCATGTTTTTTTTTCTTTTCTTTTTTTTTTTTAATATTTTATTTATTTATTTATTTGATAGACAGAGATCACAAGTAGGCAGAGAGGCAGGCAGAGAGAGAGAGGAGGAAGCAGGCTCCCTGCCAAGTAGAGAGCCCGATGTGGGGCTCGATCCCAGGACCCTGAGATCATGACCTGAGCAGAAGGCAGAGGCTTTAACCCACTGAGCCACCCAGGCGCCCCATGTATTCATGGTTTTTCAGAGAAATCCAATCTATGGGTGCAGAAGAGAAAAACTCTCTGGAAGTTCTGAGGGTTCTTAACTGATACAGTTTGAGAATTAGCAGCTTCGAGTGGCGAAAACCACCAAGCAGTCACATTGGGTTACTTCTTGCTCAGGCTGGCTCTTCTGGGCTTATTCATTTCAAAATCCTGACCGTTAGAAGAATTACCTGGGTATTTCTTAGAAAGTATAGGTTTCTTGCCCCACTCCCAGAAATTCTGATTTGGTCGGTCTGGAATAAGGCGCAGAAACTTATACTACAAACAAAAATTAAAAAAAAAAAAAAAATCCCCAGGTGACTAATGCTTTGCATAGCCAGGTTGGGGAGGCCATCACTCTTGTCACGCTAACCAGCTTGTTTTGGAACTGAACCCTGACCTTAGCTTCATTAGTACCACACGCTGGATACTGCGGCTAACTGCTTCCATTTGGGAATATCTAACCTTGCCTCTGATCTTGCTGGAGGGCATTGATGTGAGAAAATAACCCTTACAACTATTTGCTAGCATAGCTCAATGTGTGATTTCAATAGTGCCCTTTCGTCCCCAACTATACACTTTCAAAAAGTGTTTTAATCTTCAAGAGAATATCTACATTTGAGTAGAGAAAAAAGGAAACCTGATTTTTAAAATGCTTTTCCCAGTAAGAATGATTTCACACATTTTAATGACCTCTCAAACAATTCGAATTTAAATCTCCGCCACCCCTCACCCCCCCCTCACCCCCCCCCCCCCCCCCCCCCCGGCAAGCAGGAATTAGGCTGCTTTTAATGATTTATCACAATTGCTAGAAAGAAAGATTCTTACTATCTTTTACATTTTTTTCCCCCTCTAGGTTAGGATTGGGGATAATAGGTCCCGGACAAGGGCCATGTGCAGTGTGTGTATGTGTATAAATAAAGTCATTAAACACTGATTGTTCATTTTTTTTTTCTTCAAAGGCAGGCCTGAACCAACTGCAAGGTCATCTCATTGTTTGCAATGATGCATGTTTCTGTATGCCAGGCCTGTTTTTTGCACTTCTTATGACCATTCTTAATAGAGAAAATCAAAGAAAAGAGGACTCAGTTTGTACCAAAAGGAGACTTAGGAGAAAGGATAAGGATAAGAGGTCAAGAAAAAAACTCAAAATTCTATCCCTTGAAGAGGGCAAAAGGTTTTAATGGGCCAATTGATTTATCTAAGTCTACCTGGAACACATTAACCAAGATGGTTTACTGAGTAATTTCTCTCAGACAGGAACACGGTGGACATTCTGAAAAGAATTTGGGAGCTCAAGAAAGCTCTGTGCTCAGTGAAGCTGAGCCAGGCCCCAGGCTCCAGATGGGCTCAATGCAGACCGATCAGCATCGATGCCAAGAGAGATAAGGAGACGTACCCAGGCGCTGTGTGGCCCGCCCCATGCTCTGGGTCACTGGCTCTTAAACTTGAGTATACATAAGAGTCCCCCGAGAAATTTGTTGACAATTCAGATTCCTGGGGACCATCCACTGAGGTCCTCCTGATTCATTAGGACTGGAACCGAAATAATAATCATTTGAATGAGCTAGCTCCATGATTTAGATCACATTTTGAGATATACAGCTCTAGATAATATATATGGTGAAAATAGTATCAGATTTAAAAATAAACATCCCCTCATTTATAAAAGGAATGCCGTGACTATTGTAGAAAACATAGAAGCTTCAGAAAAACAGAAGGAAATAACATTTACAAAAGCTCCTAATTTGAGTGTTCCCTGATGTTGTCTGCTAAGATCTCTCTTCATCCCTCTGTTTGCAAAGTCCAGTGAATTTCCTCTTTAGGATTCCCCAGTTAGCACCGCTGAGAGGAAGTTCCTCTCCATTTTTAATATGTTCAAATTCTAGTCATCCCCCTTATCCTATATCTCCTCCTTTCATCAGTCCCATTTAGGTGTCCTAAAATCATTTCAAAATAAACCTATTTAAACCCTCTCATTTTTACTATCAAAACTAGCTTCATTCCTTTTTTGGTTAAGAGGAACAATATTCTCCCCAGTATATGCTAGAAACTTCTTTAATACTTCTGTTTTTCACATCATTATTTTCTAACCAGTTGCTAAGTCCTTTTTAATTCATTTTTCCCAAATGTTTCTTGAAATCTTCTTCAAATGCACCTTCCCGGGCACAGGGAGGTGCATTTGAATGGCTGTACTGACTTTGAAATGTTGAAATACTTTCCTCTACCCTTGCCCTTCAGCCCCTAAATGCTCACCACCACCTCACCTCTGGGACTGCGGCCCACTTGGACAACTCCCCACCCCCCACAACCACCCTGCATGATCCAGTAGCTTCAGCGTTTACACCTGACCCTGCTTCAGGGACCCTCTAGAAACACAGCTCGGGCAGCTTCTTTTCTGGTTGGTCAGTACCCATGCTACACAGGTTGCTAATTATGCTGGTTACTACTTTTGCCTTGTTCATTCCTGAAGCCCATCCTAAAATGACCCTTTGTACCTAAACTACTACAGCCATGAATCATCTACACACCCTAAATTCAGCCTCTCAGAACTTGAACTGATTGATGCACCATTATCACATCCCCTTTCCTAAAAATCTCCTGTCATCATTAGTGTCCCCTGCTCTGAAACCTTTTTAGAGTGCTTACCCAATTCGATTCCATAAACTCTCAAGAGCTTATGTTTCAATAAGCACCCACCATTTTGGGTACTGGGAAATTATGAAGATCACATTACTTGGTCACTAGATAGAAAATATCAGAGGTCGAGACACCTGGGTGGCTCAGTGAGTTAAGCAGCTGCCTTCAGCTCAGATCATAATCCCGGAGTCCTGGGATGGAGTCCCACATCGGGCTCCTTGCTTGGCAGGGAGCCTGCTTCCCCCTCTGCCTCTGCCTGCCGCTCTGTCTGCCTGTGCTCTTATTCTCTCTCTTAAAAATAAATAAATAAAATCCATAAAAAAAAAATTTCAGAGGTTTAATATGAACACCAATAAGAACTGGAGAAGGCAGGATGTGGTAAGAAAAGAGGTGTGGGATTCAATAGAATTCACAGGACAATGTTGTTCTGAATATTATCTCATATCATTGGGGAGATGGGTGCTTGTTTTACTCTACAATTTCAAAATCTCTTTCTTACATGTTTTTCCATGGCCACATGCCTTTTGTGTCTCAGTCATAACCCTGACTTTTACAGCTGGTTCCATAATCTGCCCTTTTTTTCTCTCATGGAAATGGCCATGTTTTGATGAACAATCAAATTTCTTAGACGATCAGGAGATTAAAATTTTCTTTATCATCAAACCTTCTTGTCGTCTGTATTGGGTATGCTGCCATGATGTTTTAGTGTTTATGATGTATTGAAAAAGGTTATAACTGCTTATTACTTTGCTTTTTCTATTATACAAATAAGTAACTTAAATCCCCTTTGTCCCACCACCACCACCACCAAAAAAAACTATTTGCATTTCTAATCTATTCTAAATTTTATTTTTATGAATATTTCTACAATTATATGATTATAAAAACCTATCTTATATTGTGTTAAAATTAACATTAGAAGATAAGGAGTTTCCCCTTACTAAAATTGATTTGTAAATGTAATTACTGGCATCACAACATTCCCTCATACTCAAATCACTTAGTCATTCCACATTGTTGTATACTTAGGTTGTTTCAATTTTTACTATGATTATAAATAATGCTGTATTATCTATAATAAAAGTTGTACATAAAACTATGTCTCATATTATTATCATTATATATATTCCAAAACTTGGGTTTATGAGGTGTTTAAATAGCTTAAGGTTCTAATAAAATATAGTCAATTACTTTCCAAAGGATATTTTTAAATCAATGTTTATTGTTAACAATAAAAAGAGATACTCATTTTACCATACTCCTTCCAAAACAGTATTATCTGAATGTTAATTTAATGAGAAAAAATACCATTTTTCTTTGATTAGTATTCAAATTAAATATTGTTTTTCCTCTTTGGTAACCAGTTGCCATTTTAAGAATCACTATAGTATCAGGACAAGTACTAACAATTCTGTCTTAAGATTGAAAATGAAGGCTTAATGTAATTGGAAGAGTATGAGACTAGGAGTCAGGAGACAAAAGTCTTTTTCTTTAATGCCAGTTATTAGCTGTTGACCACAGATCAATGACTTAATCTGTCTTTGCCTCAAAATGACCACAGATCAATGACTTAATCTGTCTTTGCCTCAATATAATATGGAAATTATTATATATGGAAATATTATTATAGATGTTATAATGGTAAAATGAAGGAAACAGTGTGCCTGTGTTTGGATGAAAAATTAGAAATGACATGAAAATATAAATTGATGTTATTTTTGCCTCTTTAATTGGCTGATTACAACAAATATAGCTGGATCATTTTGGATAAAATTTGACAGCTTCATTAATTCTATTTTCACCTACATTTGTTAGTACCAAGTACCTATACACCAGTGACACAGTAGTTATTGATATTAAAAGGAAATGAATGAGTCTGGGGCCCAGAATTTGAGAACTGAGAGTTTAAGAGGTGAGAAAGGTAACACAAATTAAAAGAAAAGATACACACACACACACCCACACACAGATACACACACATTCATGCATGCAAGTGTGTGTACATTAATACAATTTAATAAGTGTTATCATAAGACTATATAAAGATATTGTGAAAGGAGGGAAAGGAAAAGCAAAAAATTGGGGGAGGGTTTCTACAGAATGGACATAGTTAAGGTAAATAGGAATTCACTAGGTAAAGAAAGAAGGAAAATGACACTATAGGAATGGAAAGAAAAAAATGCAAAATGGCAGTGAGGTGTGAAAGAGACAGGAAAAATGACAGATTGGTATTTTTGGAATATACAGGGTGTCTATGGGAGCAGAGAGAACAAGAAGGCAAGAATGTGATTATAAAGCCATGTTTGCCTTTTACAGAATTTGTACTTAGTCATATTCTAGTTATGATTAACACGACCAATCACGATTTCAAAATGGCAAATATTGGCCAAAACATAAGTATTCCTTTTAAATCCTAATTAGTATAATTTCTTCTTTTCAGGTGGGAGAGTCAAGATGAATGCTCTATTAGGGATGCTCTCTGCTTAAGTTCAGGATGCAATCACTACAAACATCAACTCAGTTAATGCCTGCTAAGTCTGAAGCTCTGAAGATAGAGTGGGATTACCAGTCCTTGAAGATTACATTCTAGAGGAGAAGATAGTCCTCAAATGAGTAAAAAAGTTAGCAAAAGAACTATAATCAATTCCATGAAGGAAGTAAACAGGAATCTTTATGCAAATAGATTTTGAATGCCTAAACACTGTCTTAGGGTTTGGCAATTTAGTGATACACAAAATATGCAAGGTTCATTTGCTCATGGAGGTTATGTTCTTCCCCATGAGTGGCAAATTAAGAAAGTTAGGAAAATAAGTTTAGGGGTGCCTGGGTGGTTCAGTCATTTGGGCATCTCCCTTCAGCTCAAGTCATGATCTCAGGGTCCTGGGATCGAGCCCCACATCAGGCTCTCTGTTCAGCGGGGAGTCTGGTTCTCCCTCTCACTCTCCCTCTGTGCTTTCCTTCTCTCTATCTCTCCCTCAAATAAATAAATAAAACTTAAAAAAAAAAAAAAGAAAAGTTTAGATAAAGTGATAAAAGGAGGTCCCTCTAAGGAGAAACTATTTAAGTTAAGAACTGGTAAATTCAGAGCCAGGGGAAGAACATTCCAGTCAGGGGAAAGAGAACATGGAAAGATTTTGAAGCAGAAAATGGTTTAGCCTACTAGAAGAACAGAAAGGAGACTAGCATGGTCTAGAATAACAAAGGAGATAGAAAGTTTATTGAGATGAGGTAAGAGCTGAGAAAAAGTTCACACAAACTGCTGAGCAGAAAATGGGCTTAAAGAGGCAAAAAAAAGGTAGAAGCAAGAAGACAGTTTAATTTAGTAGGCCATTGCTATTGTCTAAGTGAGAAATTAAGATGGCTTAGATGAATGGATCTGAACTCATTTTAGACCTATACATGGTGTGATTTCTTGATGAATTCAATATGGGAACAGACAGAAAAGCAGAAGACAAGGGTGTTTCCTACATTTTTAGATTGAATTGATGGATAGGTGGATGCGGGTGGCATTTAATGAGATGTTAATGACTGGAGAAAATAATAGGTTTTATGGGAAAAAAGTAAGTGTAACAGTTTGAGATGTGGAAGATATATACATATATATAGATGTGGAAATTTCAAGTAAGCAGTTAGAAGCCTGTAATTGCTATGCATAGGAGGGATAGCTTCTGGACACATACATTTGAGGAGTTATCAGCTTCACAAATAAATTTAAACATTGGCTCTGGAAGAATTTTAGCCAACAGATAGGAAGAGAGAATGAAAAGAAGACCCCCAACAAAGTTCAGATTTGGTCACTGGAAGTGAAGGCAACAAAGTGACTGAGAAAGAATAAGCAGAATCATAAGAAGAAAAATAAGAGAGAGTTTTACAGAAGTTATGGAACATGTGGTATTGTATTGTATTGTATTGTATTGTATTTTAGTGGGTTGAATATTTTTCTCTGCATCTCAATCCATGCAGCCCAGTGGTACTGATTCTCTGCTAACACACTTGACCAATTCTAGTTCGACACACACCAGGTTTGCTCAGTTGAAGTCTTCCCATGACTTCTAAAGCATGTTTTTCTGTCCCCTAATTAAGACCAGTGAAGGGAAGGATGATTGAAATAAGTCTAGTACTGACAAAAGCCTTCTTTGTTGCCATGTGAGGTGAACCTGCCTAACAAACAAGATAACAGAGGAAATATAAAGTGAGAGATAGAGAAAAATAAACAGATTTCTGATAGTTTTGTTTGAACTTCTGGATCCAATGGTGCCTTTAGCTAAGATTATTCCTTGAGCTTCTTGGATAAGAGAGCCAGTAAATTCCTTTTGTGTTTAAACAAGTTGGTTTGAGTTATGTTCTTATTACTTACATGCAGAAGAGCAAGACTATTATAGAAGGAGGTGTTCCAAGAAGGGTAGATTGGTAGATTGGTCAACTGTGTGAAAAGCCATTGAAAGTTGAAAGAGATGAGAATTATTGTTTGGACTGGGCAACATGGAGTTTTGGTCACCTGGATGAGAGGTGCTAGTGCCACAGTAAGACTGGAGGTCTCTCTGGCATGGAAAGAACACTAAATTTGAGGTGGTTAGATAGGGACAATGAAGGTGGTAACTTACTTAAAAAGGTTTTCTGTGAAATAAAGAAATAAGGTGGTTGCTGGAGGGGATTATGGTACTTAAAGAGAAGCAAGGAAGATCTGGAAGATCTGATATTTACCTCTGTTCATTCACTCATGAAATCTTTATCAAAGGATGATTATGTGTTAAGCTACCTTGGCCCTTGAAAAAAATTTTTAAAATTTACCATTACCATTCCTTGCTTCCCAATGAGGAGTGTTGACTGCACATTAAAAAAAAAAGAAGAAGAAAGAAAGAAAGAAAGAAAGAAAGAAAGATTTTATTTATTTATTTGAGAGAGAGACGGCATGAGTTGGGGGATGTGGGGGGCAAAGGGAGAGGGAGAAGCAGACTCTCCATGGAGCAAAGGACCTGACACAGAGGGAGCTTCATTACAGGACCCTGAGATCATGACCTGAGCAGAAGGCAGAGGCTCAACTGACTGAGCTACCCAAGTGCCCCGATGCTACAATTTTAAATGAAAATAAAATGTTATAAGGAAGGTCTACACAGGCAGCAAACATGTGGTAAAAATAAGGTCATCGTTATCTGACTTACAATGTTTTGTATTCTGCATAATTTTTCCTCATAATGGCTCAAAACCATTTGGTAGACATTGAGGTGGACCATTCCTTCCAGAGAAAGAAAAGAATTTTTATTTATTTATTTGTTTGTTTGTTTATTTATTTATTTATTACTTTTGGATTACAGATGTAATAAAGAACTACTTCAAGTCTGTTAGACCATCTTTTATCAGGTCAGTTTTCCTTGATAAAAAATAGTAATAAACAGCCATAAAGCCTCAATTCAAGGAAAACAAACAAACAAAAAATAGTGCTTGTGATGTACCAAATATGCAAAGTAGTGTGAATAAAGAAATGAAAGCAGTCTTTGTTATCTAAGAAATCAGTATCCAGTATGGGGACAAATATAAGCAATTTAAAAATGTGATAAGAATCATCAAAGAAGGGCTCCAGGCCCCACACACATTAAAAACTGAGAGCGGAAAAAAAAAAAAAAAAAAAAAGAATCATCAAAGAAGTAAAACATAAGACTCCATAGGAAATCTTCAAATGGGCATCTATATTAGAGGAATAGAGTATGAATCTTTCCAAAAGGAAGTAGAGTTTAACTGAATCTGGACTGGTGAGTAGGATTTGGAGTGGCCTAGGCCCTAACTTAGCAGATTACTTGCTTCTTACAGCATGATCTAGCCTGTTTTAATGCAAAGCTCTTCACACAAAGGAAGAGCTCAATAAGGGGTAATTTAGCTATTATTATCAGTAGACTCCTACCTCTCTATAGACACACACAAGTAATAAATTAATATTGGTTAGGAGAAGGCAAGTAATTACTTGTGCAGAAGGAGCAAAGGTTTGGAATTTTGCAGGTCAACTTTAAAATGTAACTCAGCTACTTATTAACTCTGTGATTGTGTTAATTTATGAGGGCTGCCATAACAAAATACTACCGACTAAGTGACTAAAATACAGAAATTTATTTTCTCACAGTTCTGGAGGAGAGAAGTGCAAGATCAAGGTTTAGTCAGCTGGCTTTGCTTTCTTCCCAGGACTCTCTCCTTGACTTGCAGACGTTTGCCTTCTTGCTGTGTCCTCATCTGGCGTTTCCAGGGTATTTCTTTGTATATCCAAATTCCCTTTTCTTAAAGGATATCACTCAGATTGGATTAGGGCCTGTCCTAATAGCCTCACTTCAACACAATCATCTTTTTTAAAGGCCCTATCTTCGATACAATCACATTCTGGGGTACTGAGGGTTAAGACTACAACAGATGAGTTTCAGACAGACAATTCAGCCCATAACATGACCCTGGAAAGCTATCCTGGTAATCATTCTGAGACTTAGCTTCCTCATCTAAACAAAACAAAACAACTAAACAAACAAATAAAATGGAATTGAGCAGGGTGTCCTAGATTATACCTGGATGGGTTTCAGAATTTGGCTGTTTGCAGGACTAATGGGCTAGTGACCACTCCTATTTTCTACTTGCATAAATTGATATCCATTTTACGGCAAGGGGCAAAAGACCAAGTTTGTTGTTGTTTGTTTTGGTTTTGATTTTTGAGCTCTGTCATTTGAGAACAAGAAAGGAGCTAGAAATCAGTGTCCCCTTGAACTGGCAAAAAGACCGATAAAAGGCGCGGAGTGATTTTTTTTTTTGAAACTTGGGATACAGGTAGTCCTCTTTTGGGACACAATGGCAAAATCCTATGCAACCCAGGGGAGAGAACTGTCCTTCCTTTCCTGCTTTTGTAAGAAACTTAACATTGCTCTTCCATATCCATTAAATTCCTATGTATTAGTTAGCTTTGCTGCAGTAACAAACATCCCCCAAATCTCAGTGGTTCACAAAAACATTTACTCCCTGCTCAAGTTACGTGTCAGCATTTCTGGGTCAGCTGCAGTTACTGTAACTCTGTTTGGCTCTGCTTGGCTGAGCTACATGTGTCTTCTTATTTTAGCCCCTTTCTGGGACATGCCATTTTCACAGCAGTGAGGGAAGAGTAAGAAAGCTGATGGAGACAAGAAGTATCTGCTTCTGCTTCTGCTCAGATGTGGTAAACATCTGTGTCTTCCAACAGGTCAGTGCCTAAAGGAAGTCTAATGGCTAAGCCTGATGTAAAAGGCAGGAAAATATAAAATAACTACAAAGAGGACAGCAATGGTCAAAAGAGGGGAAACAGGGAAAGAGGAGGTGAATATTACAATACAGTAATCACAAAACAATAACGCAGCCTATCACATGCTATTTTTTGTTCATCTGAAAAAGCCTCACCTCTATTCATATAGAAGAATTGTGCTAGTTTGCCTGGATGAATTATGCTGATATATTTTCCCTAATTGCTGATTGATTGCCCCAGTGATTCACTTCTTTTTTTCCTGTCATTTAGAGCTATGTAAGTGATTGGAATTTTCATAGAAGTAGAAATATCACATCAATGTGCCAAGCAATCCTCTTCAGAATCAATGACACATTTATAGTAAAGTTCAAACATAGGCACAGACATGGCAGGAGAAAATTTCTGCCAAAATCTCAGTCAAAAAAGTCAGACTGGCAGCATATGTTTATAAAAAGTGGTTTACATTGTCTTGAATTTTGATAAATAACAGACTTGTGTGTTCTTTTTTGAAATTAGTTTTTAAAAAGAGTTGGGGGTGTCGGGGCACCTGGGTGGCTCAGTGGGTTAAAGTCTCTGCCTTCGCTCAGGTCGTGATCCCAGGGTTCTGGGATCAAGCCCTGAATCGGGCTCTCTGCTCAGCAGGGAGCCTGCTTCCTCCTCTCTCTGTCTGCCTCTCTGCCTGCTTGTGATCTCTGTCTGTCAAATAAAATCTTTAAAAAAAAATAAAAAGAGTTAAACACTAAATTAGATTTTTAGAGCTTGATGTTATTACATATTTAAATCACATGACTGAGATACACTGCTTTGTTTTTATGCTCACAATGGAAATTCTGTTATTCATTCATTCTTCCTTTCGTATATTATCAAATATTTATTAAACACTAAGTAGGCATTGTATTTGGTGTTGAAGAGACAAAAACGAGTAGCCCTATCCCAGCCTGGAAGAACTCATAGACTGGAAAGAGATATAGACATGTAAGGGGGGAAAAAAAATTCACATTTTATGTAAGACTAGTGCAAAAGGTAGCTGAGTGAAGTGGAAAAGAATGTTCTCTAGAACCGGACAGATCTGGGCTCAAATCTTAACAGTCCCCAGGTGTGTGACCTCAGGCACTTAACAAAAGCTCCTTGTGCCCCAGAATGCTTATCTTTAAAGATTATTGAACTTACTTTATTGGTTTTTATGAGGATTGGGCACAACACGTATAAAGCAACAATCATGTTTCAAACATAGTACCTGCTCAGAAGAGGTGGTGTCGTTTATTATATTATGATATTTCTTGGACAAGCTAGAGCAACTCAGAATAAGTCATTTTGGAGAGAGAAAACATCTGGGAAAATTTTTTTCCCAAAAAGGTGACAATAGAGAAGGAAATGTATTCAAGGCCAAGGGCAAAATGGCATATGGGAAGGGACAAAATATATGCATAGGGATGGGGAGAGAAACAGAAGAGCTTGAACATTGGGCGGGAGAGATCATGAAGCTTATGTGGCACAGTAAAGAAGGGGGACTTAGGGGTGCCTGGGTGGCTCAGTGGGTTAAAGCCTCTGCTTTCGGCTCAGGTCATGATCTCAGGGTCCTGGGATCGAGCCCCACGTCAGGCTCTCTGCTCAGCAGGGAGCCTGCTTCCTCCTCTCTCTCTCTCTCATGCCTCTCCGCCTACTTGTGATCTCTGTCTGTCAAATAAATAAATAAAATCTTAAAAAAAAAAAAGAAGGGGGACTTATACGGGCTCACTCTTTTTATAGCTAGAGTTGCCTGGCTGTCTTCCATCCTCCTCCTCCGCTTCAAACTGCCACCTACAATTTGTGACAAATAGTTTGAAAAATCTTTTACTGTGGTCATTAAGAGATTAAATAGTGTTGTCCCTGTCTGCTTCCCTACTCCAAACATTCCTTCCTCTACAGTCTTACCCACCCCCAGCCATATCCAGGTTCTTGTCTCACCTCTGCCCTGAGTTTACATCGTCTCTCACAGGCTGCCCAGTTTGGGAGACATTCCTCATGACTTCTCTGCTTCATCTTGGGGTTTCTCTTTCCAGAAGCTAGTTAAGGATCTTTTTGATGAGCTCATCCTCAAGACCAATTATTTTTATTTTGGAAATAGAGAACTCCTTTGAAACTGTTTTACAAAATATGCACTTGTTTTCCTTTTTAGACTCTTTGATGTCTTTCATTCTGCCATTTCCTTCACCACATTTCTGAACATTTCCATTTCTGAACATTTTTTTTTTCTCTTCAGTGAAGCATTTCATTCCTCCAATCCTTTGCCAAGGGTAGGTGGAATCTGAAGCTTGCCCTTCAGTGAATGTTTCCTGCCTTTAATTCTACCTTTAATAAGAACTAAGCATTGGGCGCCTGGGTGGCTCAGTGGGTTGGGCGTCTGCCTTTGGCTCAGGTCAGGGTCTCAGGGTCCTGGGATCGAGTCCTGCATTGGGCTCTTTGCAGGGCAGGGAGACTGCTTCCCCACCTCCCTCTCTTTGCCTACTTGTGATCTCTCTCTGTCGAATAAATGAATAAAATCTTAAAAACAACAACTAAGAATTGTTTTACAAAGCTTTTCCCCCTTCTGACACTGGTGGAAAGAAGTGTCTTCTAAACTGTGTCTTACTGTTTCAGAAAAGCATAAGAAGGGTCCACATCAAGAAATCAATATCCTGTCTCCGGAATCTTGCATAATCAATACGGAAGAAAATGGCTTTAGAAGCAGCTTTCCGAATCTCAATATGTGATGATGCTGAGATCTCTCAGATTCATATTCTTGTCCTTTCCTTGTTTTTGGCATTTTTATTGTTCAGTCTTTTTCTCCCTTCTCTCTCATTTTCTAATTGTCCTACTGCCAAAATTCCCACCATTTTAATTTCCCAGTTATAACTTTCCTATTCTGTGCAATTTTCCTCTGCCCCACATGGGTTTCCCCATAAGGATTTCTCTAGTATTTTGGAGCCCTCCAAGTTATTTTCAATATTATCAGCCTAATATTTCATTTTAGACAATATCAGGGACCTTTATCGAGTACATTTATTCTTCTTAAAGTCAGCTTGATTGAGATATTGTTTAAATCCAACAATTTCAAGGGAATAATTTGATGAGTTTTGACAAAGACGTATACCTATGTGATCACCTATCAAGATGTAGAACATTATCATCAACCCAGAAACTTGCCTGCTGTCCTTCTACTGCCAATCCTCTCTTCTCAAAATGATTTCCATAATCATTGACCAGTGTTGTCACCAATTTTGCTTTTTTGAAAGCTTCATATAAATAGAATTATGCTGCAAATGTCTTCTGTGTCTATCTTCTTTCATTTAACCCAATACTATTAAAATTAATCTATTTCACTGCATGTATCAGTAATGTATTTCTTTTTATGGCTGAGCAGTATTACATTGCACGCATATACGGCAACTGGCTTATTCATTTACTAGCTAGTAAACATTCGGGTTGTTTTGAGTTATGTGAATAAAGCTGTCACAAACATTTGCATACAAGTTTTTGTGTGACTCTATATTTTCATTTCTCTTAAATAAATATGTACCAGTGAGACGGGTGGGTCTTATGGCATGTTAACTATGTTTGGCCTTTTTTTCCCCAATATCTGGCTTGTCTTTTCATTTTCTTAAAAATGTCTTTTAAAAAGAAAATATTAAATTTGGGAGAAATACCAATTTTTTTTTAATTTATGGTTTGTGCTTTTTATATCTTATCTAAGAAATTTTTGCCTAACCAAAGGTCACAAAGGCTTTTTGTTATATTTTCTTCTGGCAGTTTTACAGCCTTTGTTCCCACATTTAGGTCCTATGCTCCCTTGTATAATATAAATTCTTTTTCCTTGATAAATATAAGATCCTTCAGGTTATCTATCTTCTTCCTGAGTAAGCTCAGATAGTTTATTTCTTTCAAGGAATTTGTCTTGTTTCTTTTAAATTGTGAAATGCATTAGCATAAAGTTGTTCATGATATCCCTCTATTTTCTTCTTAATATTTATAGGATCTGTAGGGATGTCTCTTTTTTCATTGTTGATATTGGGAATATATGACTCTCTCTCTTTTCCTTGATAATCCTGCCTGAAGTTTATCAGTTCCATGGCACTTAAACAGAGATCCAGCTTTTGTTTTCACTTATTTTTCTTGATTTTCTGTTTCATTACTCTTAGCTATAAATGTAAAATGTGAAAAATTTAGATTAATGTCATCCCTTAGCCTTCCTTCTGTTCTACTTGGTTTGTTAATTACGAGGGGAGTTTAGAGTTGGCATATTATGCTTTAGGCCTCTAACCAACTCAATAATTTAGGTGCTTTTCCTTGTTACTTAAGGGGTAATAAAATTTGGAACTTACAGTACTTTTTAAGATGCTATCAATTGTGTTAAATCAAAACAACCTAATAGATTTGGCATAAGAGCGCCTGCCAGCCCTGAGCCTAAAGATAACTTTATAAGCAAACATTGCTCCTTTTATCAGTTCTGACTAGAATTTTATAGGCTTCAGACCCTTCCAATGAAGTACATAAGGAATGCATGTAAACACCCTAAGGACATTCTTGTTATTACAAATGTATGTATGTATTTTTTTTTTTTTTTCAATTAGCTCTTATCTGAAGGACTCAATTTGGTTCAGACTCCTGTTAACTTATTTGTGGTCCCTGGGTAGGTCTGACTGACAGGAGCAATATTATAAAGTAGAAAGTGGGGCACATACATTTTTCTTAGTTTTACTTTGATGGAGACATTCTGAGAGTAAGAGAATGACAGATATTTGGATCTTCAGGGAATAATGGAAAAGTTGAAATACATTATTATCACAGAGTAGATTTTGTGTCATTTTTGGTTTTCACTACAAAGGAAGATGTAAAAATATGGTTTGCTAACTTTAGTACTTCAAATCCTAAGACAGTCTATGTTTTAAACCCAGAGAGGTGGTGATGTTTGTTTTTTGTTTTTGCTACTTATTTCATAGACTCTTAAGCCTAAGGGATCATCACATGAAAACTACCTCTTGATTTTATTGCTCTATTATATCAGATAATAGGGGAAAAGTCACTGACGTATTATTCTCATAGGTTGCTGAATCCAAAATGCTATTTAAATTGTTGCTGAGCGGGTTAATTTTATAAAATCAATTTTAAGTTGTGGCTAGAGACAAATCTTGGCACCCTTTGATTGATAGGTCTTTTTTTTCAAAACCCACTTTGCCCCCAAATTAGCCTGTTTTATGATTGATAGCTGTATCTCAATCACTTTTAAATAGTATTCATGAATTTTTTAAAGATGTTACATCTTTTATCATCATATGAGTGGTTTTCCTGAGAACACTTTGGGACCCTAATATGCCTTTTACCTCAGGGATAATATAAAGCAATACTTCCCATACTCATATATCAAAATTGCATGTCATTTAGTACGTATTTGAAGTAACCCCTGACTGGGCTTGTGTGCTTTTGGAGAGTAGACCATAGGCAAAACAATCAGGTTAACATTTTGTCTCAGCGTCTAAAGTCTAGATCTAGATCAGTGATAAGCAAACCAAGACTCACCTAGCAATTTTTAGTTGTAAACTCCTATCTCATATAAGACATCAAGATTATGAATAGTAGAATAAAAAGCCCAGAAATAAATTTTATGATTTTTTTTTTTTTTTCTCAGAAGCTGTAGCTTTCAGGGGATTACCAGGTAAGACAGTCAACTCCATATTCAGTTTCATAGTAGCAAGTTGGGGGTCCAATGAGCCCAGAACAGAGAGAATCAATAGTCAATCAACAGAGCAAATCAACACAGAATGAATTTCTAGCTGTCTAGGAATGAAGTGACCCTTTGTGCAGCTCTGGGGTTAGAATTTCCCTGCCCACTGTGGGCAAAACAGAGAGAAAATCCTCACATGGGAGAAACCCAAGATGGTGACCGGCAGAGGTCCACATTTTCCTTACCTTTGCATTTTCAGCACAGTGCATGCCCGGGTTAAGCATTTAGTTGTGGCAAGCAAAATGAACTGATTCTAGCCCAATTCTGCCATGAATTATACTATGTCAAGACACTGTGGACACTTCAACTGACTGAAACCCAGTTCCTTCCTTCTTTTTTACTTTTTCTTTTTCTTTTCTTTCTTTGTTTCTTTCCTTTTTTTTTTTTTTTTTTTTTTTTTTGGCAAGGGCGGGGAAGGCACAGAGGTAGGAATAGAGAAAGAATCCTATGCAGCCTCCAACACAGGGCTTGATTTCACAACACTAAGGTCATGAGCTGAAAAATCTAGAGTCAGAGATTAACCCACTAAGCCACCCAGGTGCCCTGCAACCCAGTTTCAGTGGAAATGGAAATAACAATTCCTACCTCAAGGACATATTTTGAGGCATTAATGTACAATGCATTTATAAGAATATCTCTTTCGGGGCACCTGGGTGGCTCAGCGCGTTAAGCCTCTGCCTGTGGCTCAGGTCATGATCTCGGGGTCCCGGGATCGATCCTCACGTGAGGCTCTCTGCTCATCAGGGAGCCTGCTTCCCCCCTTCCCCCCCCACCCTCTGCCTACTTGTGATCTCTCTCTCTCTCTCTCTCTGTCAAATAAATAAATAAAATCTTTTTTTTTTAAAAAAAGAATATTTTTCTCGTGGAACTTAAAATACTTTTGTTTTATGAAAAGAAAAGTTTTGGGGCCTATACATTATATTTACCCTGATTTGGATATTCCATATACTTGGAATTTTTTTAACGTTGACAGTCTGATTTCCAAGAAGTATAACCCCTAATGATATTCTCTTGCACTTTGTAACACCCTTTATTTTTTTGTTTGTTTATTTTGAAAGATTTATTTATTTATTTAACGGGTGGGGGGGGAGAGAGTAAGTGCACGCATAGTGGGAGGGGCAGAGGGAGAGGGAGAGAGAGGCTCTCAAGAAGATTCCCAGCTAAACACAGAGCCCGAGGCAGGGCTCAATCCCACAACCCTGAGATCAAGACCTGAGCTGAAATCAAGAGTTCGCTGCTTAACTGACCAGGCCACAAAGTGCTCCTCACTCTTTATTTTTTTTTTTTACATAGCTGTGTTTATGTATTTATCTTTATTTTTATCTTCCAGTAGCCTTGTGATATAAATAAAACCAAGGTGTCTTTGTTCTCCAAAATACAGCAACCCAAAAGATAGAAAAACCAATGCTCATTTTTCAGGTGCCTCAGAAAAAGAAACAGGAGTCTAACAGGAGAACGTGTTCGGTTCTTTAAGCCTGCCTGCACTGGTGGCTGTAGCTTGTCTGTATGAAAGAACAACCCAACAGGGCTGGAAGGGGAATGGTGCTCCTCAGAGTTATGTGTCGCCTAAAAGTATTTCTGCTTCTCATGTGTAGCAGACAAGAGACAGATTTGGGGGCACAGAGGAGCCACCTCAACACTAACCTTAGTGGGGTTTACTACGTATCAGCTTTGTAGCATATCTCATGACTCCCTGCAATCCAGCCTCTTCTCTGGAGCTGGAAAAAGATCTTTCTAAAACTCAGACCTGGCAGTGTTGTCCACCTCTGTCCCCATCCTCCTGCCTCCCAGGGCTTAAGATCTTTCACGTTTCTATTGTGCACTTAATAACAGCCAAATTGCTTAGCACGGAATAAAAAGAACTTTATTTCCCAACTCCTGACTCAGCCTTGTGATTTCTAACGCCCACCCGATCAACAAACATACGCACATTACCTACCCCAGGCCAATTTATGCTCAGGCATATTGAACTATTTTTAGTTTCAAGAAAACTTCCTTCTCCACATATACCTAAACATCTATGTACACACTCACTTAGTCCCTTGGGCCTTGGCTACATCTTATTCATCCTAAAGTTCCAGCTAATATGTCATTTCCAACAGAAATACATTCTTGATTGGCTAGGACTGAGTTAGATGTCCTTCTGTCTGCACTTATCTCCATCATACAGTCCTTTCCTGCTGTATGGAATGTTTTGTTTATATATTATCTTCCTCCAGAAATGCAATCTCCCAGAAGGTGGGGATACCATTGCGTCCTAGAAGCTTAGAGCTGTTCCCAGTTGGTTAAAAATGATTAACTTACATTGAGCAATGACTGGTAACTTAATGCATCATTACTTGTAAGAGGTATCCTTGGAAAACTATGAGTCTGTGCTTCTGTGTCAGGAAAACAAGGGGTCAATTTTAAGTAACTTCTTAATACCCTATAGTTTGTACAAAAAGTAAATTATGCCTTATTTTTAAACTGATTTCAGATTATAACAATAAAAATAATTCTGAATCTTTGTACCTATGTATTCCAAGCTAGGTCTTGCTGAATTGAGAATTAGCAAGGAGTGTTGCAAAGCTGGATTAAATAGAAACACATTAAATGACACCTTCTCCTCTCTCCCCATATTTCCTTTCATAGAGTTAAAAGGCTTTATCAGAAATATTGACTAAAATTCTAGAGTTTTCGAGCTGTATTAGTTGGAGCTGCATTAGATTAAAATACTTCATGTTGAAACTAGGTCTTCATCATTACTTATGAACTAATCAAACTGACAAATACTGTTTCTCAGAAAAAAAAAATATGACTAATGTTTTAAGGTGTCTGAATCAGAACATATGTGTAAGAAAAGAATTTATGAAATGGTGAATGTTTGAGCAGATACTGACCAAAAAAAATAAAGAAAACATAGTTTGCTTAGTAAAACTGATTCAAGTGTAATAACATATATAGCATAAGAGAAACAAATAAATTATCAACAGAGCCAAGAATTTGTGGTCCAACAAGGGACTCTTCTCTGGGAGTATCAATATGAGGCCAAGAATATATTCACTAAATTGATTTAGTGGCAACTAAAGATAATCTGATTTTGGCTTCCATTAGAGAAGAAAATAATTATGGAATTTTGGCTCAATCTTCAATTTGCTAGATGGGTTCTTTGAAGTCACACATACAGAGGCTCAGGGTTATCACTACCATGGATATGCCCAGAGAGATTTCCTTTGGGAAGATTCTGTACATTCAAATATAAAATTAAAGATACACCAGCAAGTTTTTCAGCGGGAAGAATCAGAGTACTTTGAGGGTCAAGTTGTCTTCTTTGCTAATTGCATGCTATTCGGTTTGTTTTAATGTTTCCTATATGTTTGCTTTTCATAATCTACTTGTATTGCCCCAGAGAACAGCCAAGGCTTAGGAAGTCCCCCGGATCTTCTGCTTTAAGTGTGACCACCAACTAGGAAGCTGAGTGTGAGGTTATTTTTTCAAAAGAACTCTGTGTAGACTGATGAAGAAAGGAAGGAAGCAATTCCATAAATGGTGATGGTCATACCCCACCATGACGCACGGAAGTTGACTTGTTAGGCGTTTTAATAGAGTTCAGAATAGAACCATTCCAATCTCTGAAAATGCAGAATGATTATAACAGGAAATGTTGAAAGTAAATCAAGAAGCTTATTTCTTTTTCCAAACCCAAAACTTCAACATATTGTACCCCCAAGCCAGATTGGCCTCTGAACAAACATTACAACAAAATGTTTTACAGTTACTTAGGCTATTCACCTGGTGGCACTGTTATTTTTACAGAACTGATTTATTGATTGCAGAACTGATTGATTGCAGAACTGACTGATTGATTTTCATTTTTATGCCATCTGGGAACAATTAAGTTCTGGTGGTATGGTAGAAAGAGCCGTAGCCTGGGTCTGGAGCTAGGCTATGCTCCCAGTTTTTACATGAAGCGGTGGCCTTAGGCAAGACACTCTTCCATTCTGTGTCTCATATCTTCACTGATCAGATGGAGTGAATGACCTATCCGGCTTTAAAATTTTCTTTGATTCAGAGAAAAGAGTTCTAAACATCGGACCAATGGTGCTCTGTTTTCCAGTAAGGATGTGTCCAATCCTGTGTAGTAGTATATTACCTCCGATTGCACCACACAGGCATTGTTAAAACCCTGTGCTTAATACACTAGATGACGGAGAATAAGATGCTCTTGTTCATGCAAATCTGAAAAACCCAGGCTCAGAGTAGAACACAAGGACTTGAGGGGATCAGTTGAACAACAAGAATATTAATAAAACTCTTTTCACATTTCTGCTTTTCATACTCCAAGAAGAGAAAATAGGATTCAACAACAATTTGATGGTTTACACATAAGGCTGATAGTGGTAGTAACAGTAATCATTTACTAAGCTATAATGTGTCAAGAACTGTGCTAAGTGAGTGAAATATTGTCTCATTAATTCCTATAACAACTTTAAGAGATGCTTGGCCTTATAAGGTATGAAAATGAAAATGAGTTGCGTGATTTATTCAAGATCATAGAGCTGATAAATTTATATAAAAATTACATCCAATAATATTATAAATCCTGTGCTATACTTATGCAACACTTTGCTTGCATATGAGAAAAATTAGGGAAAGATGATGAGTAAATATGGCTACTGGACCTCATATTTGAATTGGGTGTATGATGATAGTAAACCAAGGCCCCAACAATTGCCATTGAGGATACCCTTTTAGCGTTTTAATTAAAAAGAAAAGGTATTATAAAAATAATATAGCAAATACATAAAATACACCTTTAAATAATCAGAATCTCATCCAGTTAAGATATTATTTCATTTGTGTATATCCCCTACTAAACTTTTTATTTTTCTTAGATGCAGGTATTTCTCATTCTTCTTTTTAAAAAAAGATATATTGGCAGACCACTTACTGTGTGTGCCAGATACTATTTTAGTCTCTCGGCATACAGGGGTAATGATTCAGGAAATCTCTTTTCTCATGGTTACATCCCAGTGGAAAGAGACAGTCAATAAGAAGTAAACAAATAACAAGATAATCTTAGATTATGAAAAATTCTATAAAAGAAATTAAAGAGATAATTGATATAATAGAGTGATGAAGAGTTAGTTTGGGTGATAAGAGACACAGTTTCTGAGGAGCTGCCATTTGAGCTAAGTCCTGATGAATGAGAAATAGCTGATTATGAAAAGAGCCAATGGAAAAATACTTCAGGCCTACGGCTGTCCCAGGAATGCATATGATGTGTATGAAGAGAAAGAAAGAAACCGATGCGTAGAGCTTTTCACTGAATCACTCCTCTCTTTTTGGATTTTGTGGTAACTTAATTTGGAAATGTTATAAATAATTCTGCAGTGGACATCTTCTTAAATATAATTTTTTGCTTTTGTTGAACTATCTCTTTAGTATCAAATAATTGAATAGGTTTATAAATTTTTATGTTAATTTTAAAAAATAATTTTATTATTATTCTTGCATCTACTAGTGGTTTTTCAGAGTACTGCAATTCCTAATAACTACAGGTTCAGCCACACTTCAACAATGAAATATAGACACAAATTTATTGGAAGTTACTTTTTAAACAACACAATGCATGTTACTTAAAGAGCTAGAAAATGAAGATAAACATGAAAAAAATGCCATAATCTCACCATCCAGGTATAAACAACCACTGGTAAATATATGTATTTCTATTCTTTCTGCTTCTGTGTGTATGTCTCTCTGTCTCTCTCTTTTTTAATTCATTGATGACTGCAGACAAATTTGTCTACAAATTATATATTCATATAAATAGGACAATTGTCCTGCTTGGTTTTTATACTAAAGCGTAAACTATTTGAGGACAGAAAATACAATGGTGAACAGAAAGCATAAAAGAATAATAGAATTTTGAAGTTTAATAGTAGAAATTATCTGATTTATTCAATTTATTTTATGAAAAGGAAAATGGACTCAGAGAAACTGGGATTTTTCCCCAAATCAGATGTCTAATTTGTGGCTGAGTTGAAATTAAAGCAGAGTTTCTTATTCATCTGATTAAATATCTGGAAGCACTTCCTGAGATTGATTTATATATCTCATTTGGTAGTCACAGACGCTATTGTTGAATGGATTATATTACTCTTAAAAAGTAGAACTGGCACGTTGGAATTTCTTTAAAGGTTTTTTTCTTATTTGAAGAGAAATTCATATACCACACATTGAGCATTTTTAAATGTACAATTTAGTGGCATTTAATACATCCACAACATTGTATAACTACCATCTCTCTCTAGTTTCAAAATTTTCATCATCCCAGAAGAATAACCCTTACTTATGTAATCATTCATCATTCCCCCCAATCTCTGGCAACCACTACTCCATTTACTACCTCTATGAATTTGCCTTTTCTGGATATTTCATGTGAAAGGAATCATACAGTATATGACCCTTTGTATCTGGCTTCTTTCACTTAGTGCAATGTATATGTTTGTGTATTTGTATTACCTGCAATACTTATGAGTTTGACAAGATATATGCTGATCAGCATAACTTCTAAATAAAAATAAAGAGAGGTGCCTGGGTGGCTCATTTGATTAAACACCCAACTCTCAGTTCTGGCTCACATCATCGTATTGTGGGTCTTAGGATTGAGCCCTGTAACAAACACACTCAGTGGGTAGTCTGCTTGGAAAATTCTCTCCCTCTGCCTTTTCCCTCACTCACTTGCTCTCTCTCTCTCTAGAAATGAATGAATGAATGAATGAATGAATGAATACATATAAAGAATCCTGTAAGTTTGTCATAACAAATGAGACTGACACTACCAAAATTTCATCTGTTGTATCATTAAATAAAGTTCTTAACAATTAAGAAAATTAATAGTTCTCCAAATATGTTGAAATTTTGGATATCTTAAAGTCTATATGTATGTTCTTTAACAATAAATTTTCTTTTACAATACTGTATTTCCAAATGTTCATGCTCAATGTCTAGCTTACAAATAGTTATTTTCTGTCCAAATCCTCATGTGATGTGACAAACATCAACTATGTGAACTAAATGTCTATGTTTCAACACTGGACTCTGGGGAGAAATAGCCCTCTCAACTGACCTCATAGGAGACAAGACAATAATAACACTCATATCCTTTATAGAACAAAAAAAAGTTCATGAGGAAGAAAATCACAAAGGTTAAGAGTTCACTAATTCTGGATAGGTGAAAAGATGCTCAACATCATTAACCATCAGTAAAATGCAAATCAAAACCACAGTGACATCTTACCTCACACCTGTTATGACTATCATTTAGAAGATAACAGACACTAGGTATTGGTGAGGCTATGGAGATAAGATAACCCTAGTGCACTGTTGGTGGGAACATAAATTGGTTCAGCTGCTGGAAAACAGTAGGAAGCTTCCTCAAAAAATTGAAAATAGATTTGATCCAGAAATTTCACTTCTGGTTATCTAACCAAAGGAAAGGAAAACAGGATCTTAAAGAGATATATGCACTTCCCTGTTTACTGCAGCATTATTCATAATAACTAGGATATGGAAACAACCTAAGTGCCCACCAGTGAGTGAGTGGATAAAGAAGATGGAGTATATATATTTTCAAGGTAATATTATTTATCCACAAGAAAGAAGAAAATTATCATTCGTGACAACATGAATGGACCTTGAAGATATTATGCCAAGTGAGATCAGACCGCAAAAGACAAATACTGTATGGTATCATTTGCATGTGGAATCTAAAAAAAGCCAAACTCATAAAAACTGAGTGTGAAACAGTAGTTACCAGGGACTTGGGGATGGAAAAATAGGTGAGATGGTGTTTAAGGGTATAAACTTAGAACTAATAGATAAATACGCCCTGGAGATCTAATGCACAATATAATGATTATAAACAATAATATTGTATTATAATCATCAAACTGCCTAAGAAATTAGATCTTAGTTATTCCTGCTGCAAAAAAAGAATGATAATTATGTAATGTGGTGGAAGTGTTAACTAAGGTTACGATGGTAATCATATTGCAATATATGAATATATCAAGTCAATATGTTGTATATTTTAAACTTATACAATGTTATGTGTCTAACATATTTTAATTAAAAAAAGAGTTCACTGATTCTGAAAACAAAACTCCAAGCTCTTTCCCTTTGAGTTTATCTCAGTTTGTTCCTTATTTGTCTTCTCTTGCAGCCAACTGAATGGTCATGATTAATACCCTTTTAAACAGGAGCTTCTTGAAGATTCTTTTCACTACCTAGGGGACAGCTGTTCCTCAGTGATGTCATGTTTCCTTCCTGACCTTGGGAATACCATTTAAAAGCAACCATTTCCAGGGAGTTTGCACAGCTTATGAGTCTTAAGTCATGCTACCAAAATAGTCCATTAAACTGTGCTTTTCAGCTTAGTTACATCATAATGAATCAGTCTCTTCTCTAGACTGTGTTGATGACTTTTCCTCACCTCTATCAGTTTCAGTATAAACTTGCACCCGCCAAAGGCATTAGGAGGGAACTAAGGAAATCCTATAGCAGAACAATGACAGGAAATTGACATAGCCATTAAGAAGTCTGGAAAAATTAAGTTAGAAGAAAGTGGGGCCTGGCTTATTGCCATTTTTGGAATAAGGAAAGAATTGGAGGCAGGAATGACTTTAGAAAAATAAACATCAACCTTAAAAAACATGAAACAAAAAAGTTAAAAATGGCTGTGAGTAAAGTATTGAAATAAAGGCTAGTAACTTGAGAAAATAGTAAAAATGGAAATAAAGGAAAAATAGGAAAAAAAATCACTTTGGGGGAATAGGTCATAACTATAATAAATTGAGGCTCTAATTTTTTTAGTGTTTTTAAAGACAAAGAATTCCCTGGGCTTGGGACCAAAAAATGGCCAGGCCTCTCAGCACAGGACTGATTCACTGAGTTAGGGAATTAGTGAGAGGAAAGGTTTGTTTTCCTTAAACATCTGTAAGGAAATATGTTATTAAATATTTATCAGTTCAGAGAGCAGTCTATGATTACAAATCTGAGATAAATAAATGCAATGTGTTGGGGAAAATGACCTCATTCAGGCTATGATACAATGGGAAGCAATTTTTACATTTATTTTAAAGGAAATTCATCAATGATTATTTTGACCTCACCTCCGCGTATCAGGTGCCCACATCTAAAGTCCATTAGGGAAATGAATAACAATGAAAGAAAATCCTCCTGAATGACTGGATGAGGCATGTGAGAACAGATCATGCCTAAATTTATCCTTGTGTTGTAAAGAGCTCTTGCTTTTTTCCGTTGATTTTGAATTATTCTCTGCCAGACTGAAGAAGATTATATAAAGCAAAGCTTTATCTCATTAAAGAGCAGTTGATACAGTACATCAGAGAGATCTGTAACTTCATAAATTTTCAGAGTTGGGAGAGACAGTGAAGTCAATCTAATGAAACTGTCTTCTACAGTTAATAAGTCGAGGCTGAGGACACTTACATGACTTATCTGAAGCCACACATCATTAGAATAAACAGGCCTACATACCAGGTTTCCTGATGCCCTTTGCAGTGCTGCCAGAAAAGACTTATTGGATCAATAAATCTTTATATTTATTAATTAACTTTGAATCCCATAGTCAAAGGATGTGAGTCAGATGGCCTATCATTTATCATCTCCCAAGCTACAGTGAAATATATGCCTCATGTTAAGTAGACAATGGCTAATTCTCTAGATGCAGAAAAAGAGAAAAAAATGTTGTAAGAGACCCATTCTGGGGACTGATAACCATGGACCATGGCACAGTCAGACAGTCAACAAAATGACAGTTGGAATCCCTTGTCACTTGGATTCCAAGAGCCTTGAGCAGTCAACCTTTCCTACCTGATCCTTTAGTCAGCTGGTTCTCCCACTATCCAAGCCTTTATTTAGATTTCAAACACAAATAACACAAGAGAAAGGTCAAAGCCCTGGTTAAAGAAAGGGAACTCTGTCATATGTGAGATTCACCTGTCTGTCCCAAGCAAAATGGCAAGAACAAGGTCGTTTTTCTAATTTGCAGTGAGATGACAACCCCAGAGAGCTCCTGGGAGTGGTAGTACTTCATTCTTGCATCTAGAGCAGGAGTATTTCCTTTTCTGTTTCTTTTAATCTCAGCCAGAAGTAAATTTAATAATTGAGTATCTGGCTGCTTGAGTTCATGCATTTATTTAAAAACCTGGATTGAATGTAAGATATTTCATCTTTTTAAGTTTTGGGTTCCTTCCCTAGAATAAATTAATAAATTTACTAAAATAAAATCATAAAAATAAAAAGGGACATTATTAGTTGAAGGACCAGCTTCAACCTTGTGAGGTTTGGATGAATGCTTGTATGCAAAGCTCCAGGCACAGTGCCTACCTCATGGGAAGTGCTTGAATATTACTAATGATGATGCTGAAGAAGAGGAAGAGGAGGAGGACGAGCACAAGGCTCTGTTCCAGATGCTAACAGGAACATTTACGATCCTCGACCACAATGTACTCTTCCATAAAGAAAGCTTCTTGTCATGGCACGAAAAAAAAAAAGATGACTTTTTTTTTTTTGATTGTTTAGCCAAAAAATCTTCAGAGAGACTTGCTGGAGGTAGTCTCCCAATAACTGAAAATAAATGGGTATTGATTTTATAAAATAGTTGAATCCAGTAGAGATCCTATTATTAAGAATAAATCACCCACCTCCAAAAAGGATTTCAAGTAACTTAAAATAAAAGGTACACATCCATGGCACTATTAAAACAAACATTAAAGAGAGAAGATCAAGTGATGTGGGAAGATTCCTGAACCAGAAAGCCTGGGTTAGGGATGATTACTACAGTGGCACGTAAAATTTATTCAAGTAGCTCCTGGAAGTTAAGATCGAGCCACTTAAATACTTGTCTTTATAATAACTAATTAATTCTCTTTATAAATAAAATGAAGCATATCAATTTATACTGGGTACATTTTCCCTGGCTTTCTCCTCCAAGGGGAAACTTACCAGGTACACAGTATCCACTATGGTAGATATTATTAGATGATTTTATAAATAAAAGGGGCACTTGAGTAGCTCAGTCAGTTAAGTGTCTGACTTTCAATTTCAGCTCAGATCATGATCTCAGGGTCATAAGATCTAGTCCCGCGTAGAGCCCCACATCAGGTTCGGAGCTCAGCGCAGAGATGACTTGGGATTCTCTCCCTGTCTCTCCCTCTGCCCCTCCCTCTGTTCTCTCTCTTTCTCTCCCTCTCTCTCAAATAAATAAATAAATAAATCTTTTTAAAAAATCTCCATAAAACTTGAGGACTCAGAATTTAAAATTTTCATTCTCTGAAGGTGTTCTCTGTTTCCACAGGTAATAAAAGTAATCAAAAGTGATACAGTCTAGGAATTTGGCTTTCTGATAATTTAAGAAGACAGGCTTACACTGATTGGTAAGAATATCACTTATACAAGTCAGTCTCTGTTGAGTATTTATTCACTAACAAGTTTTAGTCAGATTTAGGAGAGCAACTTGAGCCATAAGTGATCACTTGTGCCTAAAATGTAGTTCCTCTTGTTAGCTGAAGGACATTCATCTGCTTTAGATAAAATGCTTGGTGTGTGTTCAATCAAATTACCTATTTTGTTATGAAAATTAAAGAACAAGTCTTGATTCTCATGTAAATTGAAGGTGACCTTCACAGGTGGGCTGCAGGTAGGCAGGTGGGCCAGGGAGAGTAAAGAAGCCTCCTAGGAATCTATCTGAACCTTAAATGCTTGAAGCCCCAGAGCTCCTTCCCATTAAGCAGAACCATTAAGCTCCTTCCCACAGCAGCTTCATGTAGGGAATGTTTTCATAAGACTGCTCACATACCTATCAAATTTGAATCTCTAGGAATTTGGCCTGGATAGGAGTATTTAAAAACAAAGTCCCTAAGAAATAATGATACAAATCTTGTATAAGAGCTTTGGCCCCTAGAAAATCAAGAGATACATGGTCTGAGAGGATATGTCTACTATGTAAAGACTCCAGAGGTGGTTTTTCTACAGTACTTTGTTTTGAGGAGAATAGAATTTCAATAGTTCTAGTAATTCCATTTAGCTGTACCATATACTGTGAGACAACTAAATGGACTTTCTGTAGAATGAGATATATTTAGAATTATCCTTCTGGGGGCACCTGGGTGGCTCAGTGGGTTAAGCCGCTGCCTTCGGCTCAGGTCATGATCTCGGGGTCCCAGGATCGAGCCCCACATCAGGCTCTCTGCTCAGGGGGAGCCTGCTTCCTCCTCTCTCTCTCTCTGCCTGCCTCTCTGCCTACTTGTGACCTCTCTCTGTCTAATAAATAAATAAAATCTTTAAAAAAAAAAAAAGAATTATCCTTCTGTAGGTCAAAATATGCCAAACACCTTTGGTTTTGGTAAAAATGATATTGGGCTTGGTAATAGGTTGACATTCCATTTAAGGCCACTTCTTGAATGCACAGCCATCACATAATCAGAACAGAAACAATTAACCTCCCATTTGGCATGGCAGGAGGGCACACATCCTTAAAAGATGATTTATAACTTAAGACCCACTAACAATATAAAATATCTGAAAAATATAAAAAAGAGATATATAGAAATATTTAAAAAGACTTCACATATGAAAAAAATATAAAAAAAGAAGATACTAATTCCTCATAAGGAACTTGACGAGGAGGAAGGCTGGGATAGAGTACCATTGTTTGGCCATTTCTTTAGGCATTTGATCCACCAAGGGTACATTTCTAGTTTAATTCCTGAGCTGGTTTGAATAAAAAGCCTTCTAGGCCTTCTGTTTACATTCTTGCCCTTGGGATCTTCGCTAGACTTTCAAATTTACATCTTCTTAAGATCTCCACGTAGATGTCTAAAAGGCAAGTTAAACTTGGTATGTTCAAGACAAATATCTGGTTTCCTTACCCCCCCCCCATCCATTCTTTTTCTAGTCTTATACATTGCAGTTGTTCATTCTTTTTTTCTTAAGCTACTTTATTGAGATATGATTGACATAAATACTTTATACCACCTGATGAGTTCAGAGATAAGTATAAGTGAAACCATCACCAAAGTCTATGCATGAATATATCCATCACCTCCAAAGTGTCTTCCCATTCTATTTAGTATCATCATTATTATTATTATGATAATGAAACTGAAAATAAGATCTACATTCTTAGCAAATTTGAAGTATACATTATGTACTATTATCTGTAGGTATTATACTATATTGTTAGATTTACTAATCTTGCATAACTGGAACTTTGAACCCTTTGCCTGATACCACCCCATTTCCTCTTTCTTCTAGCCCCTGGCAACCATAATTCTACTTTCTGCTTCAGTGAGTTTGACTATTATAGATTTCTTATATAAGAATTTTCATGCACCATAGATATTTCTGTGTCTGGCTTTTTTCACTTAGCGTGGTATTCTCCAATTCCTGTATGTTGTCTCAAATGGCATGATTTCTCATTCTAAAATCCTCATATTTACCCTACTTTTCTCCATTTCCTTGCCACCACCCCATGCAAGCTAGTACCATTTCTCACTGGGTTCACTCTAATAACCACCACACTACCCTCTCTGTTTGCATTCTTGGGCCCTAGAATACCTTCTTTATAAAACGGCCCTAGAGACGCTCTCATTAAAACCCTGTTGATTAATAGTCTCTCACCTTAGAAAATCTTTCAAGAAAATCTTTAGCTACTACTCTCATTCAAATGCATTGAAGACTAAAGTACCCTAATATTGGCAAAATTCAAAATATATGTGGGAAAAAAATATATGTGGGAGCTAAGGAGAACTTTGTAATCAGCAAAACACAGGATGAAGGAAACAGATCTACAAAGCTGACGTTTAGGAGTAGTCTACTTAAAGCTGAAACTAATGAGAGTTGATTTGCAAACTTTAAATGGAGGTAGTCAGCATAATAAAAGGTGCAAAATATTTTCTGTCTCATTATATCATAATAGCACCATGATTTTTCAAGAAGGGCTGAACAAGATGGTTCAGAAGAATAGCAATTTGTTGATTCAGTCTATTCTAGAAAAAAAATGTTTTCTAAAATTCCTCTTTGCTGTAGCATATGTATTTAATATAATTTTATTGCTTTCCCTGAATCCTCTATCATATATATAAGACCTTATTTAAACATGTGCCTTAGTTCTGTACTAAGTACAGAGTACTCTTAAGGAATGAGTTAGTGCAAGGTTTGTAGTTCCCTGTGGCTTGAAGGGAAACTATGGAATGGGGAATTTTGGTGTCCAATGAGGCAGGGGGTTAGGACACATACTTTTCAAACTTACCTTAAGGAGTTTAGAGTTTAATCCTGAAAGCAAGGGGAATACAATTGACTCCCACTTATCTTTCATTTGTTTTCAAAAACTTTGTTGCCAAGTGAAAAGTCATTAAATGAAAAAGAGGCATTCCATTATCTTTAATGGGACATGTTGTTATGTGTTCCAACCCAAATCAAAATATATAAGCCATTTTTACATATAGATAAATATATATCACTTGTAAACTGAAAACTTTCGTAAGAATGTAAATGGAGATTCTGTTTCCATTTTCCAGTGGGGTGGTGCTGGGGTGTTTCCCTATGCCAACAAGCCGTGTTCTGACACTAGCTGGTTGTCCCACAATTTAACTCAATACTAACATTGTCTACTTGGAGATACCATCAGATCCCACAGTTAAGAATTTAGCCCTGTAAGACTGCCCTGCCCCCACGTCAGATGCCAGTCATAAGCCTAGGTTGTCACCTGTGCTTCTTACCAATTGCCTATAAGTCAGAGATTCCCTCAAACTCTTCCTTGGTTTCTATAAATTTACTAGAGAGGCTCACAGAACTCAGAAACATTTTACTTAATAGATCACTGAGTTATTACAAAAGAATATAATTCAGGAACAGCCAGATGGAAGAGATGAATAGGGTAAAATATAAGGTAAGGTTCACCAACCCATACAATCTCTGAACACTGCCTTTTTGGGTTTTTAATGGAGACCTTATGACATAGACACGATGGATTAAATCCTTGCCCATTGGTAACTGAACACAATTTCCTCTCTCCCTTCCCTGGAGGTTGGGGGTGGGGGAATGGTGGAGCACTGAGAGTTCCAATCTTTGAACCACAAGGTTGGTTCTTCTGGCAACCAGCCTCCATCCTCAATTTACCTAAGTGTTTTCCAATAATCACCTCATTGACATAACAAAAGATGCTGCACACCTCCCTACCCACCAAATCACAGGAAATTCTAAGGGTTTTAGGAGTTGTGAGCCAGGAACTGTGAACAAAGACCAAATATATATGAGAAATATATTTGGCCATCGGTATGACTAAATTGTATTTCTTATAAATCATAATATGACAATGGTAATAAATATAATCTATACATATAATATATAAGAAAATATTCTGAAGATTTATGGTACTTGCTAAAGAAGGACCTGCTTGTGGGTGGTAGAGAAGAACATGAAGGAGAAACTCTAGGAAGGGGCATATGATTATCTCGCACTCAAACTTCATTAAAAATGAGGTTTTCACACACAAAAAACATACACATGCACACAAATACCAGCTATAAGCTAAAGTAAAGGCTAACATGAAAATGGTACATTTTACTCACAAGACTAAAAAACCATACCACTTTCATCACTTTCATTTGGCCTATGTAAGCAAAACGACATGTTTTAGATTCACCGAAAAATTGCATTCACATCAAATTTTTCATCCTGGGTCAAATAAACTGGTAAATGTGTCTGCCCATAATTGTAATGTCTAAATATTATTCCATACAGTGTATTCATTTAGTGTGTTTAAATGTAAAAAATAAAGGTGTTACATTGAAAGATAAGTTTTTTGGAAAATAATCTAACTCTTCAAGAGACATTATGGCAAATAGTCATTATGGGATGTACACATGTCTTTAGGAACGACAGAGGAAGGGAAAAGCATAATCAAATTTGGTTGTTATGAGCAGAATTGATTGTAGGCAAGCACTTACATAATTGAAAGAAAAGAGATAGAGAATGGATAGATTGGAGCCCTAGTTTGTTGATGGATTTGGCAGGACTTGCTGATGTGTGAAAGTGCAAAATGTCAGGGGAGAGAAGTTGATGGGTGGCAGTAGTACACATAGTGGGAAAGCATCTCAGGAACTGATGCAGCATCAGGGTAGGGCAAGAGCTGACAAAGTCTACTTCAGACTTGTTGGTTTTGAAGCCCCCATAGAAACCCTAAGTGGAGATGTCCAGTAGGTGGTTACACGAGTTTGGAGCCCAGGAATGAGATCTTGACTGAAGCTGGAGGTTTGATGGTATTTAAATGCCAGATGAGTAGATGGGATTACTTTAGGGGGAAAGAAAAGGGACACAGGGGAGAAACTAAGGGCCACCAAATTTTAAGGGATGGACAAAAATAGAGTTCACGAAGGATATTGAGAAACAGCTGCTAGAGATAAGAGGAAAACCTAGAATGTGTGGGGTCACAGAACTTAAGGGAAGAGAGTTTCTCAAGGACAAAGGGTCAGAGATTGAGAGGTCAAATAGGATAAGACTAAAAAATGTACATTGGATTTGCAACAAGAAGATCACAACTTATCTCCATGAGAATGATCTCAATGGAATGTTGGGAACAGAAGCTATTTGAAATGTGTTAAGGAATGTGTTAAGTTGGGAAGAAACTTGAGAAAATCACCTATAGAGCTGACATCCTTAAACACCGAAGTCAGAATATTTATACTGAGAAATTCCTTTGAGAAGGTCTCATATCACCTAGTATTTCTCCACAAACTGCTTGGCTGCACGCTGAGAGATGAAAATAGCTCTTACATTGATCTCACATCCTCTTTTCCCCTCTAAATAGATACTAAAATGGTTTCTATTTTACTGCATTTACTTAAAAAATTTTACTTGACTTCTGGTCTATTCTAGATTCATGTCCCAATTTCAACAAACCTTTTTTTGCAGGATTGGAATCGTTTTTAAATGGGCAAATCGGTCCTCTCTTCTGATAGCTTCACACAAGGTGATCCTGGAAGCACCAGGAATTTCTACATCATCAAAACTCATGTGAGTGGTCACTTGCCCAGAATTTAAACAAAGATGCCAAATATTTTTTAAATCAGTTCTAAATAATCTTAGCAAAGACAGAAGTTATAGATTTAAAACCCATTGTTTTTTTGGTAGGATGTGTTGTTTTTGTTTTGGTGGTGGTATGTTGGTTTTCTTGTTTACTGTTAGAATCATGTTCCTAGATCAGTACTTACTGCTTTCGAATGTAATTTATAGATCACTCTACAATTTGAAAAGTAATTTTTGTTATGCCATTTTATTCTTTCAACAATTATGTGAAGTAGATACTATCTTAAGTGATTACTATTTATATTCTTAATAAGTAGAGTCAGAATGAAAATCTGAGCCTTCTAGTTCTAAGTCTTCTGATGTTAAATTTAGGAACACCTAGATTTACCAACAATAGCAAGGTAAAATAATTCAAAATAAATCAGAAAGAAGATGAAAGGAAAATTAAGGACAAAAATGTCTAACAATTTTAGGTCATTATAACAGAAGACTTCAGTTTCCTGTTGAGGAAAATGAGGTTGACTGTTTAATAATTTGCCTGAGGTCAGACAGGTGATTGGTCATGTCATTGAGGATGCCAGTTCTGTTAATTTCAAAAGCTAAAATGTACTAAATTGCACTATATTGGTTTGTAAACTGATTTTCCCCTATAAGTTTACACAAGTGATTTTCATGCCCATCACAGGATACTAGGTAGAATGTAGGTTCAGCCATTGGCATTTCTAAGTTTAAATTTCGTTGTTTGTAAACTGGGGATAACAAATACTCACCAATTTAGGGAATCATTGGGAGGATTAAAGAGCATCTAAAGAGAGCAATTCAAGGCACATAGTAGATGTTAAGTCAATGTTAGTTGTGCTAATTTTGGATAGATGAAAGAAAAAGTCTTTTGCATATCAATGGAACTCTGAGTATATTTCACTGATATTATCAAGCTATGGCCATGCTTTTAAAATGATATGTTTTTTTTTAAATTTTGTATTGAAAGCCCAAAGAGCTTTACTTAAGATTTTGTTCTTAATATATCTTTCCAAGAATTGCTATTTATGTTGATTTCTTTTTTTTTTATTTTTATTTTTTATAAACATTTAATATATTTTTATCCCCAGGGGCACAGGTCTGTGAATCGCCAGGTTTACAGACTTCACAGCACTCACCATAGCACATACCCTCCCCAATGTCCACAACCCCACCCCCTTCTCCCAACCCCCCTCCCCCCAGCAACTCTCAGTCTGTTTTGTGAGATTAAGAGTCACTTATGGTTTCATTTATTCTTCTCCTAACCGCTTAACCCCCCATGTTGCATCTCCACTTCCTCATATCAGGGAGATCATATGATAGTTGTCTTTCACCAATTGACTCATTTCAGTAAGCATGATACCCTCTAGTTCCATCCACGTCATCACAAATGGCACGATTTCATTTCTTTTGATGGCTGCATAGTATTCCATTGTGTATATGTACCACCTCTTCTTTATCCATTCATCTGTTGATGGACATCTAGGTTCTTTCCATAGTTTGGCTATTGTGGACATTGCTGCTATAAACATTCCGGTGCACGTGCCCCTTCAGATCACTACGTTTGTATCTTTGGGATAAATACCCAATAGTGCTAGGTAGTTCTATATTCAACATTTTGAGGAACCTCCAAACTGTTTTTCCAGAGTGGTTGCACCAGCTTGCATTCCCACCAACAGTGTAGGAGGGTTCCCCTTTCTCCACATCCTTGCCAGCATCTGTCATTTCCTGACTTGTTAATTTTAGCCATTCTGACTGGTGTGAGGTGATTTCTAATCTCATAGTTTATATGATCACTTTACTAGAACTCAAAACAAAACCCAAAACACATTTTGAACTATATATTAACCTGAAGTAGCAACAAACTTTACATGGTAAATTTCCTCTTTGGTGGGGGGTGGGGTGGGGGGTGGGGCAGGAAACCAGTTTGTAAAGGATATAATAAAGCAATTCCTTCACTGAAGAAAGCAACATTATGCCCAGGTTAGTAATACACTGCATTTTGAACATAATACAGAAAATGTGAAACAGAATTTTGAGTTACCTTGGCAAGACTCAAAGTTAAAGGTATACATGGCTTATAAAATGGTTCACAGGGATTATGGAACATCAAAGAATTATTGCTAAATAAAAATTTGATTGAAAACGAATCAGAAACTTCAGAGCTGAAGTTCTTTAAAATGAATATGGCTGTGAATTTTTTTTTTTAAAGACTATGATGAAAAGTGAAAATTAGACTAGGTATTAAAAAAATTCAGGATCAAGGTTTTGGTAAAAGCAAACCTAGATTTAATGCAATCTTGCCAATGTTAGAATGCAATAATGAGATTATATGTGGCATTCTAGAGGTGTTATTTGAAGGAGCTGATTTTGGTTTATGATCCAATACATGAAGTTGTGTGAGTACAGATAGGGTCAAATAGTATTGAGTTAATTGGTGTATGCCAAAATAGGAAGAAGCTGACCATGAGGAAAAGTTAGGTTCACAAATTTGAAAAGCTACATAGGAATGGAAGAGAATCTCACCAGAATGAGTTTTAGGGTGGTCTGAGTAATTTAATCTGTTGGTATCTTTTCAGCCTGGTAATAGTTTATGTACTAATCATTTAGCAACATCCATTCAAAAACACGTATTCAGCATCCATAATGTTTTAAGCACCACTCTAGGCCATGGGGATACAAGGTCAAGCAAGATGTATTAAATACACATTATTGCACAGAGGCAGACGGGGCCATGAGACAGCATTGCACAAAATAAAGTGTCCTGGGTAATGATCCTGGCCTTGAGGTCTGTTACTATATGTCCTTGGGTGGATTAGGTACCCTGAGTTCAATTTCCTCATCCAGATAATGAGGATGATTGTAACACCTGCTCTGCCTCATTTATACAGAGTGGATATTAGGATCAAAGGAACAGATTACAAAATAAATTCTGAGTTTTAAGAAGTTCCACAAATGCTAGGTAAATGAGAAACAGTAATTAAATAACACTAAGGGTTTAAGAAGAAGAATACATTTCCAGATTTGACTTAAAACAAACATAGATACCTACTGGTATCTATTGTTAATTGATACATAATTAATGACCCCAAAATTTACTTGCTTAATTTATTTTATCATTATTTTGTAGGTTAGTAGTTTGGATTGGGCTCACTTGCACAATTCTTTTGCTGTTCTAACCTGGAGTTACTCATGCAACTGCAATCATCTGGAGACTTAATTAGAATGATTGGTATAGGATAGTTATGTTTCTGGTGGTTACTGTTGGCTATGAGCTAGTTGGTCTATGGGGCTTCAGAGGGTTTTCTTGCTCCATGAGGGCTTTCATTCTCCAGTTGGCTAGATTAAGCTTGTTCACAAGGTAGTCTCAGCATGGTGGTGCAAGAGAAAGAGAACAGGAGTTGTAAAGTCCTTTGGAGCCTAAGCTCAAAAGTCCTCTATCATCATTTCTGCTGCATTCTGTTGGTCAAACCAAATTTCAGACCAACTAAATTTTTTTTTAAATTTTTAGAGTTGTTTGTTTGTTTTTTCCCAGACCAACTAAAATTTAAAGGCTGAATAATAAACCCTGTGGCTTGATGGGGCCAGGGGAGCACCGGTCACTTTGCAAAAGCCCACAAGGTTGGGAGAAAGTACTGTGGTCATTTTTGTAGATGGTTTATTACACCACCAATCTGGTGTTAGATTACTGATCTTTTAAACTACTGGTAAGAACAATTACATGAAGAACCATCCTTGAGGGCTCAATGGCAAAAGTCCCAAAGAAAAAGTCACATTTTCAAAAAAGGCACTTTATTAAGAATGTTGAGTCAATGGCAAAAGTGATTCCACTGGAAATCTATGAAGGAGTTTATGTAACAGATACAGGAATGAGTTAGGAAAAGACAAGACAGAGACATGATCAAGGCAGCCATGACTGAGAGCAATGTGGGTTAAACCAAAGGAAAGTGGTATTAAGCCATGTGATAGAAATGGTCATTTCAGGGTACAAATTTAGAAATCGTAAAAAAGGGCACCAGTGGAAAGAGTTTTAGAGGAACAGATAATATAGACAAGAGCTCTCTCAACTGGTCCCAAGTAGAATTAAGTGGGATGTGAATCCAGGTATGTATGGTATCATTTCCATAGGTATTATGAGCAGGTATTGAATTTGGTTCATGATCCAATACATGAGGCTGTATGAAGACAAATAGGTCAAATAGTCTGAGTTAATTGGTGTATACCAAACTATGAAGATGTTGACCAAGTGGAAACAGTTCTAGCATGATCTGAAAAAATTTCTCAGTTGGTATATCTTCAGCCATTAATGTGTGTGTATGTATGCATATATATATATATATACATATATATATATGTATTTGTATATATATAATATACTATATATTATATATAATTCAGATTATATATAATATATAAGATTAGTATATATATCTAGTATATAATAGTTTATATACTAATTATTTAGCAGTATCAATTCAAAAACACATATTCGGCCCTCATGATGTCCAAGCAAGATGTCTTCAAGTGCCCACAGACAGTATCAATACAAGTAATAACAATTATAATAATCAAAAGTCAAGGAGTCATAGAGGGGAACACTGATATTTAAACTGGACCACAAGTGTGGGAAAGTATCTTGTCACAGTGGAACAAGAGTGGTGGGCAGAAGATACAGTATGCTTAAGGAAAATATAGATGAAGGAATGCTGGGCATATTTATAGAAATCTACTGCCTGGCAGTTTTGCTCTCAGAATTATAATAACCATAGTTACAACTGTTCTCAACTACTAAATTCCTAATCATGTTATATATTATACTAGCACTCTAAATATCACTAGTTTTTGAAAAAATATATAACATGGAGTATTTCAATTATTTCAATGTGTACACACACACACACACACAGTTATTTAAGTTAGCAAGATAAAGAAAACTGGTTTAGTTCCAAACTATAGCTCTTTACCATAATGTACATAGTACATAGTTTGCAAGACAATGGCAGGCAAATCAAGAATTGTGTTTGCCATCTTTGCTTCTCTCAGAAAGTCCATCAATTAATCCCAGCTAATGGACTGCCTACCTTTAAGAACTTGCTTGTGTCATATTTGTGTCTCAGATTTTCTAATTTCTTCAACAAGGAAATAATGGTCATATTCAGATATTTTCAATAAATTGGTAGATGTTGCTATTTAATAATGTTTTTCTTTTGGGAGTTGAAAGCTGTGTTTCTCAACAGGAGTATGTACATTTCAATATCTCTGAAGGGAGAGGCCCATTAGCTTGCAAAGCTTACTTGATATCATACTTTTAAATTTTAAAAAGAAAAATAAGACTTAGCTGTTTTTATAGTGTTAACAATAGAAATGAGCACAACAGAATTTTCTGTGCTGATAGTGGACAAGCAGATGATATTGATTCTGAGAGGGCCAGTGCTGAGGAGAATGTTTGCCACTACAGTGGAGTTTCAGCATAGTACAAAGAATGAACACTTACACACACACACACACACACACGCACACACGGTCCATGTCCTTAAGAAAACATGGGAAGCATTTGTCTTACAGAAAGAATGAACATATCTTTTTGGATTTTTTGGATACTTTTTGGACTGTTGATTGTGTTAGAGTAAGAGTTAAGTAATTGGGGGAGAGAGTTAGGATGCATTTGTGTCACAAGGTGGATCTTTATCTCCATTCCTAAGCTTTGCAGGAAATCTTTCAAAATATAATACTGAGACTCTATGAGACTGCCTTTGACTTACAGTGGCCCATTTAGCAAGAAATCTTAAATTCTCATCATAGCAAATTTATACATTCTTAGTCTTTGATAAAACTGGATATGAAAATCTTTTGGATTGTAGTTTTCATTTGTAAGGTTACACTTGAAAACATTTTAATGAGGACTGTATCTCTGAGAATCTGTGTATATTTAATGAGAATGAAAAATCTGCATAGTTCACTTAAGCAAGCCAAGCCCCAAGTTAGAATTCTGTATCCTACAAGAGAGTAACATCAGAAAAATTTCTCTCATCCTTGGTGGATTGTGAAAGAAGCGACTCTCCCACTGAGAGTCTCTTATCATGCTTTTTATGAAAGCATCTGTTTCACCAGTGCCACCAGATATAGTCTGTTAGATCTTGACAATGGCTTCTGAATCGGCATCGTTCACATTGGTCTTCATTTCAAAGGTTTATTGTAAGCAGGGCAGTTGGTGGCAATCTGAAGAAATCAAATATTATGGAGGAAACTGGGTTGGCTGATTTTTGTATTTTGTTGAAATATAAGTCTTTCTTGACTAACTGTTTTTTTGCTATTTATTGAGGAAAAATTAGGCATAAGATGGGACTTCTGAATTTAAAACTCATGACCACAGAACTAACATATGCATGCATCACTGTAATATAATATCCATTTAAGATAATGCATGTGAAACATAAACAAACAAAATAAACCACTCTACACAGAGTCAGGTTTCTGTTATTATTAGTATCATTTTTTGTCAATGATCACAATGTGCACATAAATATTTCATGGGATCATTTTTTTAAAATGTTTTCTTCTGCAGGGGTATATTCTTATGAAAAGAAATGAAGAATAATTTCCTCTCTTTTTGACATTAATAATTTTTTTCACTTGTGTGAAGTGCCTGGGTGGCTCAGTCAGTTAAGCATCCGACACTTGATTTTGGCTAAGGTGATGGTCTCAGGGTTCTGAGATCGAGCCCTACCTCAGGCTCTGAGCTCAGGGGGGAGTCTGCTGGAGATTCTTTCTGTTCACCTCTCCCCCTGTTCACATGTACTCTCTCTCTCTCACACACAAATAAATAAATAAATCTCTTTAAAAATAATTTTTTCCACTTGTCTAATATGACGTAGCCAAATAAAACAATCTTTAAGTGGCTGACTAAATTGCTGTGGTACTATAATGTCTAATAATAAACATTGAAAAGAAGGAACCACCGTCTGTGAAGTACTTCTGCCCACTGCTTAGCTGTGATGTACTAACAATTCCCTGGAGCTAAAGCGGATGAAGGAAGGGGAGGGTTTGGATACTGGGGAGGGTAAAAGAGAGCAAGAATTCTGCAAACTTTGAAAGTTACCCAGAAGAAGAAGAAATACAATCCTGGAGATAAAAACAAATAACAATAGTCCCTTCAATTTAAAATAACAGACACAAAAATACTTTAAATGAAGAGAGAATGATTTATTTAAATCTGTCCCATGGTAACTATGGTAGATACTGTCAGTGGCAACTTCCGTCTCCCCTCCTCCTACTTCCCCACTGACTCCGACCTCCTTGCAGTCCCTGTTTGCCTGGCTCTATAGGTTTTAGCTGCTAAGAGCAGGTAATGAAACAGCCCTCTAAGCAACACAGCCTCTGTGATCAGTCCAAGCTCTGGAAGTCCCTACACGGTCAGGATGCTAGGATTCTAGAAGGTCATCACTGCCTAGCTTTTTCCCTAACTTATCTGGCTCTTCTCATGTCATTACACGTTTCCCATAAAAAGTTCCTCAAAAAATCCTTGTATAAGAATCCCCCTCTTGGGGCGCCTGGGTGGCTCAGTGGGTTAAGCCTCTGCCTTCGGCTCAGGTGTGATCTCAGGGTCCTGGGATGGAGCCTCACACCAGGCTCTCTGCTCAGCAGGGAGCCTGCTTCCCCCTCTCTCTCTGCCTACTTGTGATCTCTCTCTCTGTGTCAAATAAATAAAATCTTTAAAAAAAAAAAAAAAAAAAAGAATCCCCTTCTCATACTCTGCTTCTAAGGAGCCTGACCAAAGACAATTACCAGTATCACATAGTCATCTTGTTGTGTAAATAACAACTTGACTTACAGTGTTAAAACTACGTTTTCTAGGACTATTAATCTACCTTGACATTGCTGAATAGGTATCGTGGTAATTTTCTATCACTTGGCTGCCTTATTCTTTGAATTTGCTAACCTTTCTGATAGAAACTGTACAGTTTGAGATAATGCATTTGCCTAAACTGAAAATCAAAGTACTGAAGCTGCTAGTTTTTGTCAGGCAAAGAATATGAGTGCAGTAGGTAGTGCCCAGGATTTGGAGCTCCTGGAGTTTTATGCACTAATCCCCCTCAAAATCAATAAGAATAGGCCCACACCCCGTCACCTAATAGTAAAATTTACAAGTCTCAGTGACAAAGAGAAAATCCTGAAAGCAGCCCAGGAAAAGAAGTCTGTAACATACAATGGTAAAAATATTAGATTGGCAGCTGACTTATCCACGGAGACCTGGCAGGCCAGAAAGAGCTGGCATGATATTTTCAGAGCACTAAACGAGAAAAACATGCAGCCAAGAATACTATATCCAGCTAGGCTATCATTGAAAATAGAAGGAGAGATTAAAAGCTTCCAGGACAAACAACAACTGAAAGAATTTGCAAATACCAAACCAGCTCTACAGGAAATATTGAAAGGGGTCCTCTAAGCAAAGAGAGAGCCTACAAGTGGTAGATCAGAAAGGAACAGAGACCATATACAGTAACAGTCACCTTACAGGCAATACAATGGCACTAAATTCATATCTTTCAATAGTTACCCTGAATGTGAATGGGCTAAATGCCCCTGTCAAAAGACACAGGGTATCAGAATGGATAAAAAAACAAAACCCATCTATATGTTGCCTCCAAGAAACTCATTTTAAGCCCGAAGACACCTCCAGATTTAAAGTGAGGGGGTGGAAAAGAATTTACCATGCTAATGGACATCAGAAGAAAGCAGGAGTGGCAATCCTTATATCAGATCAATTAGATTTTAAGCCAAAGACTATAATAAGAGATGAGGAAGGACACTATATCATACTCAAAGGCTCTGTCCAACAAGAAGATTTAACAATTTTAAATATCTATGCCCCCAACGTGGGAGCAGCCAACTATATAAACCAATTAATAACAAAATCAAAGAAACACATCAACAATAATACAATAATAGTAGGGGACTTTAACACTCCCCTCACTGAAATGGACAGGTCATCCAAGCAAAAGATCAGCAAGGAAATAAAGGCCTTAAACGACACACTGGACCAGATGGACATCACAGATATATTCAGAATATTTCATCCCAAAGCAACAGAATACACATTCTTCTCTAGTGCACATGGAACATTCTCCAGAATAGATCACATCCTCGGTCCTAAATCAGGACTCAACCGGTATCAAAAGATTGGGATCATTCCCTGCATATTTTCAGACCACAATGCTCTAAAGCTAGAACTCAACCACAAAAGGAAGTTTGGAAAGAACCCAAATACATGGAGACTAAACAGTATCCTTCTAAAGAATGAATGGGTCAACCGGGAAATTAAAGAAGAATTGAAAAAAATCATGGAAACAAATGATAATGAAAATACAATGGTTCAAAATCTGTGGGACACAACAAAGGCAGTCCTGAGAGGAAAATATATAGCGGTACAAGCCTTTCTCAAGAAACAAGAAAGGTCTCAGGTACACAACCTAACCCTACACCTAAAGGAGCTGGAGAAAGAACAAGAAAGAAACCCTAAGCCCAGCAGGAGAAGAGAAATCATAAAGATCAGAGCAGAAATCAATGAAATAGAAACCAAAAAAACAATAGAACAAATCAACGAAACCAATTTAATCATTTATTAGCCAAGTGACCTTGGTCAAATCACACAAATTCTTCAGGCTCTATTTTTTTTTTAAAAAACCACTGTCGTGGGACGCCTGGGTGGCTCAGTTGGTTAAGCAGCTGCCTTCGGCTCAGGTCATGATCCCGGCGTCCTGGGATCGAGTCCCACATTGGGCTCCTTGCTCCACGGGGAGCCTGCTTCTCCCTCTGACTCTGCCTGCCACTCTGTCTGCCTGTGCTCTCTCTCGCTCTCTCTCTCTGACTAAATAAATTTTAAAAAAAAATCTTAAAAAACCACTGTCGTGATGATTAATAGCATGATAATGTAGATAACATGATTAAACCAGTGTCTAGCATCATAGGTGCTCAATGAATGGTATCTTTACCAGTGAAAAATGGTTTAAATGCAGATGTCAGCAAATTAGTTAATAAAGCCTGGATTTGTACTCACTCAGCTTTCAGTCTCTTGGTCAGTTTTCTTAACTGATGATGGATGTGTGAAAACAGGACCTGTTTAACCTGATCACAGTATACATGTCAGTATCTTAAGTGGAGCCTGACATTCCAACTGGAGGAGATGAGAAAATGGTGGTATTGAATCCCCAGACTGTAGGAGTTCTAGGCTAAAAGAAGTTGTACATGGGTAATCCATAGAGAAATCTCTGATCCAGAGAAGTTTTTTTTTTTTCTTTGTAAAGTGAAAAAAAAAAAAAAAAAAAAAAAGACAGTTGACCTAACATTAAAGGAGGATTGTGCCTAAAAATCCAAATCTGGCTTCTCCTGAGAAAGCACAGATCTTCATTCCTACATGATTGTCATTGATTGGAATCCCATAAAAGTTCCTTTCTTTAGTATAACATACGCCCTCCATTTTTTCAGAGTTACGGTAGCCATACAATGTATTGCCAAATCCATTATAGTTTGAAAATAACTGGGATAGAATCAATAATTATGCCAGAACAATAGCCACAAGTCAGAAGTGGCCTTGGGCAAACTACGGTATAATCCTACCATCACCAGAGTCCCTTTCAATCCCCCTATTGCTTCTCACTTGGAACCTTTTTATTCTACTGGATGACTTGCCTTTTACCTGGAGGTATCATGAGATTCTCCTCAAGAGCACCTGGTCCTTTGAGTGAGTCCAAGAATCAGTTAATTAAATGAATGGGCTCAGCATTCTCATAGGTAAGTTTCTCTTAAGTAAAAAATACCCATAATAAAGTCTGACTGATATTCCCAAGATGACATACAATGTTCAAATATTTATATTTTTCTTTACAGTTTTATGTGAATTCAAAATACTTATAATTTAAAATATATTTTAAAAAACGTATGCAGACTTGTACATAATGAGAGCAACAAGAAAAAAAAAACGGCTCTTTTCATATTATTGGGATATCGGTTACTTCTCTAACTCAAGCAGCTTTGTGGATTTTATTAAAGAACACATTTGCTATGCATGAAACATCTTTTGAAAAGACTGATTGGTGACCAAAGAAAAACACGCATATGGAATACAAAGTTGGAGAGACGGACATGGCCAGCTTATGCAAGTGTATTTAGAATGGACAGCCGGCTTTGCAATCTGTTGCACTGGAGTTTTAGGGACTTACCACAGACAGTGTTTGTTATTACAGAACGTTTTGCTTCCCAGGAGGAAGGAAGATTAACCAAAAGAAATACAACATTAAAAAATACACAGATGATCCAGCAAAATAAAGTCTTGGGCTATAAACCACAAAAGGACCAATATATTTGCTTAGAAATTACTGGAGTGGCTCAAAATCTAATGCTTCCATCCTAAGGATGTTTACTGAAAGAGAAGGTTGAGTAATGCTTGCACTGGCATTTTGGCAAAGACCCCGCTACCACCCTGCACACTCCCCATTCTCCTGTGGCTTCTTGGGCATCTATAATTTCCTTTGGGTACATTTGACTTTTTGTCTCCTAAAATCTGGCCTGCCTATGGAATGTGGGTCAAGAAGCAGGCCTTATTTGCTCATTGGGAAACTGACCACTACTGCGGAGTTGAGCATACCTGATGGGAAGAAAGACAGAAGGCCACGTGCCCACCCACTCACCATACAGGACAGTCACTTCTGGGCAATGGGCCATTTTGCTCCTACCATCACAGTAAAAACTGCATGTTGGGTCAGTTTATGTCTTATGCCTAGAGTATGCTGGTTAATTGGCCTTCTAGCCAAAAGTCTTCTCTAGGTTCCAGAAATTCCTTCTTTGTATTCTGAAATGTCTGAAATTCTTTTCTCTCCCTTAAGAGGACAATCCCTTAGGGTTGTTTGAAAACATTGCGTTCTTTATTTCAACCACAGTTGAGATGGTTAAGTTAGGATATAAATACTATTTTCTATGACATTTAACCTAGTTTCTTAACTCAGAATTATATTCATTTTTATTTATCCTGATATAGTAATTCTAGAAGAACGGATGGAACATAAAGTATTTAAAATAGCCTTAGTTCATTATGGTTGAAGGAGTTTGTGTTATGTTTCCTTGAGATTCATATTTTATAATTTTGAATACTATGATGGTAAAAGTTAGAGAACCTCATCAGTTGACATTCCTACATGTATACTAGCCATTCCCATACTTCCTGTTGGCTCTCCACAAAAGTAATAATAAAAACAGCAATAATGAAAAGAATAAGTATATCAAGTGAAAAGAATAAAATTGAAAATTCTAACTTGAAAATTTGTAATTCCTCATCAAATAGCTTATTATTGGCCCTTATTGTTTTACTGTGTAGTCACTATAAGACCAGTCTATACTTATTGTGGGGTTACTTTGTACTAGGTGGCTTACTAAGCATTTTACACATTTTAATATTTTCATATTAACCAATGTGTCAGCTCTTTGAAGGAGTACTAGTAATACCCTATTTTTTAGATTTTAAATTGAGGTTTACAGAAATAAGCAGCTTATTGAGGTCGTGCAGCTTACTAGTGACAGAGCAAAGATTGCAATTTATGTATCTGTTTGACTCTAAAGTTCTTCAACCAATGCTATTTTGCCTCTACCATTCTTAGGCTCTTGGACAACACAGGTTCTCTTAAGTGCTTGTTTGATTTTTGATTTAAGTTCAACTGAATTTTATTAATTCAATTAATACTTGTTGAATACTTACACAGTCCTAGGCATACAAACAAAATGTTTCTCTTGACAGATGTGTCTTTGCCTCTCTATTTTGAACTTTCCTCAGTGTAAATAAAGGCAACATCACCTACCTCATAGGATTGTTAAGTATATTATCAGTGAAAGATAGCTATTACTATTATCATTATTTAATAATAAATTCTTGACATATCTTGGGCAATGAATAAGTGTTGGGTCTGTGAATGAATGATTAAATGAATGAATGAATGTGGAAGTGAGACAGGGTCTTGTCTGTTAAGATGCTAGTAGTCAGATAATAGCAGACAGGAATGCCTTTCAATCCACGCTTCGGTGGTCTAAGGTTTATACCCAAAGAACACATAGGTTCTGTTGGTGCAATAATGAGCAAATAATTAAACTTGGGCAGAAATGATAGGTGGCAAATTCAGAGAGGCTTCACGGAAGGAGGAAAAGGAGGAAAGAAAGAAGGCAGGCAGGCAGGAAATCTCAGGGTGTCTCAGGGATTAGAGTGGAAGAGACAAGAAATAGGAAACCCAGACAGGGGATTATTTGATTATTATAATTATTAGCACAAAAAGAAAAGTGTAAGCTTGGAAGTGACAAGGAATGAAAAAATAAGAATGAATTCCAGAAGTATCTGATTGAGTTGGCAAGGCTTGGGGAGGAGGTAGAGAAGGAGACAGTACTAGGTTTCTGGCTTATTCACCTGAATGGATGATGATGATGTCTTGGGATCAGAAACACAGACAAGTTATTATCTTCCTAGTCTTTACTTTCCTAGCCTATAAAGTTCAAATAGTTGTAGCCCTATCACATATAGTTTGGGTGAGGATAAAATGTTATAACACATGAGGAGCCTAACACAATGCCTGGCCCTTGGTAAGTGTGCGATTGACAGTAGGAAGGAGTGCAACAGCAAAGAAGAAATAGATTTCGTGTTGGAGTATTTGAGTTTGAGTTACTTAAAAGTAGTCTAGGTCCGTATGGAGAAGTCCTGAAAGAACATCTGGTAATTTGTGAATTTAAGGAAAAGACACACCCTATTTGTTGAAATGTGTTATTTTTAGTGATGTTTTAAATTTAAATCAAAGAGATAATAAAATCAACCATGGCCTGTTCTGCAGCACAGTGATAAAGTCAGATGTTAAGGAATGACTAGTGGAGTGGGGGGTGGGGGGAAGCGAGGTGGTCTGTGGATCCTGGTAGAGGACTAGTTTAGGATTCTTCCAGCCATTTTTAAGATTATTTATTTATTTATTTAAGAGAGAGAGAGAGAGAGAGAATGAGGTGGAGAGGTAAAAGGGAGAAAGCAGACTCCCCGCCGAGCAGGAAGCCCGATGTGGAACTTGATCCTGGGACTCCAGGATCACGACCCTAGCCGAAGGCAGTCGCTTAAGCAACTGAGCCACCCAGGTGCCCTCTTCCAGCCATTTTTAACCCCCCATCTTTGAAAGCAGACTGTGACTGCATGTTTCTTGAATTCAATAGTCATCACCCAGAAAACTAACTTCCTTTCTCCAAATTGCACAGGAGTGACTTATCACTCCTGACTTAATCACTCTTGACTGACTTAGTGGAGGGTCAGAGGAGGGTGGGGAGAGTTAATTTCCTTTTAATTTAGATTTAATTTGGTATTAGCCATGCCCAATTTATTGCTGTTTTGTAGTTGAGTATAGCTCTTTAGTCCGTAATCATTTCTTCTATTTTCTGTGTATATATTTTTTAATGCTTGAAGTGTGTTGCTCAGTTTAATATTATCACTTAAAATTTTCTCATGGTGTTGATTTTTAAAAGATCCTATGGTCTTAGGCTCATTACGGGTAATGTAAAATTATATCTATCTTATTCCTTAGTGAAACTCATCCTCTTCTCTAATCTGTACCTGGAGTGTAAGATGGATATACCTTGTATTCTGTGGGATTTCTAGTGGCTAAATATATTTTAAGAGTAAGTGAATGGGAAAGATGAATTCTTTGTCTATACCAATTCCAAACATTTAGCACTCAGCTTCCTAAGAAAAGAAACCCATGATATCTAATAGCTAACTATATCCAAATCAGTGAAATACCCGGCTATAGGATTTTTGTCATTTTTTAATAACAAATAACTATTTGTATATTAACTTCAATTCCTAAGTTATCATGTAGACCTGTAAATGTATTGTTTTTTCCTTGGTAAGCAGACTGACTTATATAAAAAGTCTATAAAAAGTCTATAAAGTTATAAAAAGTCTACTTCAGTTTTCTTTATGAGGCAAAGTGAAGCACAGTTAAAAATACATATACATATATTTGATGAACTTATATATATGAACTTCCTGAGGAACTTACATAGATAGGGACTTTCTGAAAAGAGTAAAGCAGAAGTATTTTCATGTTAATAGAACAATTAACAAATACAAAAAATAATTTGAAGAACCTTTTTGGCTAAGGAATTTTGGGCAACAGATTCATAGTACACCTTGTTGAATCTTCACTTGACAGGTATTGTGTATGCAAAATGTTGCCAGTAGACTCATATCTTAATTGATCTAATACCAAATGTAACCCAGACTGTTTATATAGCCTGAGGATTCACCCTATAAAGGGACTTTATCTTGAATCAGCATTTATGAAGCAAACCACTTAACTGTTCACAGTAAATAAGTAAACCCTCCTTCGACATGGAGGCTATGTAACTTAGAGAATCGAATAAGCTTCAAATTTGTTTATGAAAAAGAACATCATTATTTCTCTTTTGCAGTCCGTACCAAGGCACAAAAGCAGATTTCTGATTAGACTTCACACAAAAGAAGATTTCTGATTAGATTTCTGATTAGACTTCACACATTTTGGATATTTTGGAGTGTACATTCATTTTTATTTGTCAAATTCTCAGTCCATTTTTTAATGTTGCAAGATACTTCACTGAAGATGTATCTTGTAGATTTTTCCCCCCATTTTTCTATGACTAGAAAGTCATTTTGTTGTCTTTAGCCTGGTAAAACACCCTTGAGAAAATAAATCAGTCCCTTTCTGACTGTGTGTGTGTGTGTGTGTGTGTGTGTGTGTGTGTAGCCATGTGGGGAGGTGGGAAGGGGAAATTACAGGGCTCCCAGAGGCGATCAGAATTACCACCTCAGCTAGTTAAGCAGGTTCCCCCATGGCAAGCGTTTACTTCCTAAAAGTATGATCCCATTTATATATCAAGAATAGAAAAAAAAAAAAATACCTACCTGACACTTTGTGCTGACACACACCAGTGAAGGAAAGGGTACAATATTTTAAGCTTGCAGATGAACACATGGATTAATTCTGCCACTTTTGAAGCAGCTGGCATTTTAAGAGATTGGCCTGAAAGAGCTGTCAGTTGAAAGCAGCAGCCTGAGAGGAGTAAACAACACTAGGGTGAAATTGGCTTGGGAGAAAGTGCACGCTTCCCTATAGGGAACTGAATCTGGTACTTATCAGCATCATCCCTGACTGTAAAAGGAACCAAAGGCATTGATAGGCTCCTCTCCTTGGGGTGTGGAGGTCAGAACTTCCCACTCTTCAGGTTCCTTGAGACCTGGGCTTCCTACTAATCTGGCAGGTGAGAATTTGACTGGTTTTAATTTTCTTTTAGTAAGTAAAACTACCCTATTTTAAAACTGGCATAGTAGTTCATAGTGGTTACTTTAGGTGACTTTAGAATTTTTTCTTTTCTTTTCTTCTTCTTCTTCTTTATTATTATTATTATTATTTTTTTTTTGGCAACATATACCAGCATTAAACACTATGCTCTAGAGTTGGAGCCATTTCCATCTTAGACAGTGGCCCTGAATTGTTTGTTCACTACACAGTGTGAACTTGATCAGGGCTGATCTGGGAAATCTACAGTGGACTGTGAAAAGACTGAGCTTACCAGGATGACATGGAATGGCTTTGACATCTGGAGAGCAGAGTAGTCAGATGGAAACATGTCACAAATGGAGATTAATCATTTGTTTCCTAAAAATCGAAATATTTTGTCTTTAGGAAACTATCTAAAAGAGGGACACTCAAAGCAATTTGCAGACTTTATATTTTTTTAAAAGAAAAAATGAATAAAAATATTAAATTCTTTAAGGACATACCTTGTCAATCGTCACCAGAGTGGACACTCCTAGGGTATAAGGACACCTTACTGGCTCCAGACAAAGGGGTAATAGTACTATTATACTAGAAGAAATATAAATATAAACATAGGAAGAGATGGAGATAGAGATTTTGATATTATTTTACTGACATAAAAATAGAGATGTTTATGGTTTCACTTACTTGTGGAGCATAACAAATATCATGGAGGACATGGGGAGTTGGAGAGGAGAAGGGAGTTGGGGGAAATTGGAAGGGGAGGTGAACCATGAGAGACTATGGACTCTGAAAAACAATCTGAGGGGAATGAAGTGGTGGGGGGGTGGGAGGTTGGGGTACCAGGTGGTGGGTATTATAGAGGGCACAGATTGCATGGAGCACTGGGTGTGGTGCAAAAATAATAAATACTGTTATGCTGAAAATAAATAAATCTAATTAAAAAAATAGAGATGTTTATGATAGCATTGTTTGTAGTGGGGAAAAATATCTGGAAAATTGAGGACTGTAATCATTAGGGGAGTAAATACAATTTTATGCTATGTAATATTATCCAAAATTAAAAGGTGAAATTTTTATTTTGTCAAGAAAAGAACATTAAAAAATATATACATCTACTATCAATATTTTATACAAAAAAGACATTAGATACAGAAGGAAGGAGGGACTCAAGCCAGAGGTGTTCTTTGCAAGAAAGGACAGCTGGAGATAGATAAACACATGTGAAATGTTGTTTTTATTTTCCTCATTTTAATACAAGCAAGTCAAAATCTGATCAAGAACCAAATTTATGAATCATTTGCTTAATGGAAAACATTGCACTCAGTGTCAGGACACCCAGATTCCAGCCACTCACTTCATCTTTAGACAAATTAACTCCCTGTGGTCTACCTCACCAGGAAGGTCCATCAGATAAATCGCAAGCCCCTTTGACTTCTAACATCTTATCATCCATGGTAATTTCATTTCATAGTCTCCATAATTCTTCTGTTCTTTGTTTTCATTCATTTATTTAGCAATTGCTTAATCGGACATCAATGTATATATCAGGCATGGTGATTGCCAAGGGAATGAAGCCATGAGCAGTGTAAGTGAGGTCTTTCCTTTCACAAAGCTTGTATTCTCTGGGGAGACAATAATAAGCAAGCCAATGAGTACATGGAAAGAGAATGAAAGATTGTAGCCCGGTGTTTAGAGGAAATAAATAGGCTCATGAGATTGAATATGCAAGTGGAGAGTTTAGAGAAAGGTAATCTGAACTGAGTTTCCATGGCAGGCCTTTCTGAGGATTTGGACTAAGACCTGATAAATGAGTAGGCACCAGCCTCATAGGGAGCTGGTTAAGAGCACATTAGACAGAGGTAACGGCAAGTGCAAGGTTTATGAATTGGTTAAGGACCCGGTCACTCAAGGGTTAGAAAGGGGGTCAATGAGGCTGAAGTATAATGAGCAAATGGGGGAATAGGTAGCACAAAAAGAGGAGAGAGAAGTAGGCAGTCAAATCATGGAGGACTTGGTAGGCATTTAACTTTCATATACATGCAACAAGAAGCCATTAAAAGGCTCTAAGCAAGGGAACAAAGTGATCTATGTTTTAAAATGTGCACTGGCTACTGTTTGAACAATGGATGGGTAGGGATGCCGGAAGCAAGAGAAACTATTTGGAAGCTATTACAGCGGTCCAGGTGAGAAATGATGCTACTTCGGATGAGGACTTGATGGGGAGAATGGAGTGAAGTGAAGCAATCAGAGAAATATTCTGGAGGTCAAAGAGGCCACAACTTCTAGAGGTTTAAGTGGAAGGAAAGAAGCAAGGCTCACACCATTGTTTTTGAGTTGGGAAACTAGACAGAAGGAGGTACCATTGATTGAGATGGAGTGTAACATCTCAACTGAGGACCCAGAGTGTAACAGGGTTTTTTCCTCCTAATTGGGAGTTGGGTGCAGGAATTAAAAAATATGAAGAAACGAAACAGCAGAATAGCTACCCACAGGGAGATGTCAATGAGATGGTTAAGAAGCTCAGGGGAAAAGTCTGGGCCAGAAATGGGTATTTTGAGATTCATCATTATACGGGTTGTGTTTAAATTCATTTAAGGAGGAAAAAGAAATGTTAAGCTTCACCCTAGGCAGCTCACCATTTATGGCTAAGGCCTATGAGCAAAGCTAAGAAACAGTGACCAGTGAACTAGGAAGAAAAATCAATGGTGTGATATAAAGTCAGTAATTTATTTTAAAATACCTCAGTGTAGGGGTGCCTGGGTGGCTCAGCTGAAGCGTCTGCCTTCGGCTCAGGCCATGATCTTGGGGTCCTGGGATCGAGCTCCACATTGGGCTCTCTGCTCGGCAGGGAGCCTGCTTCCCCCTCTCTCTTGGCCTGCCTCTGCCTGCTTGTGATCTCTCTGTCAAATAAATAAACAATAATCTTTAAAAATTTTTAAAAATTCCATGATTAAAACACCTCAGTGTAGACATTCTGTGACATCCATTGCTTTACTCAGGAGTTCACAGGAAATAGTAGACTCAGCATTTAACCAGAAAGGTCACACTATAGGATCCTTATCTTATGCTGACACGAGCGGCTTTAGAAGTGATGTTTCATTGATGAATTAGTAGTTTTTTAATTAGATAAGAGATTTTTATAAACGGATTTTCATTATTGAAACTGGTTTTATTTAAGATATGTGAGATACTTCTTATACTTAGATTTGTAAGAAACTAATTTGTAACTGGTACATAGAAAGTACTCAATAACTGTGTGTGTGTGTGTGTTTTATTTCTTACTTTGAATCCAAGATTCCCCCAAATTAGCAATTTGCCTATAATGTAAAACTGTTGTTTAATTGCTCTATTACTCTGGTACATAAAAAAGTTTATATATATACATATATGCATACATATATACACACATACACATCATATATACATATGTGTGTATGTATGTTTGTATATGTATGATGTATGATGTATATGTATATATATGATGTATCATATATATGATATATGATGCACGTGTATGTGTATATATATATATAATATATGATATTATATATATGGTGTTATTTCCTCCCGGGGCCTATTATTGAATATTTAAAATGTTGAAGCAAAGTTTAATGTTGATTATAAGGGAAAAAACTTAAAAAGAATTTAAAAGAGTAAAGAAGGAGAACAGAAAAAAGCAAAGAAAAAAATGGTTTGTGAAGAGTAGAGTAGAGGGCAAAGCTCCTGTGTGTACAAAACATGAAGTATTTCTGTCAGTGGTCATTTCTGGTACCGGGCCACAGAAATGGACCACATAACCTAATTCCCTGGAGATCTTTCGCTGGGGTATGGAAGACGGTTTGCGGCATTTAACTACACTAAAATACTGTCCCAGGAGAGCTGGTGTTTGAAATTTGTGAGAGATCCAATCACACTGTGGTTTGTGATTTGAACAAGCTGCCCTAGAATGAGCTCTGAAACAGACCAAATATTGCAGCCTAATTCACGTTCTGGCTAAAGTACTAACAAAAACCAGCAAAGGACCTCAAATACCACAGAGTATAGTATAGATAACACTATTTTACTGGTGGAAAATATAAACACGTTTTTGCCCCCATTTCCACTGTGATCAAGGAAATGTGCTGAGGAAACAGAACCCATCTACAGAGAATTGTGAAACTGACAAGAGGTTCAGATTACCAGCAATTTGCCTCTGAGCCAAAACAAATGCAGTATTTAGAAGCTTCCCATAGGTACCTAAGGGAAAGAGGGAATTTTCACTGTGATACAAATATTTCCTTTAGGAAAAGGATTTATCATGATTCTGATAAGAGAATGCATGTTTCTGGTATGTGTCTCTGGAGTACTTACATGGGATGAGCACGCTAATGTGGTATTTTTTAAAACCTAAAATAACTCTTCACTCCATACTAACTATCTGCAGGTTTTCTAATTAAATAAAGTAAGGCGGTTACTCAGCCAGACTCTGTGCCCAAGTATTTTCACTGAATCTGTTAACAAGAATTTCTGTGCAACAGCTTGTTTAAAGAATCCTGTTAAACATTTAGGCCATGAAAGTAAAGCTACTGAAAGTATATGGACATCCTACGTACCAGTATAGACCTCTGCGCTTCTCTTTGAAATAATCTCTAGCTGCTTTATAGAGATGGTCTAATGGTATATGTATGCAAAGTCACAGATTCAAAAAAAAAAAACCCACAGTTTTATTTGTTGATGTTGTTGACATTAGACAAATATTACAGGTTCAGATTAACAGACAAATCCAAAAGGAAATAAAGAAGCAAATGCTCTTTTGAAATATAGGCTTCCAGGAAGGAGATTTAGTATAAATACCTTTAGACAATTTTAAGATTTATAAGACATTGTAATTCACCCATATATATGCCTTATAACACAGTGAATATTAAGGTTAGTTTTTACAGCAGTCTTTCTGGAGGTCGTGAGATGGTCACATTCCTAAAGAGAAATGCCTCCTGTGTGCGGTTTTATAAGTTCGTGTGGGAACTTTCTCAAAATTTTTTTTGGAGGGTCCTTTTGGGAAGCAGCACAAAGTAGGTGTTAGAAGCACATGCTATGTGAAGTCACGCTATGTTCCCATCCTAGGTCCATCACCTGCTCACTGTGTGATACTGGTCATTACTTAATGTCTCTGTGCCTCTGTGTCTTCTTATCTATACAACAGGAGTTCTAATAATATCTAGCTCTAAGACCTGTTTTGAGATTAAATGAAATACATTCTCTGAGGAAATTTTATTTCTAGAGCAGATTAAGGTTCACGGCAAAATCAAGAGGGGGAAGGCACAGAGATTCCCTATGTAGCTTCTGACCTCACACATGCACAGAGCTGCTCCCGTTTGTAACAACTGATAAGCCTCCATGGACACATCACAGTCACTCAAAGCCCATGATGTATATTGGCATGCATTTTTGATATTGTACATTCTGTGGGTTTGGATGCATGTAGCATGATAATGGTATGTGTCGTGCAGGGTCATTTCATTGCCTTAAAATCCCTCTGTGCTCCATCTAGTCAAACTTCTCTCCCCTCAATGTCTGGGAAACATGGATATTTTTACTATGCCACGGTTTTCCCTTTTCCAGGACGTCATATAGTTGGAATCATATAGCATGTAGCCTTTTCAGACTAGCTTTTTTTACTCAGTAATATATGTTTGAAATTCTCTTGTGTCTTGAGAGCTATTTTTTTTCCAGTTCTACTGACGTATAATTGACAAATAAAATTGTAATATATTTAAAGTATACAACGAGATGATTTGATAGATGTACTCATTGTGAAAGGCTTCCCACAAAACACATCCATCATCTCACACAATTACTTTTTTTTTTTTTTTTTGGCAAGTACACTTAAGTTCTGCTTTCATAGCATAGACTTATACTTACATTAGATTCTCAGATCTTATTCATCCTATGTAACTACAAGTTTATACCATTCTACTCAGTGTTTCTGTAAGTTTGATTATTTATTTATTTATTTTTTTAAGATTCCACATATAAGTGATACCATGCTGTATTTGTCCTTGTATGGCTTATTTTACTTAACATAATGTCCTCCAGACTGACCCAAGTTGTCACAAATGACAGGACTTCCTTTTTTCTCATGGCTGAAAAGTATTCCACTATATATATACACAATATTTTCTCAATTCATTTATCTACTGACAGACACTTAGGTTGTTTCTATACCTTGGTGACTCTGAATAATGATGCCATGGACATGGGATGTAAGTATCTTTTCCAGTTAGTGTTTTCATTTCCTTCAGGTAAGTACCCAGAGGTGGAACTGCTGGATCATATCTATTTTTTTTCTTTTAGATATTTTAAATTTAATTTAATTTTATTTTCAGTGGTCCAAAATTCCTTATTTATGCACCACACCCAGTGCCCATGCAATATGTGCCCTCTCTAACACCCAGCAAACCTCATACTATTTTGCACAGTGGCTGCACCAGTTTACATTTCAGCAACAGTGTATAAGGGTTTCCTTTTCTCCACATCCTTGCTAACACTTGCAATTTCCTCTTCTTCTTCTTCTTGTTTTTTTTTTTTTTTGACACTATACATACTAACAGTATGAGGTAATATCTCATTGTGCTTTGGATTTGCATTGCTTTGATGGTTAGTGATGTGTAGCATCTTCTTATTTTTCCATTGTCCATCTGCATGTCTTCTTCGGGAAAATATCTATTTAGATTCTCTGCCCATTTTTTTTAAACATTTTTCCCTCTGCCCATTTTTAAATTGAATTTTTTTTTTGCTATTGATTTGTATGAGTTCTTTATGTATTTTGGATATTAGCTACTTTCAGATATACAATTTACAAATATTTTCGCTCATTCAGTAGGTTGCCTTTTCATTTTGTTGATATTTTCCTTTGCTGTGCTGAAGCTTTTCAGTTGGATACAGTGCCACTTGTTTATTTTTGTTTTGGATGCCATCGCTTGTAAGTCAAATCCAAAAAATCATTGCCAAGACTGATGTCAAGGAACTTACTACCTATGTTTTCCTCTAGGAGTTTTATGGTTTCTGGTTTTACATTCAAGTCTTTAATCCATTTTGAGTTACCTTTTTACATAGTTAAGATAGTAGAACAGTTTTATTCTCTGGCATGTGACTGTCCAGTTTTCCCAATACCATTTACGGAAGAGACTATTCTTTCCCCATTGTATATTCTTGGTTCCTTTATCATCCATTAATTGACCATATACGCATGGGTTTGTTTCTCAACTCTCCATTCTGTTCCATTGATCTATATGTCTGTTTTATGTCAATACAATACTATTTTGATTATTACAGCTTTGTAAAATAGTTTGAGATCAGGGAGCGTAATGCCTCTACCTTTGTTCTTTATCAAGATTGCTTTTGCTATTCAGGGTCTTTTGTGGTTCCATACAATTTTAGGATTGCTTGTTCTAGTTCTGTGAGAAATATCATTGGAGTTTTGATAGAGACTGCATTGAATCCGTAGATTGCTTTGGATGGGATCAACATTTTGATAGTATTAATTCTTCTGGACTCTGGAAAACAAGCTGAAGGTGTTAGAGGGGAGGGGTGTGGGGGTGTGGGGGGACAGGTTAGCCCAGTGGTGAGTATTAAGGAGGGCATGTATTGCATGGAGCACTGGGTGTTATACACAAACAATGTATCATGGAACACTACATCGAAAACTAATGATGTACTACTGTATGGTGACTAAGATAATGTAAAAAAAAAAAACCCCAAACAATATTAATTCTTCCAATCTGTCACAGATTATCTTTCCATTTATTTGTTTATTTCTCCATTTCTTTCATCAATGTCTTATAGCTTTTAGCATCTTTTACTAAGTGGGTTTTTATTCTTAGATATTTTATTCCTTTTGATGAAACTGTAGATGGGTATTATTTTCTTAATTTCTCTTTCCACAGTTCATTATTAATGTATAAAATGCATCTGATTTTTGTATATTGATTTTCTATATTGCCACTTTGCTGAATTCATTTATTAGTTATAACAGCTTTCTGGTGGTATCTTTAGGGTTTTCTTTATAAAATATATCATCTGCAAATAGTGACAGTTTTACTTCATCTTTTCTAATTTGAATGCCTTTTATTTCTTCTTCTTAACTAATTTCTCTGGCTAGGACTTCGAGTTCTATGATGAATAAAACTGGAGAGAGTTGACAGTCTTGTTTTGTTCAACATCTTAGAGGGTAACCATCTTTTCACCATCCAGTATCATGTTAGCTGTGGGCTTGTCACACAACCTTTATTATGTTGGAGTACATTCCTTCTGTACTTACTTTGTTGAGAGCTCTTACCTTCTCCCTGTGTATACCTGGGGAGAATTCCCCATGCCTATTTGAAAAACTGATTCTTTGTTTGCAATAGTAGTTGAAAACTCATGAGTGCAAGCCCGATGGACTCTAAGAACTATTGGGTTTGGGGGCGTGTCCCTCAGGCGGAAGTCACAAAATTTAGGACATTATATGTGTGGATAAGCTCCTTCTAAGTGAAGCTGGCAACTTTTGTTGTTATTGTTGCTGGAGCAAACCAGAGGAGGTGAGGGAAATGCCCACCATCTCTTTCAGGCTCTGGGGAAGATCCCAGTCAGCAAATAGATATGCACTAATTAGAAGACTGACTGTCAGCAGCAGATGAGAAAGTATTCTACCAGTGACCTTCCAGGGTTGACTAGTGTAAAATAAAAAATCTATTAAACTTTATGCGGCTAAACAGTGCCAGGTGACTGCGACAGAGGCAACAATAGCTATAGGATAATGGAGGTCCGCATTTCTTGCTGATTTTCTGAAAGTTCTATATTTAACTCTTATTAATGCAAATCAACATTAATCGAATGTCACAGTCTTTCTCTCTGCATAATAATATGAAATCACAGTACCTGTAGCTTAAATTTTCACAATACCAATACATTCACTGAACAGAATTAGAACAAACTAGAGCTTCCAGTTTCTGCCCATTTTTTGTCAATCAAAGGAAACTCAAAACATTGGTATTTGCTTATCTCATTCAACATGCACTAAAACATCTGACTATATGGCGAAGAGAATTGGGGTTGGATTAATTCTTTGTCTAAATATGAACCTAAATTAAGTTTTTTGGGAAAGATGATTGCTTAGTTTTCTTTGGAATTATAAAATAAAAATGTTTGAGGCATTATAGTCACAAATTGTTAACCCATCAATAACATAGGTATTCATGGGGCACCTGGGTGGCTCAGTGGGTTAAGCCGCTGCCTTTGGCTCAGGTCATGATCTCAGGGTCCTGGAATTGAGTCCCGCATTGGGCTCTCTGCTCAGCAGGGAGCCTTCTTCCCTCTCTCTCTCTCTCTCTACCTGCCTCTCCATCTACTTGCGATCTCTCTCTGTCAAATAAATAAATAAAATCTTTAAAAAAATAACATAGGTATTCATATGAACATACCAATATATGCATTCGTACAGCACCTTTATTGTACAATAAATTCCAAGGGGGTAGATAGCACATATTTTTTCAAATGTTAATATTACAGTTAACATATTTTAAACACACTTATTGATTTCCAAAAATTATGGGACAGCTATAATAATTTTAAAATCTCCTTTCAACTGGGTTGATGTAAATTTGTTTCTAAAGTTCATTTGGAAATGTATATAAATGAGAATATCAAATCATTTTTTAAAAGAACGTGGGCCATCTGGATATCTAAATGTATCAGAATTATAGCAGTTCACAAAGGATAACACTGGCATAGAAATAGACTGATGACTGATAAAATAGAACAGAGAAACCGACAAACAGATCCATGCATATTCAGGATATTCAGAAAATTGACTACACTAAGAACTGTTGTTTCATATCAGTAAAGTGTAGACGTATTATTAAACAAATGGCATTGGGAAAATTGAATATTTTTTTAAAAGATTGAAATGTGTGACTCTATACCTTATACAAATATGCTCCAAATGGGTTAAAGAGCTAAACAACTTTTTAAGATTTATTTATTTATTGCAGAGAGTGAAAGAGACAGAGAGAGTGAGCATGAGTTGGAGGAGGGGCAGAGGGAGAGAATCTTCAAGTAGACTCCCCAGTGAGCATGGAGCCTGATGCAGGGTTCCATCCCACAACCCATGAGATCATGACCTATGCCAAAACGTTTAACCAACTGAGCCACCCAGGCACCCCAAGAGCTAAACAATTTTTTAATTGAACAAATGTATTAAAGGAAAAATAGAAATCTAATGTTATAATCTCTAGGGATGAAAATAGTCTCCTAGGCAAGACAGAAAACCCAGATGTCAAGAGGAAAATACTGACATTTTTGCCTGAATATAAATAACTCCTTATTTAAATAAAGTAATCATATATAAAGACACCATAAAGTTACACAATAAGCAGCAGTCTAGAAAAAAGTATTTGCCAAATTATAACTGAAAAGAATTAATATCCTGTATATGTAAAGATTTCCTACAAATCAAAAAGAAAAAGATAAACCTTCTATGGAAAGTTTGGCAATGACAGTACAAAACAGATGAAAAAAAAAAAGAGAAGAAAAAAAGAAAAAGTATTGTCAGCATTACTTGCAATCAGGGATATATATATCAATATACCTATTCCATTGGAATAAACTTAAAATTGGTGAAAACCTGTATTTATAAAGATATAAGTAATTGTTGTCATGTATTTTTGTGAAACAGTAAGCTGATTAAGTCTTTTTGCAGGGCAACTAGGAAGTATTTTTTAAAATCAAAATAATATATATCACTTGCCCAAGAATTCCATTTCTAGGAATCTAACCTCAAAAATAATGCTAATCATGTATACACAAACACATTTCTATGAAGACATAATTATTTCCTCAAATCTTTTTTGTAAATCTAAAAGTTTAGAGAACACCTCTATTAACACAGAATTAGTTTCATTTGTAATTGACAGAAAAACTCAAAATGACAGTATAACTGGTTTAAACATATAATTTATCTCTTCTTCATGTAAATGCCTGGCATGAAAACTCTGTAATTATCAGAAACCTTCCTGTCTTGTTTCTGTGCCATCCTCAGTATGTGCCCTTTACCTGTGGCCCAACGGAGATGCTCCCGCTTCAGTCATCTGACGCATATTTGAGTAAGCAGCTAGGAAAAAAGGAGAGAAGAGCGTGTCCCCTCCCTTTAAGAACATACACTGATTGTTGCTTACATCACTTTCACGTACATGCCACTGGCCAGAACTTATCCACAGCCATCTGGCCACACTAAATTCAAGGGTAATTATTGGACGTAGTCATTATTATAGTCCATGCCCCCAAATAATATTTGAAGATCTCTTCCTAAGCAAGAGGGGAAATTTGATTTTGCAGTACAACTGGTAGTTTCCTCCTGGCCGTTTGTCCACTCAAATGCTCACCCATAACTTTCTTTCAACACATAGAGCCTTTTCCAAGAAAGACAGTTCCATATAGTGACAACTGCATGACCGCAGAACCTCTGGATTATGTGTAATCTCATGGTCTGTCAACAGCTAAAATAAGAGGCAAGCTATCTGCTCCCAAATACACACCATACATCATGGTTCAGTTGGAACAGAATAAATACAATAAAAGCTTCATTTAGAAAAAGAGGAAAATAAGAATCACACAGTCATTGGCCCTTAGCAGTGATAAAATTCTCTATGATGGCAGACTCTTGGCCTCCCACTGTGGCTGTTGTTACTTTTATCTCTTGCTATGGTTATTATTTTAGATTACCACTAACTGCTTCCATCTTTAGATTAAAATAGTCAGCCTTCTTAACACTTTGAGGAACCACATTACTGCACCCTCAGTCAACTTGAGGTAGACCTAGGCAGAGAAAACCTCCTGAAAGGGCTTGTGTTTTCTCCCACGTCTTCTTGCAAACTGGCTGGCTTTAGACAGTGTACATGACTTTCCTGTGGAACTTTGTTTAAAGGTGACAGAAGCAATCAGTACTGCTAATATTATTAATTGTCTCTACCATTTTCCTAATTGCTATCTATAGTCATGGTCAGCAAATTATACCACAGGAGATAATTTCATTACTTTTTATCATTGAATAACAAACTTTATCATCCTTTTTAGAATTCAATACCAGAGTCCTTCCTATCTTCCACTTGATTGCTAATTCAATGCCAAATATATGGCTTCTGTCACACAAAGCCTTCAATTTCAGTCTCTAAATTCCTTTGCACTTAATGCTTAGTTACAGACAACAGAAACAACTGTAACTAGTTTGAACCAAAAGGATTTAGAACAGATAATTAAGCATTTCAAAATTATTGGAAAGACTAAAAAAGCAATTTTTTATGCTGAGTCTCTAGAAATGACTGCCAGAACACCCCTACAGAATTGTGCTAACAAGCAAGCTTCTATCTCCACCATGATCAGGAAAATCGGGAAACGGTGTTATTATAAAAGTGCTCTAAGACCCAACTTGCAATGTATGCTGAGAAGGAGCTCCCCATACCTCCCATCAACAAACAAAAATTCTCAGGACACCAGCTGGGTATCCTATAACTCAACTCAATTCTGACACATCTGCCTGAAGATAGCATCAGATTCCACAGGTTAAGGACTCAGTCTACAAGAGTGCTCCCATTTCAGATGCCAATTATGATTTCAGGTGGTCACCTATGCTTCTGACTATAAATTCAGGGTTCCAACAACCCCCTCCTTGGACTTCAGAGGTCAGTCACAAGTCCAGCATGTACCTGTACTTAAGACTGCCCAGTAACAAATCAGAGGTTCCTATGACCCTTTTCTTGAGTTCAATTATCTTGCTAGAGCAGTTCACAGAACTCAGAGAAACATTTTGCCTACTCTATCACTGGTTCATTTGAAACCAGTTTGAAAAAGGGTATACTTCAGAAACAGTAAGATGGAAGAGATAAATAGGGCAAGGGAAGGGGTACAGAGCTTCCCTGCCCTCTTGAAGAGTGCCAATCCTCCCAAGTCTCCATGTGCTCATCAACCAGAAGCTCTCTGAACCCTCTCCTTTTTGTTTTTTATGAAGACTTCATTATGTGTGCATAATTAAGTAAATCATTGGTTGTTGGCAACAAATTCAATCTCCAGCCCCTCCCCTCTCCAGGGGTCTGGAGGTGGGACCGAAAGTTCTAACCCTCTAATCACATGATCTATCTTCTGGCAATCAATCTCAGTCCTTAGGTGCAGTCCAAATGTCACCTAATATAACAAGAGACCTTTTTTGCTTTCATTACAGGAAATTCCAAGAGTTTGGAAGCTGTAAACCAGGAACTGTGGATGTGACCAAATATGTGTAAGAAATGTATTTTGATAATCTAAATGACCAAATATACATTTCTTAAAAGCCACAATATTGCACAATTCCCATGTCCACAATTCTGCCACACCACATCCAGTTCTACAATTGGTCTCATGTACACAAGATTCGGGCCAGCAAATTGATGCCGAGCACCCTGCTTTCCAACACTTACGAAGTTAGGTACCATGCACAGGCCAGTAACTGATGTTTCATGAAACCAAATACCATCACAACTGAGTTCACCAGCAGAAACAGCAGAAGTACCAGACTACCTTTCCAATATATGAATGTGTTCACCCATTGAAAGCTAAGCCCATCTGGAACCTGATTTTTTTCTTAAGAGAGTCTGAGAAATGTGTTCTATAACTGTTCAGCCTCTGGCATTCAGTCAAGCATGTTCCAAAGTATCTGAAATGTACTGAAGTGAGTTAATGTGTAATATCTGTCACAGGACCTAAAAGTCCATTGAGGGAGAAGGAGCTAAATGAACTATGGAACATTTATGCTAAGAAATATTAACATGCTATGAAAAAGAACACAAACAATAAAATAGAAAAATTCATAGTCCTTCTTTTAAGGTTTATTATAAAATCAAGTGTCAAAAAAACTATGTATGTGTTTACTAAAATATACATATTATGGTATAATATATATGGGAATATATAGTTATATATAAATATAATTGAATGAATTTAATTATGTAGAAAAAGACCAAAGTTTGCATAACAAACTGTTTACAATGTCACTGTAGGAAAGATGGCAGAAGAGAGAGTGAGGAGCAAAAGTGATAAATGCATATTTTTCTATCAATATTTCTCTATTACTTAATTGTAGATATAAAATAATAATTTTTAAATTATAATTTTATAATCCATATCTATATATTGACATGAAAAGATGTCTATAATATGTTGTTAAACCAAAAATAGAATATTGCAAATTATTATATTCAATAAGATCTTATTTGGGGAAAAAAATCATATCTACTTCTAGTTATATATATGTGTGTTATATTTCCAGATACACATATACACGCACACTGCATCTGCACACATTTTAAAGTACTATGTATGTATATAAATATATATTACATGTGCATACATTTGTATGTACATATATACATATATGTGAAAACATACATAGATATTTATGTACTTAAATGCGTGTATATACACTGAAAAAAGAATGGAAGTATATATATCATTTAACTGTGGATACCCCTGAGAATTGGGTTGTATTGAATGAAGATAATTTCCACATTTTTCTATCCATACCTTCCTGTTATTTGACTTTTTATAATAATCATGTAATATTTTTAAATTAAAGACCATTATTTTCATAAAATAATACAAGCTTGCTATTTAAAAAAAATTAAAGCAATGCAAAAAGGAACAAAAGGAAAAGTAAAAATTAGTTCCAAAATCTATTGCAACACCTACTCCCCAGAAATAAAATTTGGTAAATATCAATTTGAAACATCTTTATATATCTTTGTCCATATAGGATAACTATACAGATGGATAAGTAGATAGGAAAAATGGAATCTATTTCTGCTAATAGTTGGATAATATATAAAATTTCACTTTACTTGATTTAGAGATGAAAATTAAGACAATGTCAAATCCAAAGTAATTTTTATACTTCTCAGGTTATTGTACCCATAAGCATGGTCTCTGAATAAGCCAATATTGTATTAGATGTTGTAGCCATGCCATAAAGACAAGAAAAAGTAATGACTGGCTTAAGGATTAGGAAAGAAAAAAGTGAAAATCATTATTTCTAATGTATGATATGATCATCCATATGGGTAACCCATAAATTCTCATCCAAATAACTAAAAATAATCAAGTTGGGCAAATTGGCTGGATGTAATATCAACATACAAAAGTGAATTAATTGGAAATTTGTTTCTGGCTCTATTAAGGAACCATGGGCCATAAATACTCTTTTGCCATAAACAATTAGAAAAGTGGACAAATGGAGAAAAAGTTGTTTTTAGATATTGAACAACAGGCAGCACTGAGCTGTTATCTGTGAGAGAAAGGAAGCAAAGAAGATAAGCAACAGTCACCCTGGCTTTCTGGCTGGAGGAGATATTCAGACCTTGGGTACACGGAAGGAGAAAACAAAAAAAGCTTGGCAGTCTCGCTTAGTTTAGCAGATGGAGAAGGAAATTCAAGAAATCTGAGACAGCTGGAAGCTGTGGCAGAATTTTGTAAAAGAAGGAGATATTAAGAAAAAGAGTTTCCAAAACTGTCATTGAGGCCCCTTAGTTCTCGCTGTGTACTAGACTATGCAAGTGTAATGTAATACTCCAGGAAAGCCAGGCAAAAGGTTGAAAGATGAACAATTCTCAGATCCTACACAAAGCAGCAAAGCATTTGAACTTGGGCCAGCCAGTGTAGAGATTCTTCAGTCATCACTGGGGCATTCAAGAGACCCGGAGGGGTCAGACCTTGGTCTGGATTGAAGTATGCTTAAAATGAAAACTACTCTAGATATGCCACAGAGATGCTTAAAAATAGTAATTAAGTGGGTCAAACTAATCTTTAAGTAAGTTAATTGCCTACCAGAAGAAAGCACAACACTCCTTAAAACAAGATGCCAAATTATAAATACTCAACAATATAACTTCATACTGTCTGCCATACAATAAAAAAACTATTATACATACAAAGAGGCAGGAAATTATAGCACATAATCAGTAGAAAAATAGGTCAATAGAAGCAGACCAAGAAATGACAGGGAGGACTAGTTAGAAAACAAGGATATTAAAACAGCTATACTAAACACAATATGTTCAGGGATTTACAAACAAAGTAGGAAATGATGAAGGGGAAATAAAAGATACAGAAAATTAATGAAATGATAGAGATGAAAAACAAGTTATGTAAAATAAAAAATTCAGAGGATGGGATAAAGAGCAAATTAGACTGTGCAGACCTAGCAACAGTATCAATTCAAATTGAAGCACACAGAGAAAGAGTGGGAAAAAAAGACAAAACCAATAAATAGAGCTTCAGTGACCTCTGGGACAATACCAAGCAGTGTGTCTGTCTAGCCTGCATTTTGAGGCTCAGAAGAGAATCAGTAAGTAAATTAAACAAGATCACAAGACATAAAGTTAGGACAAAGTCAATTTCATTTCTCTATACTAATAAATAGTTGGGTGTTAAAGTTTAAAAAATTATTTACAAAGCCATAAAAATGTGGACTACTTCAAAATATATTTTGCGAAAGATGTGTACATATTCCACATTAAAATTATAAAATATTGCTAACAGATATTTAAGAGATCTAAATAAATGGAGAAGTATGCCATATTCATGAACTGAAAGATTTAACATTCTTAAGATGTCAGTTCTCCTGCAATTGGTCTACAGACCAACTCTATTTATATGCAACACAAAATAAAGAAAGCAGATCAGTGGTTACCAAGATCTGGCAGCATGACTGACTGGTTAAGGTCATAGGGATCTTGTTGTGGTTACAGGGTACGTGCATTTATCAAAATTTACAGAACTGAACACTTGAAATGGATACATTTTCTTATATGGGCAAATTATACCTCAATAAAGATTTAAAAATAAGTCAATTGCATTTCAATACTCCAGCAAAAATTGGAAACTTATAAAAGAACACAACTAAAACAAAAATTATCAAAGAATAAATCTACCAGTAAATATACACCTCTGTGTGTGTACCTGGGTGCACATGTACCTGTGTGCACACGTTTGTGTATGTGTGTTTTCCTCCAGTCTATTAAACTATGCTTGATGCATTTTCAGTTATTAGTATTAGTTATTAGTATTCTGTTTTTCTTTGTACTTGAAATGGTTTTTATTTCTATAATTAATATTTTTCTCTTCAATATTTTTCTACAGCCATGAAAATCCTTTCAGATATTCTCATCATTTTATCACATTTTAGCTACTTTATTCTTTGAGATTCTTTTTACTCAGGTTAATATGTTATTTAATGTCTTTGACATTGTGGAGAATGATGAATCTGAACTGTTTTTGTCTTATAGCTCTGGGTAAAGACATGATATAGATCTTTCATTTTCTTTTAGCTTGTATATGTTTCCTGCACTTATTTATAGCATTTATGTTTAGAGTCTGTGTTTTGTTTTGTCTTATATTATTGCTCATTTTAAGATATATATATATATTACATTATGTATTTATAATATATTTTATTTATAGTTATAATATATTATGGCATAATTATATTAAATAGGGTAGATGGTATAAGGCAAATAAAAAAGAGGTAGTTCATGGTTCTGTTTCTGATTTATTATTTTTTTTGATTTATCATTCTGAAACCATACCACCAAATGTTTTATATCCTTTGCCCTGATAGCTTATTTTTCCTTAGTGTTTGATGTTTAAGAGATCTAAATAGCTTAAAACAAAGCCCTTAAGTGACAGGATTTTGATGCTAAATTATAGCAATTACTGCCCCACCTCCATAATTTACCCCACATCTTGTCAGGAAATTTCCCTTGTCTAGGGTTATAATTTATAGAAAATGTAAAAGAAGAGCAAACATAGTTTCTCTTTCAGCTCTACCTTCTTTGTTGTTATGCTGTGTGTAACTGAGTTTATACGATACACTTACTTCTGTCATGATCGAACCACACCTCAAAATCTAATCATTTAAATATTTGGATAGGACTGTACTTTTAGGAAAATTGATTTCCTGCTCAAACTCTGAAAAAAAATATATTCTACCTCTCAGTTTTGTCCAGTTCAATCCAATTTCAATGTAGTTGTTGTGTTTTATACATTTTAGTATGTAACTAAATCCATACTAAAATACATAAAATAACTTACACATATAATGTATAAATGCCTCATTCATTGGTGACAACATAAATTTTCCTTCAACGGTTCATTCATTTTTTTTGTATTTTCTGAGAAAAGTAACTGAAATAAAAGTGTCTCTGCCAATTTTCATATGGTAATTAAAAAACTAACCAAATTCATAAAAAGAGAAAAAAGTACACCAGAAATGAATTTACACATTAAGTGTATAGAAAAGGAGCAACTCCTCCAAATAGATTAGTTTCACTCAGTTGTATCTAACACTGTATCATGCTGCTTAGGAATAAAGTGCTTATTTATATATCTACTTTAATCAAAAGTTTCCACAGAGCACCTGGGTGGCTCAGTCAGGTGAATATTAGACTCTTGACTTGGGCTCAGGTAATGATCTCAAGATTGTGAGACTGAGCCCCACTTCGGGAGTGTGCTTCTCTTCTTCTCCCTACTTGCTCTCTCTCTCTCTCTCAATTAAATAAATAAAATCTTTAAAAAAAAAATTCCACAAACAGGAGATCCCTTAACAATTGGCAAGAGCTTTGACTAGGTGATCTCCAGAAGGTAACTAGCAGAGACCTAACTGTTCACCTGGTCAAACCAAACTGAGAATAAATGTTAAACCTTCCATTTTTATTTGCATACACACCCACTCTACTTGTGTCACTTTTATTTCTTCATTTGTTGTTAGCTTCAGTAGTCCTCAAGAAATTTTCTTCATCAATATGTGCCAAAATAAGTGAACATGCCTTAAAATGATATAGCCAATTTTTAAAGAAAATATTTGCAAATGATCTATCTAATAAGGAGCTAATATCCAAAATGTATAAAGAACTCATATAACTCAACACCAAAAAAACCCAAAAAACAAAAACCAGACCAATTCAAAAGTGGGTAGAGGACAACAATAGATATTTTTCCAAAGAAGACATACAGACAGCGAACAGACTTGAAAAAAATGCCCAATGTCACTAATTTTCAGGGCTATGCAAATCACAACTATAATAAAATATCACCTCATACCTTCAGAATAGCTAATATCAAAAAGGCAAGAAATGGCAAATATTGGTAAGGATGTAGAGAAAAGGGAACCCTTGCGAACTATTGGATGATGCAGCTATAATGGAAAACAGTATGAAGGTGGCTAAAAAAAATTAAAAATAGGAATACCATACAATCTAGTAATTCTACTTCTGAAAATTCACCCCCAAAACCAAAAATGCTAATTCAAAATGATATGCACTCCTATGTTTACTGCAGCATTATGTGCAATAACCAAGATATAGAAGCAACCTAATGTCCACCAATAGATGAATGGGTAAAAGAATGAAATCTTGCCATTTAAAACAACAAAGGTGGACATAGAGGGTATTATGCTAAGTGAAATAATTCAGACAGAAAAAGACAAATACCATATGATTTTACTTATATATGGAATCTGAAGCACAAACCAAAACAGAAACAGACGCATAAATAACACAGAACAAACTGGTGGTTGCCAGAGAGGTGAGTGGGGGGATAGGAAAAGTAGGTGAAGGGGGTTAGGAGATACAAATGTCCAGTTATAAAATAAGTAAGTCATGGTGATGTGTAGTACAGTATAGGAAATATAGTCAATAATGTTGTAATAACTTAGCATGGAGTCACGATAGCTACATTTATAGTGGTTAATATTGTATGATGTTTAGGCTTATCGAATCATTATGTCATACACTCGAAAATAATGTTAACATTTTATGTCAACTACACGTTGATTAAAAATAAATAAATTGTGAAATAAATAAATATAAATAAATAAATCGATGCAATGGGAAATTATATAGATGGTAAAGAAGAATGAAGCAGCTCCCTAAGAGTGTCTATGGAATAATCTCCAAGGTAAAAATAAGTGGAGCAACTCTATATGAATGGATGTGACGCAATCTCTAAGGTATAATCCTAAAAGTAACAGACAAAATCTTGTGTAAATATAGTACTATAGTATTCCAAAATTACTTCAATGAGGAAAAAAAGAAACCAAGAAAATAATCAGATGCAGTTATTTCCAATTCTGGAAAATTTATATGAATTCAATATAATTCATTTTTGTAAAAAATAACTGATGTTACCAACTCTAGCATCTATTTTCCTCTGGATCCCCCTACTTGCCATTGCAGGCATTCAAGGACACAGGATGAAAGAGTAGCCAGCATTTGAAACATCACTAAAAAAAGAGTTTCAGAGAATTCTAAATTACCTCTCAAATATTTAGTTCAGAAATTATGCATATCACTCTTGCTCAAAAATCACTGACTGGTCACACAGTCTCATACAAACATAGGGGGGTCAAGAGTGTAATTATACCACTGCCCAGAACGTTGAGAACTAGTCTTTAAGGCTACCACAGAGTAAATTCTTCAGGAAAAAAATTAATGAGAGATTATTAAAATAGGATGAGATAATTAGCAAAAACAATATATTATGTAAACTTTCTGAAACTAGTTATCATTGTCAATATTACAAAAAAAATACAAAAAATAGGAAATGGTAACATAGGACAGTTACATGAGTAAGTAAAGCTATAGACTTCCTATGAGGACAAGCCAAGAACTTAATCTTTGGGTTATATTATACATTTTATGTAAAAAAAAATCATTGGCAGAGACAAACATTGTTCATTAACATGTTCTGCCAAAGTTATGATCAAGGTTAAAGAAGTAGGGACAGGGATTGATTCTTTGTTACTGTGCTGACAGTCGTTCTGGAAAGGGTTTTCCACATTGAGGTCAATGAAGATTTATTTTTATTGTTACTTTAAGGTTTTATTGCTTTAAGTGATCTGATCTTCAGCGAGTCAACTTCTGCTTCACAAATGTCTTTCACAAGTGAAACTATTTCTGGAGAGTTTATATGAGATCACATTATTTTTAAAAAAATGTTTGCTAAGTCATTAAAAATCAGTTTATTTGAAAATTAATTCATTTAAAAATTAATGTATTTGAAGTTTCTGTTAATAAGTAATTTTATACAGACAAACATCAGTGGTGCTGATCACCAGAAGCATTTCTTCATTTTCTTGACTTGCTTCTTTCTTATTTCATCATGAATGGGAGTTCTCTGGAGTGATACAAGCAGCTAACTGTGTTACTATTCATTACTGACAGTAAATGACAAAATTTCACTTGTACTGAAATCCTCAAGTCTTTTTCAATGTTAATACTTCCAATTATAAAAACAAAAATAATATAAAAAATATAAATGAAAAAATTTCCAAAAGTAAAAAACGAGTTTCTGATTCTTTAAGATAATTTCTCCAGTTTTCTTAGGAGACCCCCAAAATTGAAATACTCATGATATTCATGTAGAGTCTAACAAAGCACTAGTGTTTTTATGATGTGAACAATCTCAGAGAAGGCTTTTTACGCTGTTCTTTCAAAATTCCTGCATTCTCTGTAGAAGAGACACATATGGGGAGATTCGAGTATTTTAATATCTCAGGTTTATTTATTATCCATTAATCATTAGACTGGCCAACGGAAAAATAAAAATCCTTCCAACATTATATGTAATATAGCTGTTTAATGCTTTTTGTGCCCCAGAGTAAAACTCCTTTTAAGATCAATAATTACTGGACCAGTGGTATTTGCTATATGGCATACTGAAAGTTTAGTGAGGTTTCAAGTTTTTCTAATTATTATCTAATTCTTTATGTTATTTCTAAAATGTTTATTCATGTGACTATAAAAAGAGCATCTTCTAGAATATTTGTCTTAAAAATGTTAAAATTCAAATTAAGAATTTGAATGATTTCTGAAGTCGATTTAGCTCTGAAAGTCTGTTACTATCCTACTTCACATATACACATAGAACCAATTTTCATCTACTATATTCTTTTGAAGATTGCTCAATATAAGCATGAACCAAATTTCCTTACTACAGTCCTTGCACTCAACTCATCCTCTGGTGTGCCTTTGGGAGCCTTCTCAATACTCACATTATATCCGGTGAAGAGAATTTGAAGGCAACCCTTGAACCCTGAACTTTCATAAGTGTTAGAAAACAAATCACCACTTTTAGGACTTGTTTAAAAACAATCTGAATGTGTAAAAAGATAGTCACCATAAATATCAGCAAAGTAGTAAAAAGGTGAAGTTCTCAAAGGCAAAGTATATGTATGTTCTATAACTACTCTATGCATAGCAGGCATACAACAAATATTTGTTTATCAAATGAATGGCTGAAAAGTCCAACTAGAGTATAGTCGTTAATTACTGAATAATCCACTCAGCTGACTATCATAAAATGCTTTTTGGGAAAGAGAGTCTTATATTTTGATGGGATAGAAACTAATTTGTTATTTCTGTGAGGGCACTTTGCCTTTGTATATTAAAAAAAATTTTAATGGGCATACCAGTTGCACTAACAACTTTATTTCTAGAAATTTGCTACAAGAAAATAATTATAACATGATTATTTAGCTACAAAGAAGTTGCAGAGTTATTCAAATTAGCCAAAATTTATGGAAATTATTTTGGTCATTCTTTTTTTTTTCATATTTTCTGCCATGTGTTTATGTTATTTACTTACCATCTGAGATTTTTTAAATTATGTGAGAGAATAAGATACTATATATACTAACAATACAGTTTAACTATCTATAGGCATTAACACCAAAATGAAAAATGACTAGAAAATCATTAAAATTTTATGATTCTAAAGAGTACAACAGAATTCCGACAATTGTTAAAGAGAATTGAAATAATTTTTAAATGATGCCATTGAAGAGCTACATATATGTTTTGGCAACGTCTTTCCAATCCCTCCTTTAGCCTCACTGTAAGCTGCAAAGGTTTATAATTGTTATACCTCCCTGATGAATTGACCCTTTATCATTATAGACTAGCCCCCTTCTTTTCATAGCCTATTTTTTGTCTTAAAGTCTATTTTCTCTGATACTTGTATAGTCACCCTAGCTTTTGACTGGTTTAATCTATTTGAATTTAATATTTCTCTTACAAGCTCCATATATCTAGAATCTGTTTTTCAATCCAGTCTCATAATCTATGCTTTTAATTTGGATTATTTATTCATTTTTAATTAATATAACTATTGCTATGGTAGGATTTACACCAGCCATTTTCCTATTTGCTTTCTATATGTTGTGTCTTTTTTGTTCTTCCATTTCTCCATTGGTCTCTTTTTTTTAATAGATATTTTCTACTGTGCTATTTTACTTTCTTTGTTGTTTCTTAAACCATGTTTTTTAAGTTATTTTCTTAATGGTTGTTCTGGGCAATGCAATGTACACCTTAATTTAAAACAATCTAGTTCAGATTAATACTAAGTTAATTCCTATAGTATAGTAAAACTTTGCTCCAATACAGCACTGTCCCCTCCTTTACTTTGTTCTGTTGTTGCCACACAAATCAGATTTTTATATTAGCCTATCAATATAATTATATAATTATTGTTGTAATGCAATTGTTTTTAAATCAACAAGAGAAGAAAGAGTTAATATTTCTTAGTGTAAATAGCTCTACTGATAGTCTTACTTGTTTGTGTAGATTTGAGTTACCATCAGGTTTATGTTTGTTTCTCCTTCAATTTTGAAGACTCATTTTGTTGAATATATAGAAATCTTAGTTGACAGTAGTCTTGTCTTTTCAGAATATGTCTCTGGTTTTGATGAAAAATCAGCTATTAATCTTATTGAAGATCCCTTTATTTGTACTTGAACTTCTTTCAAGTAGTTCTCTATGTCACATATGTGTATGGGTATGGATCTCTGAGTTTTTCCTACTTATAGTTCATTGAGTTCATTGAGCTTGTTAAATGAGTAGATTAATGTTTTCCATCAATTTTGGAAGTTCTTGGACATATTTCTTCAAATCTTTTTCTGTCTCTTTTACCAATCTTCTTCTTCTGGGACTCCCACTATGCATAAATTTGTAAATTCGTATGTGCTCCATTGGTCTCTGAGGTTGTGTTCATTTTCTTCGTTTTTCTTTCTGTTAATTTATACTAGATAATCTGTTAATTTATCTTTAAGTTCACTAATCCTTTCTTCTAACTTCAAGCTCACTGGTTCTTTCTTTTGCAAAGCTTAAATCTGTTGCTAATCCCTTCCATTTTTCTTTTCACTTTAGTTATTGTATTTTTAGTTATTGTATTTTTCAACTCTAGAATATTGATTTTCTGATTTGGTGACATACAGTTGTTTCACTTTTCCCTAGTTCTATAAACATGATTTCCTATAGAGCAACATTTGGGTTCCCTCAAAGATAGCTCCTCTTGACTATTTTTATTTTTCTATGCATGGGCTATCCTTTACTATTTATTTGTGTGCCTTATAATTTTTGTTGAAAAGTGGAACATTTAGATAAAATCATTGATTTTCCTTATTCATGAGAGTTATGCTCTACAGAGCCATTAAAAACATTGAATTAGTGAATACCAGACTTCTGTTCCTAGAGAATATATATACATATACAAATCTCACATAGATTTTCATTTTAAATCCTGAAAAAAATATATCCTGGTAAACTCTCTCTTTTTTATTTTACAAAAGAGAAAATGAGGTTTAGAAATGTTAAGTAACTTATGTGATGCTACCCCACTACTATCTCCATTCTTTTCTTTTCTTTCTGTTTTTTTTTTTTTTTTTTTTTTTTTTTTTTTTTTAAGATTTATTTACTTTAGGGAGAGAGAAAGAGAGAGCATGAGCAGGAGGGGAAGAGGGTGAGAGAGAGAGAAGTTCAAAGCAGACTCCTTGCTAAGTATGGAGCCCAAAGGGGGACTTGATCTTACAACCCTGAGATCAGTACCTGAATCAAATCCAAGAGCCAGACACTTAACCAACTGCACCATCCAGGTGCCCGTTTCTGTCCTTTGATCTTCTCTATATGAAAGCTAAAACAATAAGGAAGTATATCACCTTGCCTGACCTCATCTGGGAATACATGCATTGGAGGACTTAAATTTTTTGCCATTCCACATATTCACAATCACGCTAATGACTGGGAAAACACCATGAATATTGATTTTGATGCAGATAAATCTTCACACATAGGTGAATTTATAAATATGAAATCTGTGAATAACAGGAAATCAACTGCATATTGTAGCAACTCTACAATCAGACATTCTCCCAATTTTGTTGTTACTATTTTGTTGCTGTTGCTGCTACCTATTTAGTGACTTTCCAGGACTCATTCCAAACAGATTTCTATTTCCAGAAGTGTGTGGCCCCTGAAATCCTTGCTTTTTATCTATCTATCTATCTATCTATCTACTGTCTATCTATCATCTATTTAGTTGTTTGTATTTTTAAGCCTGGATTTGTAGGGTTCACCCATGGGTCAGTCAGTAGTTGGTCAGGAGATGTCCTTGAGCCAATAAACCTTCCATTCTTTCCAAGGGCTCTGTAACCACGTTGAGGCACACACTCAAGTTCAGGCAGTTTTCATGTCTGCATTAGCCTTCACTGTTGCTTGTCCAGGGCTCCAAGGTCAGCCAGATATTGATAAGGAGTTATTTAATTGTTTTCCTGGGCATGTGCCCAAATCACAAATATATGTGAATTTCTAGATCCCCAGGAACATGTTGAGTCTTTTCAAGACCCTTTAAGGTTGTGTCATTTGCTACATCTTCCTCTCATTGTTTCTGGCCAGTCTCATTTGTCTCAACTGGTATTGCAACCTGAGGTAGGACTATTAACTATTGCAGCTAATTGCACCTGTTTTTGACAATGACCTGAAAATGGGGCTTTCCTACCAAGTTGAACTCCAAGTTAGGATAAATTGTAACAATGTTCTAGAAATGGGACTTTGCCAGAGAGCTGCAAGTTTTGTCAAATAATGACAACACTCTGGGGAATGGGGCTATTTGCAGAGCTCCCTGAAAAATCTGTGGCTCTGATGGCTGTGGGCTGGTGGTTGTCAATAGCTACCATGCCATGGAAGGCAGATAGGCATAGGAGTATCCTCAAGATAAACTCCATAGACCCTACTTTTATTTCTAAACTTCAATAGCTTTTTAAAAAACATTTTATATTTTATAGTATGCTTATGATGGATTCTGAACATTCTTTTTAAGATTTTATTTATTTATTTGACAGAAAGAGAAGGAAAGCAAGCAGGGGGAGGAGCAGAGGGAGAGGGAGAAGCAAGCTCCCCTCTCAGCAGGGAGCCGGATGTGGAAGTTGATCCTAGGACCCCGGGATCATGACCTGAGGCGAAGGCAGACACCTAACCGGCTGAGCCACCCAGGCATCCCTGAGATGATTGATTCTGATAATTTTTTCTAGTATTTTTTGTTGTTGTTGTTTTTCTTATGGAGGAGATTTACCAAGGTTCTCATTCTGCCATTCTGAAAGTTCTACTTTGGTCAATTACTATTTTATTTTTAAGACTTATTTATTTATTTGGTAGAGAGAGAGAGTGGGAGTGGGGGCAGAGGGAGAGAATCTTCAAGAAGACTCTTTGCTGGGAGCAGAGCCAGACATAGGGGTTGATCTCACAACCCATGAGATCATGACCTGAGCTGAAACTAAGTCCAATGCTTAATGCACTGAGCCGTCCAAGTCCAGGCAATTATTTTTATTGTTTTGTTTGGAAACTAACTTTTGTAGCAGTAGCCTGTATCTTTCTTCACCATCATATTATGCTTCACTTATATACGTTTCCTAGTTAAACTCAAGCTAATTAATTTTTTTTAAAAGATTTTATTTATTTATTTGACAGACAGAGATCACAAGCAGGCAGACAGGCAGGCAGAGAGAGGGAGAGGAGGAAGCAGGCTCCCTGCAAGCAGAGAGCCCGATGCGGGACTCGATCCCAGGACCCTGAGATCATGACCTGAGCCGAAAGCAGCGGCTTAACCCACTGAGCCACCCAGGCACCCCAAGCTAATCAATTTTAATATAGTCATTTAGTTTTTCATTTATTTTACAGTTTTTTGAGCATGCACACAATTCTTTGCTATTTACTGTGGGGGATATTAAAGAAAACTTCAGACACCTACCTCACCCTCAAGGACCTCACACTTAAACTGATTAAGATAGGCACAATATGGATGAATATGAAAACTTGAATTATGTAATAAGTTTCATAAAATAGTAAAGTACTCAATTCAAACAGTTCTAAGGAGTGATAATATACCTACAGGCATTGTGAATGCTTCATGAAGTCATGGCATAAAAGTCATGGCTGATAATATCCCACTTCAGTTTCTAAATATTTTTAATAGGTCAACTTACCCAAAGTGTTATATGAATATAGGTATTTTAATCATTGACACACATCAATAAGGAGAAATTCTAGAGCAAGCAGGTTTTCAATGCCCCCCAACTCTTACTATACCAGTGACATTCTATTCCAACTCTTCTATGGCATAATCATCCTTAGTTATTTTCACCTTTCTTCCAAGTTTACAAAACCATTATTAGTATTTGCCTGTGTCTATTATTATTATCCATTTGAAAGTTATAATGAGAAACACATTTTGTTGGAGGACATGGCTAGTACTCTGCATAACTGGAGAAAACTAAAAGCATGAAGTCGTAAGTTAACAGCCCAGCATTGCAGATATTTACATGATAAGAAAGCTCTAGCTTTAATTTCATCTGAGAGCACGTTGGTCGTGTCCATATTTGGTACAATAAAAGACGCTGAATGAACAAATGGGGCATCTGTGGAAGCCCAAAGAGAACTAACATCTTCCAAATAAGTGTCTGGGTAAAAATAAACAATCAAAGAACAGGTCTGTTCAATTCCACTGTGGGCTCTATAAATAGTTATATATGAAAATAGAGTCAAGTGTTTTACAAAGGACCTTGGCAATAAGAGGTGATATTCCAGCGAGGTGTAAGTCCTAGGAATTCAAAGAGTTGAGCGCAGCAACTAAATGGCTAAGTTATAAACACAGGGAGAAACATCAGTAATAATGACATGCATGGTGGGAACTCCCGTACTGAACACCATAAATCTGACTGACTAACGTCAGCAAGACACAAAACAGCCGCCGAAACAAAAGATCTGAAAAACTTGCTGGAAAAAAGGTCAGTGGGGAACTGTGAATAACTTAGCAGGAATAATAATGGACAATACCAGCCAGTCTTTCTACAGGATCAGAGCATTACAATTCGAGAGTACTCAAATAAAGATGAAATACTAGATGTTAAAATGCATTCTGTGTGTTTACTGGAAGGTGGTACCTGTTAATCCTTTTAAATCTCTGCTCAGTATTAAAGCTTAGAGAATCCTTCACATGGCAGCAAGGAGTCATTTTTCAAAAGAAGTGTAATGGAAGGATAATCCTAATATTTGTTGCTTGATTTTTAGTCTTCATTCAGCTCATGTGAAATTGGGACTCGTTTTGCAGGTTGATTATAAATCTCAAAATTTAGCCAAAGCATACATGAGTGAGTACCAAATTATCCATCATGTGAAGTAGGGGAATGGAGATGTTGAAGCTTCAGCTCTAATAATGATGCTGTCATTTTCTATAAATGTGCTACTTTCTGGATGCCTTAAGCTATCAGGAACTTTTTACAATAACATAGTTATTAGGCAGAATAAATCTGAATACCACAACAAAGACTACTGCTTGAGACTTTGACTTCTACATTGTTCCCATGGGGATACTTTGTGTGGAATAAAATGGCTCAGCAGCCCTTTCGTCACTTAATGTGGCACAACAGCACTTGAATTAAAAGCTAGGTCTATTGATGCTAATCTGTAATTCTCCTAAGCATGCCAGAAATAGTAGCTAATTTTATGTGTTGTCTTAGCTAGGCCACAGTAATGAGTTTTGTTTTTTGTTTTTTGTTTTTTTTTTTTTGTTTTGTTTTGTTTTGTTTTGTTTTGTCAAACATCAGTCTAGATGGTGCTAGGATGGTATTTCTTCAAGTGACTAATATTTAAATCAGTAGAATTTGACCAAGGCAGTTTACACTCCATACTGTGGGTGGGCCTCAATTAATCAGTTGAAAGTCTTAAGAGAAAAGATTGAGGTTATCTGAGGAAAGAGAACTCTGCCTACATACTGCCTTTGGGTTGGAGACTACAACATCAATTCTTTTCTCAGTCTCTAGCTTAATTGCTGTTCTGTGTGTAGATTTTGGATTTGCCAACCTCCACAATCACATGAGCCAAGTCCTTAAAATAAGTTTTTCTCTCCATCTCTCTGTCTGTATACACACACATCTAATTGATTCTATTTCTCTGCAAGACATTGATTAATACACCAGGCAAAAGAGGAACCCTCTCGCCTCTCTCACGTGTGTCCATCAGCATGTCCGAATCACCTGTAAATGCTAATAGGTTGACCATCTTGAGAAATGCTGGACTGTGGTACAGATTTACAAGCTGAATAGAATTCCTGCAGCTATTGATTTGTAGTACTAGGCTTTCCCTTAACACTGGGGGGAATAATATACGCTCTATACGCTTGTTTTTCAGTTGCCTAGTAGAAGTGAAAGCAACTTATTATTAGCACTGAAAATTGAATTGTAACATAAACCTGCTGGCTTTCTGCATTAAAAAATAATAATAATAATGATCCTATTCCAAAACCAGTACAAAGTATTTTGATATGTTTCTCTAGTAGTAGGAATGTCTTGAGATATGCTGTATGTCCACATTTCTTAGTTCCCATTTTTTAAAAAGATTTTATTTTTGTGACAGGGAGAGAGAGCAAGCAAGCTCACACTTGTGCATACACAGGAGCCGGGCAGCAGGGCAGAGGGAAAAGCAGGCTCCCCCCTGAGTAGAAAGCCCAATGCAGAACTTGATCCCGGACCCTGAGATCATGACCTGAGCCAAAGAAAGACACTTGACCAACTGAGCCACCCAGACGCCCATGCATTCCCATTTTTGACCTACAGTAGATAATAAGATATTTACAAATTCAACCCACTTTACCTCAATTCAAAACCATTTGGTGAGGGCTTACTATGTTCAGTGGTAAAGATAAAAAGATAAGCAATAACTTTGTCTTGAAAAAGGTCACTACTCAGTGGGAAGACAACATGTAAACAGATTTTTGTTTTTGTTTTTTTAAAGAATGAAAATGTCTAATTAAGGCAATGGATTAAAGGCCTTTTTATTCCACCTTTCCACTTCAAACCCATCAAAAATAGAAAATAAATAAAAAGAAAAATCTTCATTAAGACAAAGAAATGCCTGAACTCCCAATTTTACATTATGACACACACCTGGCCTAAGAGAAGAAAACATATTATTTTAAAAATATTGAGCCAGAAACAAATCTTGCTCCCCTATTTGTCACATTCTAAAGGACACATACTATAATGTAAATTTTTATTAAAATGCCCTGTTAGACTGACTGAAACACATATATTAAAGGAAAAACCATGGTGTACATGTTATTTCTCTCGTCCATGACCTAGCTTCTCTGCCAAGGAGATAACTCAATAGAAGGCAGAATTGAAGAACTTAAAAAAAGATTATTAAGGCCAGGTTACTATACTTAGCAATCTAAGACATTGTTCCTTGAGCAAAGGAAATAACTTGATGAGAGCAATGTTTGTAATAAATTTCAAAACCATCCTTTGGCAGGTCCCATCACAAATCAAAGCCCAGTAATATTCAGAAAAGATATTATCAAGGGATTGCACCTGAAAAGTGTAAAGAGAAAGGAAAAAAATAGACTGGAAACAAGAAAGAAAAAGGGACCATGAACAAAAGCATCTAAAAAACACTGGAATAGTTAAATCACATAGTTCTACATAGTAGAATTATGGAGAATAATTTATCATTTCTAAAATAAAGAAATTTAAAAAGTTCAAAAAAATCATACATGTGTACAAAAAGTGATCACAAGACCATGAAAAGAAATAAAAAGCATTTTTTATAAGACCTGAAAATTAAAGACAAAAACATTCTAGAAGTTACCCCCAAATGGGATAAATGCAGCTGAAAAAGTCAGAAATATGGAGAGGAAATTACAGAAAATATCACCCAAAGAAATGAAAAACTTTATATGGGGAATTTCAGAAAAAATAATTTGCAGAGATCTAACATACGCAAGATGGTTGCTTCTTGAAGAAGAGAAAAGAAATGGTTTGGGAGTCTTAAGGACTGCTCACATAGATTTCTGATTCTCCACTCTTCTAGGCATATGGCATGATTGCGATTCCTCATTCCTTTGATAGGCATGTGGCTAGACTGGACCAAAGAAATGTGAACAATAAAGGCTTTAAGAGTTAGAGTGTAACTTTCTACATTCCCTTTTCTCCCCATTTGGTTCAACAATAGAGGCATGTATCAAAAAGGAGGCTTCAATAATGCCTGGTATCATTTAAGTATGATATCTTTTTTTTTTTTAAGATTTTATTTATTTATTTGACAGAGAGAGACACAGGAAGAGGGGGAACACAAATAAGGGGAATGGGGAAGGGAGAAGCAGGCTTCCCACTGAGCAGGAGCTGAAGGCAGACAACGACTGGGCTACCCAGGTGCCCCAAGGAGGATATCTTGGGGGGGGGGTCTTAATTCTTAGAAAGTAGAAAAGTGGTTGCCAGGAAGGAGGGGATGGGGGGAAATAAAGAGAGGTTGATGAAAGGGTACAAAGTTTCAACCATTCTATGAGTAAGGTCTGAAGATCTAAGGTATAACAAGATGATTATAGTTGGTAACATTGTACATATGATTGAAATTTGCTAAGAGAGTAGAACTTAAATAATGAATAGAACTCATTGAAAAAAAAAAAAAAGGTATGTGATGTGATGTTAACTGGATGGTGGGAATCCTTCCACAATGTATACGTGTTACCACGACACACACTTTAAATACATCTTACAATTTTATATGTCAATTATACCTCAATAAAGCTGAAAAAATAAAAATGAAAAAGGAGCCTTCATTACCTTGGCTTCTTAAGAAACAATAATCATCAGAGTCCTGATGACCCATGTTGTACTTATAGTATTAGCAAGATATAGAGTTTGATGTGTCAAGCCACTAAGATTTTAATTCTGCAGTATAACTTATACAAACTGGTACGGAAAAAATCTTTCAAGAAAAACAGGATATTTGAAAAGTCTTAGAACAGTTTTAAGCCTTAGTTAAGTTCAAAAGTATAAATGATACCAACTTATAAAAAGTAGCATCTAAAAGTTGAATTATCTACATTTCCTCTATACCTGTTTTTGTTAACCTCACTAATGCATTTAATATGTTTATTCTTTCAATGTGTGCCATCTTAAATCAGAAGTAATCAAAGACTTAAAACTACAAATTCTTTGTCTGAAATTCACAAAACTAAGTAAAAAGACATATGCATGACTTTCAAGTGATGAAATGGCAAGAAGTTATTTGCTTCCCTCGTTAGTGAACGACTTGAAATAAGACTTTCTCTTCTTCTTCCTCTCTGTTTTGCTCTCTTTTTTCCTTTCTTCTTTTTTTTTCTTTCTACCAATATGTTCCCTGGCACTGTACAGCTGTTAAAAAAGTTTTCTTGAACAGAATTAGATTATTCCTTCTTTCAATATTGGCACGTAGATCATTCAGACTGATTTGTTTGACTAAGAATTAGGATTGGAACCATTTGGGATCTACATACCTATGCATGATTAAAAAGATTTCTAGAGTTTCCTTACTTTTGATAGCATGGCTTTTATTTAAGTCAACTTAGCTGAATGTACTGTAAGTTAAGTTTGGGATTGAACAATTGTAAAAGAGGTGATTGATAGAAGCCATTACATAAGTATGTCAAAGTAATCCTTCATAAACTGGCTTAGAAATGACATAACAGCATTTTACAATTAAAATGAAGTTCAAATTGAGACATTTGAAAATGTAACTGACAGGGTTTTACTCTTTCTGTCTTTGAAAGCAAAGTGATCAGTCATGTTCTGGCAAATGAATTACATGCATGAGACTTACCTTTAAATATTTAAAATATCTCCGTTTAAATCTCTTTTTAAAAAATATCATAATCCTTCTCCATTACACACCCAACTCTATCTAGATAATATATGAGGTCCTAAGAAACCTCCAAAGATCTTTCACCTTTATCTTTAATATGGAAGAGAGGTGGTTAGAGGAATTGTTTTGGGTAAATCATGTAAGTACAATAAATTCTGATCCTCTTTGGGGTCACACTTTAGTTTCGGTTCTTGACCTTATAATACTGTCCTTGATCTCCCTTGGGGCTCATCACTATTATTCACTTCATTTGCTCTTTTTTTTCTCCTCTGTCCTTTAGTTGCAGATAATTTATTGAATTCAATTCTGAGCTCTACTGTTTTGATAATTTCTTCAAATTCAATGACTTAAAATATCATCCCCACACTGAAGATTTCCAATGGAATCTTATAAGCCCTAACAAATTTCCTGAACTCCATATCTTCATTTTCAATTTCCTGCCAGACATGCCTCCTTGAATTCTTTGCAAACTCAGCATATCTAAAAACTGATCTCAGTATCTCCTCTGGGCATTTCTTATCAGATTGTAGACCAAAGGTTCTCAATTCAAGTTTTGGAGAGGGAACTTGGGGTTGTTATGAGGTTAAGACTGAATCAGAATCCTGTATGTTTTCAAAGCAAGCTCTCTCTATATAAAATGTGTCAGAATTTCCTGGGGTAGGGAATTGAGGAAGTGGATATAAAGTGAGGAAAAGCTTACGGGTGATTTTGCCCAAACTTAATCCCTCTACCTCAAATTGACAAAGGCTGTATTAAGCTCATGGACATCCAAACTCCTTCTTCCTTGTCCCTGCCACCACCATATGTAACCAAAGGTGAGGAATTTCTTATTTACACCAGAAGAAGAGAAAGAACACGGGCTGGCAAATTCTGTGAAATGGTCCTAATTCTGAAATATCTCCAACATCTGTTTCATGTTCTTTACTCCCATTCTCCCTACAACTGGCTTTCTTCAGGATTACCAGGATTACCCTGCCTTCTGCAATAACCTAATCAATGACTTCTCTACTTTAGTCTTTTTTCTAATCTCATCCATTCTACACACTGCTACCAGCTGTATAAACATACGTTATGTCTGTGTGTGTGTGTATACATGTAATTGAAGTATTATTATATTAGATACATATATATTTATGCTATTAAATATTATATATTACACATATATTTACACTATATATTATATCATATATTACACATATGTAAATGTAATATTTATTATTTGTATATATTGTAACATACATGTATGCATATATATAATATATAATGTACATAATTTAAATGCAGTAATATTAATCAATATTTGGTATACACTTGGATGAATTTTAAAACTTCACAGAGTCACATAACCACTGTAGCCATCACAGTACAGAACATTTCCATTGCCTGAAAAAGTTTCTCATGCCTCTTTGCAGTATATTTCATCTCCCAACCTCCAGTCCCTACACATCACTGATCTAATGTAGTTTTATTTTTTTTCTAATTTCATATAACTAGAGACATACACCATGTAGTTCTTATGTCTGTCTTCTTTTTATTGAGTATAATACTTTTGAGATTCAACCACATTATTGCATGCATCAGTATATTGTTTCTACTTATTGCTTAGTAGTTATTTCAAAGTATTCCTATATCACAATTTGTTTATTCATTCAACTAGTTGTTGGGCATTTACATTGTTTCCAATTTGTAGTTAATATGAATCCAAGTATTAATGTGGGCTTATACTTTCATTCTCTTAAATAAATATTTAGGAGTAAGACTGTTTCTCCAAAGTGACCAAATCATTTTACCTTTCACCACCAATGAATGAGCATTCCAGTTGTTCCATACTTTTGTCAACATTTGGTACTGTGAGCTTTATTTATTTAGCCGTTCTAATTTGAGGTGCAGTGGCATTTCACTGGGGTTTTAATTTCCATTTTGCTGATGACTATTGATGTAGAACATTCTATTCTGTGCTTATTTGACATTTAAGTGTCTTTCTTTCTGAAATATTTGTTGAAGTCTTTCCATTTTTCAAAATTTTATCTTCTAATTACTAAGTTGTAATAGTTCCTTGTATAACATGGATACAAATGTATTTCAGATATATCTGAATATTCAGATATATTTGAATTATTTTCTCCTACCCTCTGACATACCTTTTCATTTTTCAAACAGTATCTTCTGAAAAGCTAAAGTTTTAATTTTGATAAAGTCCAATACAACCACGTTTTTCTTCTATGGTTAGTTCATTTTGTGGCATATCTAAAAAAACAAACAAACAAACAAAAAAACTTTGCTTAACACAAGGTCACAAAGATTTTCTCCCAGAATGTTTATGGTTTTAATTCCTACCTTTAATTCTTATAATTCTTTTGGGATAATTTTTGTCTATCAAATAAGATAAGAGCTAAAGCTCCTGTTATTTGCATAGATCTCTCCAATTATTCCAGCACTATTTGTTAAAAAGACTATTCTCTGACTAACTGAATTATTCTGGCTCCTTCACTGAAATTGTTGCTGTCCATTCTATTTCACTGATCTATATGTGATCCTAAGGCCAGTATCACATTGTCTTGCCTACCAAAGTTTTATGATGAGCCATAAAATCAGGTATTGTAAGTCTCTTAACTTTTTTCTTTTCATTAAAAAACTTATTTTCATCAAGAATCATCTTGGCTATTCTAGATAGTATTTCTTTTTTTTTTTTTAAGATTTATTTATTTATATATTTATTTGGCAGACAGAGATCACAAGTAGGCAGAGAGGCAGGCAGAGAGAGAGGAAGGGAAGCAGGCTCCCCACCAAGCAGAGAGCCCGACGTGGGGCTTGATTCCAGGAGCCTGGGATCATGGCCTGAGTTGAAGGCAGAGACTTTAACCCACTGGGGCACCCAGGTACCCCTCTAGATAGTATTTCTATATGAATTTAAGAATAACCTTATCAAATTCTATTTTAAAGAGCCACATGGGTTTTTGATCGGAGTTACAATTCTATAGACCATATTGGGGAAAATTTGAAGTTTTCATACTATTAGTCCTTCCAAAAACCTGACTATCTCTCATTTATTCAGATGTTCTTTAATTAATTTCAACAATGTTTTCTAGTTTATAGGATCTGAACATATTTTGTTAAGTGTTCCTAAGTATTTCATATGTTATACTATTTTAACTAGTATTATTTTTTATTTTTTTATTTTTAAATTTTTAAAGATTTGTTTATTTTGGGGGGGTAGTGCCTGGGTGGCTCAGTCAGTTAAGCATCTGCCTTTGGCTCAGGTCATGATCCCAGGGTCCTGGGATCGAGGCCCATGTCAGGCTCTCTGCTCCACAGGGAATCTGCTTCTCCCTCTGCCCTTCCTTCCACTCATTCTCTAATCTCTCTCTCTCAAACTCACTCTCTCAAATAAATAAATAAAATCTTTAGAGAAAAAGAGAGAATGTGAGTGGTGGAGGGGCAGAGGGAGAGAGAGAATCCTCAAGCAAACTCCTCACCAAGCACCGAACCCAATGCGGGTCTCAGTCCCAGGACCTGGAGTCATGACTTGAGCCAAAATCAAGAGTTGGATGCTCAACCAATTAAATAACCCAGGTACCCCAAGGTATTGTTTTTTAGATGTCATTTTCTAGTTATGCCTTGGTATATAAATAGAAATATAATTCATTTGTATGCTGACTTTGAATGAACAATCTTGTTAAATTCATTTAAAGATTTTGTTGCTTTCTTGTAGAATCCTTAGGATTTTCTGTGCTTTCAACAAATAAAAGCAGTTTTATTCCTCTATTTCTATTTATATGTTTTTATTTGTTTTATTTTGGTTTTGCCTTATTTCCCTGGCAGGATCTTCTAGTACAATGTACAAAAGAAGTGGAAAGAGAGAACATATTTAGCTCTCTCCAAATCTAGAAGGAAAATATTCATTGCTTCAATATTAAATATCATGCTAGTTGTAGGTTTCCCATAGACGACCTTTGTCACATTGAGGAACTTCTATTCTATTCCTAGTTTACTGAGGGTTTTCAATCATGAAGTGATGTTAAGTTTTGTCAAATGCTTTTTCTGTATCTATGGGGATGAATGTATCATTTTTCTTCTTAGTCTGTTAGCAGGTGGACTCCACTGAATACTTTTCAAATGTTTGAACCAACATTGCATTCCTCAGATAAATCCCACTTGGTCATGTTGTACTTTTTCTTTATATAGGGTAGATTGTGCTATTTTTGCCAAATGTTAAGAGTTATATATAGTTCAACTCATTCGATCTACTTCTCACTCAATTGCTTGCATTGTTTCTGACAATGCTGTATCTTATTTTTGTTCCTCTATATGTAACTTTCTTTTTTGGTTACTTTTTTTTGGGTGGGGGAATCTTTTCTTTTTTTTTCCATAGATACACTATTTACATTATATTTTTCCATTTTTATTTAATTTTATTTCTTTTCAGTGTTCCAGCTTTCATTGTTTTTGCACCACACCCAGTGCTCCATGCAATACATGTCCTCCATAATACCCACTACCAAGCTCACCCAACCCCCCAATCCCCTCCTCTCCAAAAACCCTCAGTTTGTTTCTCAGAGTCCACAGTCTCTCATGGTTTGTTTCCCCCTCCAATTTCCCCCAACTCACTTCTCCATTCAATCTCTAAATGTCCTCCATGTTGTTCCTTATGCTCCACAAGTAAGTGAAACCATATGATAATTGACTTTCTCTGCTTGACTTATTTCACTCAGCATAAACTCTTCCAGTCCTGTCCATGTTAATACAAAAAAGTTGGGTATTCATCCTTTCGGTTGGCTACTTTTAAGACTTCATCATTGGTATTATTGTGCACTTTGATGTCGTTTTCTTCATGTATCTTTTGTTTGTGATTTGTTGAATTTTCTTGAACTGTGAGTTAATAGTTTTCATCCAACTTAGAAAATCCGGGCCATTGTTTTTTCAAATATTTTTCTCTCCTTCCTTCTCTCTTCTATCCTTCAGGGATTCCAAATACATGTAGATTAGGTTGCCTGAAGCTGTCCCACGATTCCTTGATATTTTGTTCATATTTTACATATTAAAACATATTTATTGTCTTTTGACCCTGTCACAATGACAAATACTACACTGTTCATTTTGGAGGAAAACAAGATTGAAAAGGTTGATTTTCTCAAAGTTTGTTACTCAGCAAATAGTTTTAATCATCTACATGCTGGACACTGGGGATACAGAAGTAAATAGGACATACTCCCTGATTTTTTAAAACTTTTTATTATAAAGAATTCAAAATATATACAAAATCAGGCAAGAGTATAATACTTCCTCATATTCATCACTTTGCCTTAATGATTATTAACTCATGGCCAGTATTCTTTCATCTGTGTCTTCACACAATCCCCTATCCATTATATATTATTGTTACATTTTATTTTGAAATTATAAATTCACAGGAAGTTACAGAGATAGTACAGAGAATCCATACACCATTCACCCCGTTTTCCATAATGGTTACCTCTCATATAACCATAGTACAATATTAAACTCATTGACATTGATACAATGTGTGTATGGAGTTTTGTTTGTTTGTTGTAGTCACCTACTAGATTCATTTAACCACCATTTTAGTCAAAAATACAAAACTGTTTCATCGCACAAAGATCTTACTCTGTGACTCCTTTGTTGTCACCCTCATCTCCTTTCTCACCACCATCCTAACTCCTGGAAATCACTGGTTTAAATGTCATCTCTAGATTTTTTTCATTTCAATAATGTTATATGAGTAGGGTCATAAGGTATGTTATTTTTGAAATTAGATTTTAACATTTAGTGTAATGTCCTTAAGATACTCCAAAGTGTTGCATGTATTGAGAATTTGTTCCTTGTAATAAATAATATTCCACGGTATGAATACTACAGTTTATTTAGTCATTTGTTAATTGTAGGATATTTTTACTATTTCCAGTTTTTAACTCTTATAAATAAAGTTACTACTAATAATTCTGTACATGTTTTTGTATGAACATAAGTTATATTCTCTAGGATAAAATGCTTAGCAGTGGATTGCTGAGCCATATCATTAACTTATATTTATTCATTTGTTAATTGTTTTTTAAAATATTTATTTATTTATTTATTTGAGAGAGAGAAAGCATGAACCGGCAGGGGCGGGGGCAGAAGGAGAGGGAGAGAGAGACTCAAGCAGACTCCATGCTGAGGGCAGAGCCCAACATGGAGCTTGGTCTCATGAACCTAAGATCATGACCTGAGTCAAAATCAAGAGTCAGACGCTCAACAGACTGTACCACCCTGGAACCCCATATTTAGTTTTTTTAAAACAGAAATTAATTTAAATAGACTAATTTTCAAGTGACTATGCCATTTTGTTTTACCATCATCAATGCATGAGAGATTCAGTTTCTCTTTGCCCTCACCAGAATTTGGTATTGTTCCTATTTTTAATTTTAGTTGTTTTGATAAATATATAGTGTTACTTCTTTTTGTCTTAATTTGCATTTCTATTATGGCTAGTGATGTTGAAAATTTCTTGTATGCTTACTTGCCAACTATATATCCTTTCTGGCAAAAGTCTCTACATATTTTTTGCCCATTTTCTAATTGGACTCCTTGATTTTTAATTACAGAGTTTCAGAGTTCTTTATATACTCTAGATATGAGTCATTTGTCAGATATGCTGTTTGCAAATATATTCTCCCAATCTGTAGCTTATTTTCTCATCTTATTCACATGGTCTTTTACAGTATAAAAATCTGATTTTTGACAAAGTTCTATTTGTTTATATTTTCTTTTATATATATCATGATTTTTGGTGTCACATGTAACAACATTTTACCAAGCCATACGTCCTACAGATTTTCTGCTATGTTTTCTATTTTTTAAAAGTCTTACAGTTTTACATTTTGTGAACTAATGACTTATTGTGAGTTCATTTTTTACATACATTGTAAGGTTTAGTTTAAAGCTCTCTTTTGCCTGTGGATATCCAATTGCTCCTATACCATTTGTTGAAAAAGCTATCCTTCCTTCATTGTATTGTCTTTGCACCTTTGTCAAAAATAAGTTGGCTGGGGCTCTTGGGTGGCTCAGTGGGTTAAGCCGCTGCCTTCAGCTCAGGTCATGATCTCAGGGTCCTGGGATCAAGTCCCGCATCGGGCTCTCTGCTCAGCAGGGAGCCTGCTTCCTCCTCTCTCTTTCTCTGCATGCCTCTCCAACTACTTGTGATTTCTCTCTGTCAAATAAATAAATAAAATCTTTAAAAAAGAAAAAAGTTGGTTGTACTTGTGTTTTCTATTTCTGGGTTTGTGTTGTGTATTTCTATTCTATTGATCTTTTTCTATCCATAATGCAGTACTACACAGCTTTGATTAATGTAGTTGTATAAATTTGAAATCAGAAAAAGTGAACCTTCCCATTTTCTTTTTCTTTTTCAAAATTGACTTAACTACTCCAGTTTCTTTTTCTTTCCATATTAATTTTAGAATAATCTTGTCTATATTTATAAAAAAAAATCTCACTGAGATTTTGATAAAAATTGCACTAAACTGCATTTGGAGAGATATGACATCTTTATTACATTGCATCTTCCAATCCATGAACATGGTATGTCTCTCTCTTTAATTTGACTTCTTTGATTTCTAACACTAACACTTCTTTTATTTTGTACTTTTCTTCAGCATACAAGTCCTATATATGCTATGCCAAGTTTACATTTAGGTATTTCTTTCTTTCTTTTTTCTTTCCTTTTCCTTTTTTTTTTCTGAGAAAAAAACAAATGGTATTTATTTTTATTTTCATTTTCTTCATGTTCCCTGCTAGCATATAGAAATATAATTGATTTCCATATGTTGATTTTGCATCATGCAGTCTTACTGAAGTCATTCATTAATTTTTGGAGGTTTTAATTTTTCATTTAGAAGTATACCCACTCTTTTTACTGGCTTATGGCACTGGATAGAATTTCTAGTACACATTCTTTAAAAACTTAAAGAAGTCTCCCTTCTGTTATGGGTTGAATAGTGTTTTCCCAATTGTTGAAGTCTCAGCCCTCATACCTCAGAATGGGATTTTATTGTAAATAAGTTAATTGTAGAGTTAATTAGCTAAGTTAAGTGAGATTGTACCAGTAGGGTGGGCCCCTAAAATCCAATATGAACAATGTTCTTATCAGAAGGGGAAATCTGGAGCAGACACAAGGGAGAATTCTATGTAAAAATGAAGGCAGATATCAGGTGATGTTTCTACATGCCAAGGAATGCCAAAGATAGCCAGAAAACCACCAGAAAGTAGGGGAGATGTATGGAATGGATTCTTCCTCACAGCCCTCAGAAGGAACCAACCCAGCAGACCTTAATCAAGAATGTCTAATATCGGGGCGCCTGGGTGGCTCAGTGGGTTAAAGCCTCTACCTTCAGCTCGGGTCATGGTCCCAGGGTCCTGGAATCGAGCCCCACATCGGGCTCTCTGCTCAGCGGGGAGCCTGCTTCCTCCTCTCTCTGCCTGCCTCTCTGCCTACTTGTGATCTCTGTCTGTCAACTGAACAAATAAAAAAAAAAAAAAAAAAAAGAATGTCTAATATCCAGAACTGTTAGACAAAGTGTTTCTGTTGTTTAAACATTTCAGGTTTTGGAATTTTGTTATGGTAATTAGCAAACTAATATGCCTGCTATTCCTGGTCTTCTGAGAAGTTTTTATTTTGTTTTGTTTTGTTTTGTTTTGTTTTGTTTTGCCATGAATGTGTGTAGAATTTCATCAAAGACTTTTTCCGCATCAACTCATATGGCCATGTGATTTTTTTTCTCTAACCTGTTGATATTGCAGATTGCAGTGATTCATTTTTTAATGCTGAAGTAGCCTTGTATGCCGAAATAAATCATAGTGGTCATGTTGTATATTTTCTAATGCATATTGTTAGATTCAGTTTATTAATGTTTTGTTGGGGATTATGTTTTCTTCTATATTCATAAGAAATATCAGTCTCTGGTTTTGTTTGTTTGTTTGGAGTTTTTTTGGTATTGTTATCAGAATAATATTGGAAATAACTATGAGATTGACATTCATAGTCTTTTTGGAATCAGGCTATTTCAAATGGAATTCAGTATACCCAAGTATATCAAGTATACCCAATCAAGTTATAAAGTTTTGATTAAATATGGTAGAATGACCATAACTCCTGTATTTTTTCTTAAAACCATACTAAAATGATCATACATGGATTTCAAAAATGGTACAAGTCAACAAGGACAATGTACACAGGAAAAAGGTAGTAACTAAATTTTAGAAGCTGAAAATGAGTAAGTTATGGTTGATTTAATACACCAGAGAAAGCTAAAGCTTATCCAGAAAGGTGTGAACCTCTGAGGCAAGCTAATCACAATGCAGAAATCCAGCAAATCTTGGAAGCTGGAAACACCAGTTATACCAAATTGGACTTGGGCACCAGTATGTCTGAAAACTAAAAGATTGCTTAAAAAGCTATATAAATAGTAGTTCCAAAAAAAAAAAATAATAATAGCTCAAGTCCCAGATCTATTCCCATGCTATTCTTAGTCAGGAAATTGCTCTCAGCAAAAAATTAGAGTTTATTTTCTAGAGAAGTTGAAAATGGGGGACACCATATACAGATGAAGGCAAGGAAATCACTATAAATATAAGGAAGCAAAATAAAAGTCTATATATAAATAGTGGGCCCACTTGACTCATTTAGTTATAAATGAGTGGCTGGTAACCAGTCTTTTATTCTGTTTGGGCAGGCCATTGTAGGATTCCTCTCTAGAAAACTGATCAACGTTGGAAAGGAAACTGCAGATATTGATAGTCTTCAAAACATTTCTCCAAAGAAACAATTCAGCCAGATCACTCTACAATGAAACACAGAAGTGGAGAAGCCTACTTTAATACATTAAATATCCAATCAACTTTTTGGTGTCTCTTAAAGATGAGTAAGAAGCCAACAATCACCAAATATGAGAGGAAATCCTTTAATATGAAAGGCAGAGACCAAAACAAATAATAAAACAATTGAAACAGAGATGATTAAAGAAATAGGAGAAAATATTTCTGTAAAAGTTATAAAGAGAAATGAAATTGCATTATGTAAGAATAAGAGGCAATAAGATTCAGAAAACAAAGTTAGCCTTGGGAATTAAAAAGATAAAGGAGCAAAAATAATAAATTTAGAGAAGAATTTGGAAGATAAATTTGAAGATAAAAATTTTTTAAATTTAAAAATTAAATTTAAAATTAAAAAAAATAAAGAGCTAGCCTATAGGAAGTAACAGATAAATCTGGTTTTCTTTATAAACTTTATATAACTATTCCACTTTTTAAAGTATGTAACAAGTTTTTAAAAATTAAAAGTGTAGGTTTTGTTGATTGTTTCCTTTGCTGTACAGAAGCTTTTGATCTTGATGAAGTTCCAAAAGTTCATTTTCATTTTTGTTTCCTTTGCCTTTGGAGACATATCTTGAAAGAAGGTGCTGTGGCCAATGTCAAAGATGTTACTACCTCTGTTCTCCTCTAGGATTTTGCCCTCATGTTGAGATCTTTTAACCATTTTGAGTTTATCTTTGTGTATGTAAGAGAATGGTCAAGTTTCAGTCTTCAACACATTAGTTGTCCAATTTTCCCAGCATATTTGTTGAAGAACTGTCTTTTTTCCATCCCCCCCCCTTTTTTTTTTTGACAGAGAGAAATCACAACTTGGCAGAGAGGCAGGCTAAGAGAGAGAAGAGAAAGCAGGCTCCCTGCTGAGAAGAGAGTCCAATGCAGGGCTCCATCCCAGGACCCTGAGATTATGATCTGAGTGGAAGGCAGTGGCTTAACCCACTGAGCCACCCAGGCACCCTCCACTGGATATTTTTTCCTGCTTTGTCAAAGATTATTTGACCATAGAGTTGAGGGCCCATATCTGGGCTCTCTACTCTGTTCCACTGGTCTATGTGTCTGCTTTTGTGCCAGTACCATGCTGTCTTGGTGACCACAGCTTTGTAGTAAAGCTTGAAATCAGGCAATATAATGCACCCAGTTTTGTTTTTTTCTTTTTCAACATTTCCTTAGCAATTTGGGGTCTCTTCTGGTTCCATATAAATTTTAAGATTGTTTGTTCCAGCTCTTTGAAAAATGCTGGTGGAATTTTGATTGAGATGACATTGAAAGTATAGATTGCTCTAGGCAGTATAGAGATTTTAACAATGTTTATTCTTCTGATCCATGAACATGGAATGCTCTTCCATCTTTTTCGTTTTTTTCAATTTCTTTCATGAGTGTTCTATAGTTCCTCGAGTACAGATCCTTTTCTCTTTGGTTAGGTTTATTCCCAGGTATCTTATGGTTCTTGGTGCTATAGTAAATGGCATCAATTCTCTCATTTCCCTTCCTATATTTTCAATGTTAGTATATAAGAAAGCAACTGATTTCTGTACATTGATTTTGTATCCTGCCACATTACTGAATGAGTTCTACAGTATGAGTTCTAGTAGTTTGGGGGTGGAGTCTTTTGGGTTTTCCATATAAAGTATCATGCCATCTGTGAATAGAGAGTTTGACTTCTTCATTGCCAATTTGAATATGTTTTATTTCTTTTTGTTGTCTGATTGCTGTTGCTAGGACTTCTAGTACTATGTTGAACAAGAGTGGTAAGAATGGGCATCCTTGTCATGTTCCTGATCTCAAAGGAGAGGCTGTCAGCTTTTCCCCATTGAGGATGATATTTGCTGTGGGTTTTTATCATACATTTTATGAAGTTGAGGCATGTTCCTTCTATCTCTATACTTTGAATCATTTTATTCAGGAACAGATACTGTATTTTGTAAAATGCTTTTTCTGCATCAATTGAGAGGACCATGTGGTTCTTCTCTCTTCTCTTATTGATTTGTTCTATCACACTGATTGACTTGTGAATGTTGAACCACCCTTGCATCTCATGGATAAATCCCACCTGGTCATGGTGGATAATCTTTTTAATGTACTGTTGGATCCTATTAGCTAGGATCTTGTTGAGAATCTTAGCATCCATATTCATCAGGGATATTGGTCTGAAATTCTCCTTTCTGGTGGGGTCTTTACCTGGTTTGGGGATGAGGATAATAATGTTGGTTTCGTAAAAGGAGTCTGGAAGTTTTCCTTCTGTTTCTATTGTTTGAAACAGCTTCAGGAGAATAGGAATTATTTCTTCTTTGAATGCTTGGTAGAATTCTCCAGGGAATCCATCAGGTCTTGGGCTCTTGTTTTTTGGGAGGTTTTTGATCACTGCTTCAATCTTGTTACTAGATATTGGGCTATTCAGGTTGTCAGTTTCTTCCTGATTCAGTTTTGGAAGTTTATAGGTTTCCAGGAATGCATCCATTTCATCTAGGTTGCTTAACTTACTGGCATATAACTGTTGATAATAATTTCGGATGATTGTTCCTATTTCCTTGGTGTTAGTCATGATCTCTCCCTTTTCATTCATACTTTTAGTAATTTGGGTATACTCTCTTTTCTTTTGGATTAGTTTGGCCAATGGTTTATTGATCTTATTGATTCTTTCAAAAAACCAGCTTCTAGTTTTGTTGATGTGTTCTACTGTATCTCTTGTTTCTAACTCATTGACCTCTGCTCTAATCTTGACTATTTCCCTTCTTGTATGTGAGGTTGGCTTAATTCCTTCTTGATTTTTCCAGTTCTTAAAGGTGTAAAGAGAGCTGGTGTATTCTGGATTTTTCAATTTTTTTTGAGGGAGGCTTGCATGGCTATGCATTTCCCCCTTAAGACTGCCTTTGATGTATCCCAGAGGTTTTGGACTGAAGTGCCTTCATTTTCATTGGTTTCCATGAATTGTTTAAGGTCTTTTTTGATTTCCTGGTTAATCCAAACATTCTCAAGCAGGGTGGTCTTTAGCTTCCAAGTATCTGAATTCCCTCCAAACTTTTTCTTGTGGTTGAGTTCCAGTTTCAAAGCACTGTGTTCTGAGAATATGCAGGGAATAATCTCAATCTTTTGGTATTGGTTGAGTCCTGATTTGTGACCCACTATGTGGTCTATTCTGGAGAAAGTTGCATGTGCACTCAAGAAGGATGAGTATTCTGTTGTTTTAGGGTGATGTTCTGTATATATCTATGAGGTCCATCTGGTCGAATGTGTCATTCAATCCTCTTGTTTCTTTATTGATTTTCTGCTTGGATGACCTGTCTATTACTGAAAGTGGCATGTTAAGATCCCCTGCTATTAAAAAAAAATTAAAACTGTAAGAACCAGACTGGAAATTGGGCATTAACCCAAGCAGATTTGCAACCGCTTAAAAATTGGACTCCTTCCTGGAAGAGAAGAGGGTGTATAGTGGGCAGAAGTAACTGACTAAGGGCTATTACTTTGACCCACCTGCAGAAAGAGGAGTCTATCTAGACTGCAATGGTGAGGCTGGTTTTCAAGTGTGCACTGAATCTTTTATTTGAGGCTATATGCTATTAGGAACTAGAGATATTGCAGCAAACAACAGAGCAAAAAAATAAGCAGGAAGATTTCAAATTGTGGTTATAAAATGTCAACAAAATACACGAGAACTGTCAAGAGAGCTGTGATGGGCTAAGTCACCATACTTATAGAAAGTTTTCAGCATCTAGGGTTTCTAATTTTACGTGGCCTCAAAGTTGTCAGTGTATGAATTTTGATAGCAGAAGGATATTTAATAACATGGAGAAAAAGTCAATTAAAGATGCCCATATTTGCATTTTAATTTAAATGACATTTTTAGGGACCCAAAAGACAAGATGCTATGGAGCATAGCCTAAGAAATTAGCCATAATTAGTGCCAGTTAGTGCCAAAGCAATTGACAACAAAGCTTTAATGGGTGGTCTTAGGTTTTGTTTTGTTTTTTTTCCCCAAGATTGATGATTAACTTGGCAAATATCTGATACTGTGATTTTTTTAAAAAGATTTTATTTATTCATTTGCCAGAGAGAGAGTATAAGCAGGGGGGAGCAGTAGGCAGAGTGAAAGAGAAAAGCAGGCTCCCCATTAAGCAGAGAGCCAGATTCAGGACTCTATCCTGACCTGAGCCTAAGGGAGTCGCTTAATGAACTGAGCCACCCAGGTATCCTTTTTTTTTTTTTTAAAGATTTTTATTTATTTATTTGAGAGAGTGATTTGAGAAAGAAAACATGAGGGAGAAACAGAGGAAGAAGCACACCCTTCACTGAGTAGGTAGCCTACTGCAGGACTGGATGCCAGGACCCTGTGATCATGACATAAGTTGAAGGCAGCTTCTTAATAGTCTGAGCCCCAGTGGTCTTAGCTGATACTGAATTATGTACTTGTCTAGTCCCTTTCCCTCTAAATTACAAACTCATTCATTCAATAAACATTTATTAACCAGCAGCAGTTTTTAGGTACTGTGCTAAGTACCAGAGTTGCAAAGAAAATGACCTGATGTAATCTTTGCCTTCATGGAATTTACAATTCAAGAGGGAAATTTATAAAGGTGATAAGCACTTCCAAGAAAGATCATAGTCATCGGATGGGCATGGATAAGGTGACTTAATCCACTCATAACTCAGAGAGGACTTCTTTTAAAAAGTGAGATTTGAACAGAAAACTAATGGGTTGATAAATAGAGGGGCGGCTGTCAAAGTGTTTCAGGTAGAGAAAGAGTATGTGCAAAGGCCTTGGGACGGAATAGAGATTGGTGCCTTCCAGTAAGTGAAAGGGCTTCTATGGCCAGCATGAGGTGAGAAAGAGAGAAAAGGGAACCTGTTGCAGACTGAATGACAGGTAGGAGTTAGGTTGTACAGGACTAAGAGGTATATTGTAGATTAGGGGCTTTATCCCAAAGGTAATGGGAAGAAGTTGAAGTTTGAAATAGAATCTGATGAGTTTTCAGTTCTTGAAATATTTCTCTGACTTCTTTGTGATAAACTAACTGGAGGAAAGAAAAAGCAAATTCAAGAAAGCCAGAAAGGAACTTTTACAGTTGGTTAAATAATTTTTTGTTGAATCTTTTATTCCTTATGTTTGGTTTCTTAATAGGAAATAAGGTATAGGAAATAGAAAATTTCCTTGACAGGTTTCTGAGATGTAAATGATTGTTTTTTAGGTGGTCAAGAAACCCAATTCATTGAAATCTGAAATCCTACTTGGTAACCAACAAATAATAGGTTAGGGACAGGCATGCGCATGTGCGTGCGTGCGTGTGTGTGTGTGTGTGTGTGTGTGTGTGTGTGGTGAGGAGAGGTCAGGAAGGGCAGGAAGCATGAAAGCTGGTTTACTCCACATCCTTTATTTCTCTTGCTATTTGTCCTCCTGCCCTCAGGGATTTCTTGCTTAAGGTACTGGGCTTGTCAGCTGTGATATTTTGTATAAAGCACTCAGTCAGCTATCACAGAGAAGCATAACTTCCTTCATGAACTATCAACCTATCTCTTTTATAATTTTGTTATTTTAAGCCTAACTATGAATATGTAAACTGGGGTCAAAAGGTCCATGTTTTGACAAGAAAATGGATTTGGAAAGTTAAGGGCATGCCCTCATTTTCACTGATATAAACCATTTGCCTAATTTTAAGTGTATGATATCAATCAAGTGAGTTTGGGAAGTGAAACAATTTCAAGTAAGATGTGAAATTCCTCTATCAGAAAACTCTATCTTGGGCTCCTTGGTGGCTCAGTGGGGTAAGCCTCTGTCTTCTGCTCAGGTCATGATCTCAGGGTCCTGGGATCGAGTCCCATATCAGGCTCTCTGCTAGGCAGGGAGCCCGCTTCCTCCCCTCTCTCTGCCTACTTGTGATCTCTGTCTGTCAAACAAATAAATCTTAAAAAAGAAAGAAAGAAAGAAAAAGAAAGAAAGAAAACTCTATCTTTTTTTTTTTTTTTGAGCATGATCTGCTTAGAATATACTAGAGAGAGGTTTATATAGTTACATAAGCAGAAAATTCAATCTATGTCAATTTGGTATCTATTATATTCAATTAGTTTCTGACTGATTGTTCAATCACTGTTTCTTCATTCATTTACAAAAGTAGTTATGGAGTAGCACTCCTGTTTGCTCTCAAGTGGTTCTTTCAGGCTGAGTGATATAAATTGGCAATGATAACATAAATGCCAATTACAGTTGGTAAATACGGCTCAGAAGCTAATGGGACACAAATAAGAGCATTTAACTCAGACTTGGAAGTTGTCTTAGAGGACTGAAGACCTGAGAGAAGTGTTCCTCTAGGTGCATAGAATTCTACCAGTCACTGCAGAGGAGAAGAATATTCTAAAGCAAGGAAAGAGCATAAGCACACCCCAAGAACAGAGAGGGCATGGCGCATCTGAAGGATTAAGAGTAGTTCCAGGTAGATGATTGCAAGGGTGGAGGGAAAAACAGGAGGTGGGTCTAGAGGGTTTAATTAAGTAGGGGCCAGATCATGTGGGCAAAGGAGAGCCATACAAAGTCTTAAACAGACTAGTAGAGTCAGATTTGTACTTTGGACACACATCACTTTGGTTACAAGGCAAAGGACGGACTGGAGGCAAGCAAATGAGCTGGAAAATGGTTAAAGTAATCCAAGCAAGAGATAGTGGTGTACCTTACATTGGGTCAGCAAGAATGAGAAGAATTAGATGAAATAAGCAAAAATTTAGGAGTAAAGTAATAAGACTAGATGACTTACTTGGATGAAGAGGTGAGCTAAAGGTGAGGAAAGAGTCAACAATCCTGCCCAAGTTTCTGGTTAGAAGATTGGGTGAACAGAAATGGGAGTGTTGAGTGTGTGGTGCCAGAAAAGCATCCAAAATGAGATTTCTAACAGAAAATTACATTTATCCAGTGGGTACGGGTGAGCAGGTGGGAGGGGAGTATTTTATCATCAAAATGTTCTTCATTTGTGAATAATATAAAACCTCACTCAAGCAATCAAGGAAATGTATTGGCTCATGCTATGGAAAAATCCAAATATATATTTAGGGCTTTAGACACATCTGGATCCAGAGACTTAGCTGACTTTGTCAGGACTTGGTTTTTATGTGCTTTCCACAGTAATGGCCTCATTTTCCTGACCCCCAGCAACACCGTGCTTCTATCATTTCCACTTCCAGCAATCTCAGCAGACAGAACTTAATTATTCTTTGATGGCTTCAGCATAAGTCCTAGCAGAGATCTCTTTGGCTCTACTTGACCTGATGTGGGTCACGTGGCTACCTCTAATTCAGCCTCTGCGGCCAGACGGAAGGGATAAAAATGTCTACTGCGATGATGTGACACACACATTTATAAGATTAACCTGGGAAAACTGAGAAAAATGGCCAGGCAGGTGATAGGAAATTAAAGCACTAGGAAACAAACTTGAGGATATTCAAGAGGGAGGAAATGGTTAGCTGTGGCTAATGATAGTGTTCAGTCTGCTGATAAAAAGAATTTCAAATATTTACTTGATTTAGCCACAAAATGATGATTTGTAACCTTGGTAAAGACGTCTCAGTGTGTAGTAGGTCAGAAGAGAAAATGGAGTGCCACAGATGAAAAACTGGTAAAGTGGAACAGGCTGGGAGGATAGACCAGTCTTTTGACTGTGAAGAAGAGGTTAAGGACCAGGATGGTAGTGACGCTCACAGAGGCGGCTGCATTATTCTGGGAGCAAGTGAGCGACTGCTAACAGAGTCAAAATAAACGGTGGCTAGACTGTCACCACCACTTCAGACCCTCCTGGCTCTGCTTCTGCATTCTTGCAATGCAAGCCTGGTGTCTCATTTTGAGGCAGAGAATGACGCTCACCATCCTCACAATAACAATAACAAAAGATAAGAGTTGATGACAGAAACAATGGCCGCATTGGTTCCTAATGCAGCAGGGTAGAAGGAGTGTGAGACAGTTTAAGAATGAAAGAATGAAAAAATACATATGGGTTGGGTTGTTTTTTTTTTTTTTTAAGATTTATTTATTTACTTACTTATCTGTCAGAGAGAGAGAGAGAGAAAGCATGAGCGGGGATGCAACAAGCAGAAGGAAAAGCAGACTCCCCACTGAGCAGGGAACCCAAGAAAGGACTCCATCCCAGAACTCTGGGATCATGACCTGAGACAAAGACAGATGCTTTACGGACTGAGCCATGTAGGAGTCCCTTAACAAAGGTTTTTAATGAAGGGTATTCATTTTTAATTTAGGAGCATCCATCTTTAAATTTTTATAAACTGTTTTTTATCTGAATATAATATTCATGCGTGTGTCAAAATTGTACAGTATTATTAAATGGGCTTTGGAACTTAGGTTCAGAACTGGCTCTAACACTTTCTATTTGTGATTCTTGGAAAAATTATCAAAGCTCTCTATATCTTGACTTTCTCATTGGTAAAGCACGGTGGCTAATAATAATAATACCCACTACATACACAGGCTCTGAAGATTAGGTTACATAATGTAAGAAAAGCACTTATCACCGTGCTGATCACATACTAAGTATTCAATCATGTTTCCTACTATTGCTGTGGTTATTATATCCTTCCCTTATTTAACCTATCTTCATTGTGCATTAACTTATTAGTAAATCTAAATGGTAAGTTTTGTTCAATAATACATCATACTGCGCTAGGTTAAAAAAATGTATAGTGAAGTTTTTCTCAAACTACACTTTTATATTTATACTCCAATATATTTGGGCATCATTAATTAACAATAATATAATGCAAAAGAGAAAAATCCACCATGTCTGTTTACTTTGTCCAATCACATAACACTGTTTTTATTAACTTAAAACTCAATTTCTACAAAGCTACAGCCTTTATGAGCACTGACTCATTTTTAGCTCTTTCACTAAATAGAAATCCATGGTGTCCTTGATTTGTGTCCCACTGAATTCTAGATTTGCACGGAGCTTGTTCTCGATTTAGAAAATCTCTTCAACATCTTACTTTGGTTATAAAATAGCAACCAAAATATTGGCACTTCAGTATTAACAATGAGGTTCTTTTTCCCACTCACACTATAATTTTCTCCTAATCTCTATCAAGAAATTACTGATGATTCTAGGGGCGCCTGGGTGGCTCAGTCTGTTAAGCTTCAGACTCTTGATTTTGGCTCTGGACATGATCTCGTGAGATCAAGCTTCACATGGGACTCCATGCTCAGAGTGGAATCTGCTTGAGATTCTATCCCTCTCCCTCTGCCCCTCCCCCCGCTCATGTGTGTGCTCTAAATAAATAAGTAAATAATACATAAAATCTTTAAAATAAAAATATTGATGATTCTAAACTAAATTAAAATTCTGACTACTAATAACAGATTAGCATAGTAGCATCTTAAATGGGGATTAGTTTTACGGTCATTACTTAAAGTAAAAATGAAATAAAATAAATAATACCCTTGAAAATGACCACTCATTAAATCCAATAAAACTTTCCTCCAGTCTCAGAATAGAGCTGTTTACTTGGTTAAGCAACAGTTGACAACATTTCGGGATGATGTCTCAGAAAAAAGTATTTAATGCATGTTCAAAAATGAAGACTACACTTACTGCAGGCAGCAAGATGCTTACATTCGTGTAATTGAGAACAGGGATAACTGAGAACAGCAGAGTCATATCTTCCATTTCACGCTCACTCAGAGCCATAAACTTATCCTGGGGGCAGCGGATAAAATCAGCTGATCTCTCTCTCTTGGCCCTCTGAACATGTATAATTGAATTTATTTAAGTTACATAAGCACACCATGATACTTCATTGTAATATTTATTAGATGATGAAAGTATGTGAGATCCTTTAACATCTATGAGCAGTCTTTTCATAAACATATATGAGAGTTAGACTTAATATTAATGAACAAGTTTTTTAGCCCATTAATTGAAACAAACAAAAAATGCTAACAATTTGGCAGAACTATGAAGTATGTTAGGAGTATAACAATAACAAAAAATAAATTATAGACCCAAAATATTCACGCTAGGTATTTGCTGGGACCTCGCAGTATAGTGTGATGTACAACAAGGATCTGGAAACAACTTCATCTTTCTTATATGGGGGTGGAGGTTCTTGGGTAAAGAGGTACTACAAAGCTGTAGGACCATATTGAATGTACTAATTGGTGCTACATATGCTGAAATTAAATTATCTTGGCTATTCTGAGAGACAAATTTTCTGCAAAAGCAAAATTCCCCGACCAATAGTTTTAGAAGATATCCTAGCATATATTTACATATATATTTTTTTTCTTTTTTGCCAGGAGCAATTTTACTTAACTTATACAAATACACTGTAGATGAATAAATGGTGTGTTGGGCTCTACAGACCAATAACTAAAATTGAGAAAAGCTTTTTTTTTTTTTTTTAAATTCCTGAGGATGAACTCACTGTGTGATCACATATGGACAGACTCACTGGCTTCTATGTTAAAAAAAAAAAAGTATTAACAATGGAGTACGTATGTACACAAATAAATGGAGAAACATAGTCTTCTTTTTTTTCCCTAGGTCTATATTACCTTTTGTTATCTTCATAGATCCACTGTTTTTTGGCTATTGTTTTAAAATTTAACATGCTGTTATTAGAAAAATTTATTTGAGGGAAATGTGTAGACTAAGATCCAAAAAAAAAAAAGAGAAGAGGAAAAGAAGGAAGGAAGAAGAAAGGGAGAAAGAAGCAATTAAAGTATACTACTTTATTTAAGAAAGTTGTAATAAACTGACAGTGGATGAAAGGCATATGGTTAAATTTTTAAAAACTATAAAATTTAAAAAACACAAGTTAAGTCTAAAATAATAATAAGCACCCACTGTGTGTGTGTTTAGAAACATTAACACTTACTAAACAGTCATATTTTGAGGACCTCAGAGTTGTTTTACTTTGTAAAATATATGGCTCCTCTGCAGTGATGTCTGGGGTGTAATAAATCAGTGTTGGATTGTAAAAAGCCTTCAGTTCAGAGTGCTATCAGTAATTGAAGTCAGTCTCCAATGACAAGTTCAGAAATTACTTCATGCGTTTCTAATTCTGATGTTAAGGCTGAATTATGATGGATCGGGTTTTAATTGGGCATTTTGTAAATAAAGCACTAAAATCTTTTTCATGTAAATAAATGGCACCAAAAAACCTTATTTTCAAGGGAGTTTTAAAATTATACCCAACATTTAATACAAAAAAGCATACTCTCTGGACTAACCCCTTCCTGAAAGCAAGGAAGGAGGGAGGGGTATCTTTAAGAAGTACTTGTCCCTGGGAACTTGACTGAAAGTTCTGAAAAGCCAAATAAAGTATATTCGTATGTCAGTGACATTATACTTCTTATCCACCTTCCTTCAAATGAAGTTGTAATCAATAAGAAGTAACCGAATATTTACTCGATAGTGATTTATCTGAATATTGTTTGTGCATGTATTCTCTCATTCCATTTTTCTTTTAAAAATTAAGCTAATATTACTTTAAACAGTCCTCATCCCAAAAGTATAGAAGAAACTGTGTTTCAGAAAGTTAAGTAACTCACTAAAGAGTATAGCAGTCTGGGGAATGTGTGGAGGGAGAGTCAGGTCTCTGATTACAAAGCTCTTTGTGCCATGTAACCATACCCAAGCCTTGTTATTTTTTTAAAAAGTAAATCATCTCTAGGATTGGTTTCTGGAAGTCTAGGTTCCACACTAATATGTCAGTTTTTCAAGCCAGATTTCACAGGTTGGTTGGATGAAGCCATCCAAGGTGAGAGAAGATGAAGTTCTTAGGTTCTTTTGTGGTCCACTGCTTCTAGTATTAGCCACAACAGAGAGAAACAATGAAGGTAACAAATAAGAGAAACTATTTATTTCTGGACCCTGATTTTAAATTGCATACTAGGGGCACGCCTGGGTGGCTCAGTTGGTTAAGCAGCTGCCTTCAGCTCAGGTCATGATCCCAGCGTCCTGGGATCGAGTCCCACATTGGGCTCCTTGCTTGGCAGGGAGCCTGCTTCTCCCTCTGCCTCTGCCTGCGACTCTGTCTGCCTGTGCTCACTCTCACTCCCTCTCTCTCTCTGACAAATAAATAAATAAAATCTTTAAATTGCATACTAGGTGCACCTGGATGGCTCAGTCAGTTGGGCGTCTGCCTTTGGCTCAATTCATGATCCCCCCAGGGTAGTGGGATTGAGCCCCGCGTTGGGCTCCCTGCTCAAGGGGGAGCATGCTTCTCCCTCTGCATCTCCCCCTGCTTGTGCTCTCTTACTCTCTGTCAAATAAATAAACAAAATCTTTAAAATAAACAAAGAGCATACTAGCTGGAGGAAGCAAATGTTTTCTCTCTTTCCCCAAGTTCTTTCCTTAGTCTTTTCTCTCTTCTTCCACTAGCTTATTCCTACAAGAGGAGGGGGAGAGGAGGAAGAGTGGGGGAAGAGAAGCAAAGATACCCATTGGTGAGAGTAAAACCAGGGATCACAAGGCTCCCTTAGTCAGATTCCACTGGACTTTCTGGGATCTGCCTATCCTCGGCCTCTCCCATTCTGTTCCACTTCTGTTCACCAGGTCAGAGCTTTTTGCCCTACAGAGGCAGGCTGCAATCTTCCTTGTGGTCAGTTTGGTTACAGTGACACCCTGAAAATCCATAGGTGGCTTCTAGATCTAGACTGGAGAGAGGATGCCCCAGAGACTCATTTTAACCCACCAGCTTGCATTCTATTTGCCAGTCTAACATTATAGGGCTGCTCATTTAGCTCCGGTTCCCATTCAAAATTCAGGAGGATTGACTAGACCTCTCCAGAATCCCAAAACACGCATTTTATTGTCATTGTTGCTACTAAGAAAGCAGAATATTCAGTGTTCAAAAGAGAATATATTAATAAAATTTGCTCCTTTGAAAGACTCTAATATAATTTTATAAAAGTAAAAACTAGATGTTATATTTTTTATTTTTTCCAGTGACTGCAATAACTATAATGGGAAGATTTCCAAACCTTGCTTTTGGGAACATATAAATCAAAAGCAGTAATAAAAAATTGGATAATTTTTTAAGTTTCACAGCCTGACAATATTGCTTTAAAAACTGCAAATCTTTGACACATTATGGTTTAAGAATATGCTTTCACATGTCTAATTGCTAGCTGATAGAAAGACATGAATCTGTGTGGAATCCAAAGTTTCCATCTGTCTAGCTGATTGCTTCAATGTGAATTTGCTAATAATGAATTTTATTTTAAAAAATGAACAAATTCATTAACATCTAAAAATGTGCTCTTCCTTTTTTCTGAAGACTGTAGTGTGTTTACACCTGCAAGTCACCTAATCCCAGATTCCTCAGCCTCGATCACCTTCCCTGGTCAGGTACTCTTACAGCATCCTCTGCTTTTATCACAGAATTGTTATTGCAGAAGCAGTTAGGAAGCTATTGGTATAATCATGCTTGATGGAATGCATCCCTCAATAGACTGTAGGCTCCAAGAGTAAAGAGATCACGTTGGTTTTGCTCATCATATTTCTGTCATCCAGTGCAGAGCCCAATACATGATGAGTAAACTTCAATTGAAACCAACAGATCACATTTTTCATGCAGATGTAGATATTAGAACCAACTATATTTAAGCCAAACATTAATTTGAGAAATCTGCAAGGTTCGAGAATTTAATTACTTATGTTTAAAGTAATTATTGTTAGGTTAGATATTACTATTGTCATTTTGTTCATCGTTTTCGGACTGTTGTAGATTCTTTGTTCTTTTTTTCCTCTTTTGTTGTCTCTGTGATTAATGTTTTTTGTTGTTGTTGTTGTTGTTGTTTTTTGTGGAGGTATGCTTTGACTCTTCTATTATAACCTTTTGTGAACCTACTACTACTTTTGAGAACACCTTTTGTGTTTACCATGATGGTTACATGGTAAGCATGGTATAGTCCTTTTTGGGTTCAGCCTATTTGGGAATCCATGAATCTGGATGCCCACTTCTCTCCCCAAGTTTGCAAAGTTTTCATCTATTTCTTTGAATTGATTTTCTGCCCCTTTCTCTTTCTTGTCTACTTTCAGGATTCCCATAATGCATACATTATGGCCATCTTTTGCATAATGCATACATATGCTATCTTTTGATGGCAGACCATCAAAGGAAGGTAGGCTTTATTTTTCTTCATTCTTTTTTCTTCTCCTAATTGGGTCATTTCAAATGATATGTCTTTGAATTCATTGATTTTCTCCTACTTTGTCAAGTCAGCTGTTTCTTTTTAATTCTTCATTTCAGGCACCATACTCTTCAGCTTTAGAATTTCTGTCTGGTTTTTATTTATTTTTTAATGGTTTTTCTTTATTTATTGAACTTCTCATTTGCCTCATGCATTGTTTTCCCAGTACTGTTTCTTCTCTGTGTGTTCTTGCAGCACACTCAACTTCTTGACGATTACTCTGAATTCTTTGTCAGTTCACAGGTTTCCATTTCTTTAGAGTTAGTTATTGGAGCTTTATTCATTCCCTTTGATAGGGCCATGTTTATCTGATCCTTTGTTATCTTGTATCCTTGCATTGGTATCTGTACTTGTGAGTATAGAGTCTCCTTTAGTAGAATTTATGGATTTCTTGGCAAGGAAAGACTTCAGCCAGTCAGTTTGGTTTAAAGTAAGCTTGATGGATCAGCTGGTTGTGTCTGTAAGCAAGCAAGGTTTGCTGTTGGGTTCCCTAGTAAGGCAAGGCCACTGCCCATGCTCAGAGGTCAGAGGGAGAGTACCATAGCTGGATTCTGCAGTCAGGCAGGTTTGCTATTTAGACTCCATCATTGAGTGGGGTCACAGATTATGCTCCACGAGTGCCTGGGGTCACTGGCTGGGTTCCCTGGCTAAAATGAGGCTGTAAGCTCTGTTCTGCAATTGAGCAGAGCTCTATGCTAAGCTTCACTGCTGAGCTGGGCGGTAGATTGGACTCCATGGTACTGTAGGCTGGACTCTGAGGCTACTCAGGATCATTGTCAGGCTCCCTGGTTATCTGGGGCCAGAGGGTATGCTTAACAGTTGCGCAGAGTTGCTGGCTTGTCTCCCTAATCATAAAGGCCATAAGATGTGCTCTGCCGCTGCTAGATATCTGTTACCACACTTCCCAGAGGGGCTATGTTCAGCAGTTGAGCTGGAGTACAAATTTGCTCCCCAACCTGGGAAGACACTGTTGGTAAGCATGTAAATTGTTAAAGCTGCTATGGGAAATAGAATTAAGGGTCCTCAAACATTTTATAATAGAACAATCATTTGATCCAACAGTCCCATTTCCAACAGCAAGCAAACAACAACAACAAAAAAATAAAATCACTGTCTTGAAGAGATATATCTACACCTCCATGTTCACTGAATTATTTACAAAAGACAAGACACAGGAACAACCAAAGTACCTGTCAACAGATGACTGGATAGAGAAAATGTGATAACACACACACACACACACACACACACACTCACACGATGAAATATATTCTATCCATGAGAAAGGAAATTCTGTCATTTGTGACAAAATGGATGAACTTTAAGGGCATTATGCTAAGTAAAATAAGTCGTGCAGAAAAAGATAAATACTGTATGATCTCACTTATATGTGGAATCTAAAAAGAAACTGAAAATGTAGAAATGATAGATTGGTGGCTACTGAGGGTGGAGGGTATGGGGAGAAAATGGATGATGGTAGTCAAAGGGTGTAAACTTCCAGTTATAAGATAAATAAGTTCTGGGGATCTAACCTACAATGTGTTAACTATAGTTAACAATATGTATCATTTACTTGAAAGTTGCTAACAGTTCCTACTATAAGAAAAGGTACTATGAGATGATAGATATGTTAACTAAATTTATTGTGGTAATCATAGATATATATCAAATTATCTCATTGTACACCTTAAAGTTACACAATATTATATGTCAGTTATATTTCATAAGACCAGGAAAAATTTGCAAGAATTTAAAACATTGCTACTCATCTTTCACTTTTTTATTTTGGAAACTATGTTTACTTTTCATAGTTGTAGGTCAATTATGCTAACCAGAGAAAATTGAAGTAAATAGCACATGGCCTGAAACATAGTAAGTGCTCAATAAAGTACTTATTAGTATTGTTGTTAATAAAATTATTACTGTATGCCCATTCTTTGGACAAATGTGAAAACCTCCTACCCAAAGTTATTTCAAAAGTTATATGTTACAAGCCCCTCTATCTCATTGTATGCCCCATCCACAGAAAGTTTTTTTTTTTTTGAGATTCATCCAGTACACCAAATCTATTTTACTTTCTTATCCTTGCATATGACATTGCTGTGCCAGAAAGGCTCTTCTGTTCCTAGTCATTAGCACACACAGTTCAACTTCAAGGTTTCCATATCAGAGTTAATCTCTGTCTCATGGAACTTTGAACTTATATAATACTTTTAGCACATTTTACTTCATGTTTTGTCTTATTTATTTTTACACCTTCCAAGCCTCTAAAGCAGTCTCTGGCATGTAATAAGCACCCACGAAATGCTTATGGTGAAATGTGTAAATCCAACAGAGTAGGGTGTCTTCTTTTAACATAATATGGATTTTTTTCATGTAGTTCTTTAAACTTGTTTCTATTTTATTTTTCAGAATGGTGGGGCTTTATTTACTAAAAATGATTGCAGATGTTATTAAGTATACCTGTCATACTTCCTGCCCAACATCATCAGGTGAAGATAAGCCACTATCTTTGTGTTTTCCAACATTTGCTACTGCAACTGGTTTTCTCAAAATTCAATAGAGATGCTTTTCTCACAGACTATCCAAGGATGAGGACACTCTGGGTCCACTGACAGAAAGCCCAAACTCCTAGTAAAGATTCTTAGTAAATGCTGGCTTTTGTATACTATGGTAGAGAGAGGAAGAAATCAGAAATATGTGAATGGTGCATTGGTATATTTCTTTCTTAGCAGTGATAAATTCCTTCCTCCCAATTCAGTTTTACAGAGTCCTTTCTAGGTATGAACATGAGGCATGTTGAAAGTTACAAAGTCGCGAAGTGTTAGAACAGGAGCCTTAGAATTTGCCGGGTTTACCATGATGGATGCCTTAATTCTCTGCTTGGTAAGCTCTAGTTGAAATCAATACTGGAGTGGAGCTAAGCTACTAGGTAAACAATGCTGACAGTCTACACTACTAATACCAACTGTCTCGCTTTATCTAGAAGTGAAAGATTTCCTGGGATGTGGGACTGTCTGTAATAACACTGGAGAGACATTGGGCAGTTTGGGAAGGGTGTTCTCTCTAGCTGGTCTGTTTATGTTATGCTTAGCTTCAGCAACCAGGAATGCACTCTTTTATTCTTCCTCATAGCAGCTATGTTCTAATATTAAAATAAAGTAAATGAGAAGTTATTATGAGCTGGGTATTTATTAAAAATATCTACATTTATTTATACTTTGCTTCTGGATAGATGCTATAGGACAAGGCTTAGTGACCTTGATTTTGAAGCCAAGTGCCTGGGTCCAAATCCCAGCTCTACCACTTATTTGTTGAGTATCCTTGGGCAGTTTTTTTAACCTCTCTGTGCCTTAGTTCCCTCGTGTGTAAGGTTCCTAATTCTAGACCTTACGTCATTGGCTTGTTATTAAGGATGAAATTGAGTGATACGTACAAATTTCTTAAAATAGTGATTATTATTGTTATCATAACTACTGTTACCATTATTAATTTGCTATTAATTAGATGTGTAATTCTTTTTTTAAAAAAAGATTTTATTTATTTATTTGGCAGAGAGAGAGAGAGAGAGCACAAGCAGGGGAAGTGCTAGTGGGGAGGGAGAAGCAGGCTCTGAGCAGGGAGCCTGATGTGGGGCTTAATCCCAGGACCCTGAGATCATAACCCAGGCTAAAAGCAGACACTTAACTAAATGAGCTACCCAGAAACTCCTAGATGTGTAATTCTTTAGTTTCCTTATATGTAAAATGGAGGTAGTGTCTCATATGGCTAATGTGAGGAATAAAAGGGAAGAAGGAATATTAGAAAGCAGCACAATGACTAGCAAAAAAAAAAAAAAATCTACTCTCAAGATTTTACTCAGTGTCATTTTTACCATTATTATCAAAAGTGTTTTATTATTGTTATTCATTTGCCTTATTCTAGTTCCAAACATTAAAAACAGCAATCATGGATATAAGCAGATGCTTTGGATTCCTGGAAAGCTTTCAATTATCTAATTTAACATTTCTTGTGTTATTTCTTCATATTATAGCTCCAGCACCCATTAAACTGTCTCATAGTAACAACTTTGCAGATGATAATACAACTGGGACAAGTTACTGAGCTTTCTCTAAGATGCTTTGCCATCCACAGGAGACAGGCACATGGACCTGTGGCAGTGACAACGGACTGCTGCTTTATCTTCAGTGTGTAGTTGTCAGGGTCCTGAAGAAAACTGACTGTCTGGGACAGATGTGACCCCCCCCTGTTTTTGCCACCCTTCCCAAAGTTCTTAGTTCTTATTATTCCAGGGACTGCACTTTATAAAAACCTCAAAGGACAGATGAGATTAGAACTGCACATACATAAAAAGTTTCTTGGGAGAGGAAATGAAAAACTAGAAACAATTTTTTAAAGCACACATTTTTGATTAATAATCAATGCCGGTGCCAGGGCACCTGGGTGGCTCAGTGGGTTAAGCCTCTGTCTTCAGCTCAGGTCATAATCCCAGGGTCTTGGGATCAAGCCCCATATGGGGCTCTCTGCTCAGCAGGGAGCCTGCTTCCCCCCCCACACACCCTTGCCTACCTCTCTGCCTATTTGTGATCTCTAGCTGTCAAAAAAATAAATAAAACCTTAAAAAAAAATAATAACCAGTGCAGGTGCCATGCTTGAGTTGAGGAAGAAAGAAAGGGAGGAGAGAGGAGATTGTACACCAAGTGGTGGAGCTTAGCTAAACCTTTGAGGCTCCCAGAAATGCATTCCTGAGCATATATTCCAAGCCTGTAATGTGGCTATAGATTCTTTATGCCTCCATATGCCATGCCAGGTTATAGGCTTTGTAGCTTTAGGAAAACAAAAACAAAAACAAAAAGACTGGTTTAGGTATTTAGGTTATAACACCAGGGATTACATAAGTACAAATCAACCTTAGAACAACATTCGATATTATCAGACCTATGAGCAAGGTAACCATACCCAGCCTTTAAAGTCTCCAAAGAGGTGTGGTATTGAGTAAGAAATGCCTGTCCTCGCATGAACTCATTGTACAGTAGGAGGATTTAAAAGTAGCTCTATTTGCAAGAAAATATGCAAACTCACCAAAGAGAGATATCAGATACTTTCAGGTGGCCTAAGCCCTGGCTCTCACAAATATATTCAGACGTTCAGTTCATTGACATCCTATGGTTGGACTTGGAAGGCTTTTGCATGAAACCAAAGTAGTGCAGCCATCATGTCCAACAAGATCAGTTTTACTCCATTTCTGTAATTCAGCCCTGTTCAGAGTGACAAAAAAGAAACCCAAAAGGTTTAGGCTTCTAATTAAAGAGAGGGTTTTAAGCCCAACTGTCCCATAGCTTGTGAAGTGATAGAAGAGGGTCACAGCGCACACAGACAGCGTGCCAAATGAAACCCAATATGCACAAGTGGAAGGGACACCAAGCAACCAATAATGGATAGGCACGCTTTCATACGGGGACAGCATCAGCCTTTCTTAACGTGATGGAAGATAAAGAAGATCTTCAAGATTTTAGAAGGTAGGTAGATCCATTGTCTTACTGAGAAGTGAATGTGCTTTAGGAATTCCTGGAAATGTTTTTATGAACATAATTTTATGAATAAAAGATAATTTCTGGAATTCATTATGAGTTCAGAGAGTCACTAGATCTCAGGGTATGTTCAGGAAGTTACAGTAAAATGAGTACACACAGCAACCAGGTAAATAGAAAACCTGGATTTCTCTTTCTGGCCAGTAGAGTATTTTCCATGAGAAAAGCCACTTTTAGCCATTTTAGTCTGCATGGGAACCATGGGGACAGGGAGAACAGGGGTGTGCAGTGGGTTACTCTACATCACTTTCCAGCATGCGTGCACTTGCTTTTCCTCTTAGATTCTTTCAAGCCTAACAAGGTTGATACATTATGTAACTTGTGCAATTTTACAACAGCTCAACCAGGCTTATGTAACAGGACCATTTCTGAAGGACTTTCTCTTGTCATTATTCACTAGGTTTGGCTGCTTGTATTTTTCTAAGATCCTCAGACTAGCTTTTTATTTTTATTTTTTTAAGTAATATGATAGGCCATGTTTAAAGGGAATGAACAGGATGTGAAAATCTAGCAAACCAGACCAGCATCATTCGAATAATTATTTATATATTTAAAAGATGTATTTATTTACTTTAGAAATGGGGGGAGGGGCAGAGGAAAAGGGAAAGGGAGAGAATCTCAAGCAGACTCCCTGCTTACTATGGTGACTGAGGCAGGGCTCGATCTCACGACCCTGAGATTGATGACCTGAGCTGAAATCAAGAGTTGGATGGATGCTTAACCAAATGAACCCCTACACCCGCTTTCCTCAACCCATGCCCAAACAAATAATATGTATTAATCATTCATGTGTTTTGGGAATGCATTCAATATCTATTATTCAATAACTGATTGATATTTATTATGTCCTTACTTTATTCTCAGGCATTGCTAGTAGCTAATCATATGTCTCTCTTTAAATTACTAAGCAATTTATTATCATAGTATCTGTAATAGGCATTTGACAAAAACTTATGCATTTCATAAATTCCCCCCCCCCAAATTTTTTTTCTTCCATGAGCCAGGTATTATGATGTTTTATGTACATCATTCCTAACCCAACCCCAAATCTCTTCAGAATAGGAATTAAAACCCTCTTTTTAAAGCTGAGACATGGAAGCCCATAGACACTGAGTGACACACCTCAAGTCACAGATCTAATAGTGGGTAAGGGGTTTTCCAAACCTTGATTGCTTGAGGCCCAGCTCACCTCCTTTTATCAGACCACTTGTTGAAGAGCTGTCAAACCATATTGAAAAGTCTTCATATTCAGGGAAACATAGCTTGAAATTTTACTGACTAATCTGGTGATTTCCATGATTTATTCATTCAATATAATTTTACTTGACTTTTGATTAAATTAAGATATTAGTCATTGATTTTAAGCAATGAATCAGCAAGACTATGGGGTGGACAAAGAAGGAAACTAAAAAAAGCTACACGAAGAAAGATGATCTATGTGCAAGTGAAAAGGAAGACCTTAGACAGATGATCATTGTGACTCCAGAATTTGAAAATTCTCCGTACTTAGGAACTTCTCCAAGGAGAAATCAAATGTTCTCAGAGTGACCTAGGATTTTTCTTCCTCCTACTCTATTTCCTTCCCCTTGTCTTCCCTCCCTTCTTTCCTTCCTTTCACATTAATTAATTACTGATATGCAAGGTTCTATGTTAGATGATAGGACTACAGTGATGAATCCTGGAAGACGCACATGTTAAGGAGATAATTATAAAATATAATCAATTCTTTACCAGGTGCTAAGAAAGCTATAGTTTGCTGCCCATCTCTGCCTAAAATGGAAACAGACAAAATATTTCCTGGTGTGCCCCTTCAGATGTGCTACAGGAACTTCAAATCAACCCTCCCACAACTGCCAATAATATCATTTTATCCTTTGTTACGTCTCCTTTCTGACCGACCACTTTGTTACCCCAATCTAGGAATTATCCTTAACCTTATATTATCCATTAAGTCAGCCATTCAGTCAGACAATCCTGTCAGATCTTCCTGGTAAATAGCCTCTCTTTCAACTTCATGGCCACTGGAAATATTCACTGAGCATCTACTTTGAAGTAGGCACTGGGATACAGGGGTGGAAATGTGGCCTACAGTCTAGCACAAAGGCCAATACTGAGCACATCTCCTGGGTGTGATCATTGATACAGAGAAGTATAATGTCCTAAGGTTGTGTACCACAAGGCTGTGAATCCTATCTGAAGGTTCAAAGAGAGCTTATCCAGAGAAGTAAAATTAAAATGAAAACCTAAAGGATAAGAAGGAGCTAAGTAATTAAAGAGAAGCAAAAAGAAAAAAAAAAAATTCCAGAAAGAAAGGTATATCATTTGCAGTGGTCCTGAGTCAGTAAAGGGTATGGCGTCTGTGGAGAAAATAGAAAATTTCATGGAAATAATAGATTATCTGTTCTATCTTTCCCTGAATTATCAAATAACTTTCTTATTTTCTTCCTTTCTCTCTTGGACTTCTCTCATCAGTTTTTCACCTGGCTGCTAAAGTGACCTTTCTAAAATGCAAATCTCATTATGCCACAAATTCCACAGTTTCCCCACTGCTTACTCAATAGAGGTCAAATTCCCATTATGGTACATAGAATCCTTCAGTTTTCTTCCCTGAATTTTCTACCATCTCCAACCCGAAGGGCCAATAATTCTCTTTGGCTTTTCAAATGAGTCATGCCTGTTCACATACTTATATCTTTGCTAGACATGATTTCTCCAATCTAGATGCCTTTGTCTGTTTGGAAAACTCCTCAAATGGAAGATCCTCTAATGGAACATTCTCTAATAGAACTTACATGCCAAGTTCTCTAAATCAGAGGTCAGCAAACTATAGTCCATGAGCCAAATCCAACCCTGTCAGTGTATGCCCTATTAGCTAAAATGCCTTTTATACCTTTTTAGAAGTTGAAATAAGTTTTAAAAAAGAATATTCTGTGATATGTGAAAATTATATTGCACTTCAATGGCCAGACATGTAGTTTTATTGGAATGCAACCACGTTCATTTGTTTACATATTGACTGTGGCTGCTCAATACATATTCATTAAATGAACAAACGAATGAATGTAAATGGGGTTATGGCCATGGAGGATGAGAATGGATGTCGAGTGCGTTGAGCCTAAACTACACTTAATACCCACATCACAAATCTGTGCTGCTTTTCTTTATGATTTTTAACTGAATTTTAAAAATGTAATAAAACAAGGAATTATTTGCATTTGAATGTAAGAAAATGTAAGCGATATTCAACTAAACGGGAAAGGCTACAGTGCATATTAAGTTCTTACAAGCTCCAGTAACTAACTCTGAACTTTTATTACCTGGAGGACCATTTCCTGACTTTTATGGGAGCCATTCTGGGCAGTATATTCACACTTTGCTGATGCTTTTGTGTGCTCTTGGGCCAATTTCTCATTTCATCCTTTCTTGCAACTGACTTATTTGCCTTTTGTACATGAGGCTGCATTTAATTTGGCTGAAAAGCAAGAACAGATATTGCAATGTAAGAAATGTAAAACTATCCCTGCAGCTAAAAGAATCACACACACACAGAATCCACAGGATATATAGGGGAATTTTATTTTTTTATTTTTTTATCAATGTTCATACAATGGAGACCTCAGCTTTCACCTAGGAAATGTCTATTGCTGAGATTATGCCAGGTTAGTTATTTTCATTGAAATGCTGAAATGAGATCTCCAGAAATCTGTTTTCCAAAAGATTTGTGAAGCCCCTGGGAATTAATTCCTTCTGAGCAAAAAGAGAGTTAGGAAAATAAATTTAAGGCAGTAGCAGAGCCTTGGCAGTCAGAGAGAAGAGATGACTCTGAAAACAACAGGGTATTGGCTCTAACTGTCTGCCAGCCCAGGCCCATGAACTCTTGTCTAGTCCCCAGATATAAATGTTAAACCCAAAAGGACAGTTTCTTAGAATCTCGGTATGATGTTGAGTTATAAGCAGCGCTGCTTTAGGTTCTCTTCAAAAGTGCATTAACAAAAAAAAAAAAAAAATGGGCATGGGGAAGGAGAAAGACCTTCTCTCTCACCAGGCTGCCTTGAGTCTAGAATAGATCCGTGCTTCAATGGCAGTAACAGGGGCACAGGCAAAGGCCTGGCCACTTACAGAGGCACCTGCAGAGGAATTCTATGGAAATAAAGTTGTACCTAGCATGAGTATCAGCACAAAGTCAGCACCAGGAACTGAGGAAATACAGAAGAGGGTCATCAAAATTTGGAAAACCAAAAAAGTTTCCTACAGGATGGACCAGACAGTCTGAGAGTAAATGAAGGAGTGGGGAGCTGGAGGAATATCTGTTACAAAGGCTTGGCCATGCTGAAGGTCATGGCCCATTTGAGGAACTGTAACTCATTTAATTCTGACCACAAAGCTTTGAAATGGGTATAATTATCATCTCACGTACAAATGAGAAACTGAGACATAGAGATATATCTTGCCTTAAGTTACATACCTAAAAAGTGACAGATCTAAGATCTAAACTCAAGCAGTATATATTTCCCAGGTCTGTCATCCTAACCTATACTGTATAACATTACTCATTTGGTCCAGGGCCTCAATACATAGTAATTGTACTGAACAGAGATAGTTTTGTTGACTTGTGTTATTCAGTAAGACTTAAATTTCAAGTAAGCAATCCCACCCCCTCTCACCCCCCAGCCAATTCCCCTTTAGGACAAAAGGCATATTTAAAACTACACCAAATGGGGACGCCTGGGTGGCTCAGTTGGTTAAGCAGCTGCCTTTGGCTCGGGTCATTATCCCAGCATCCTGGGATCGATCCCACATCGGGGCTCCTTGCTCAGCAGGCAGCCTGCTTCTCCCTCTGCCTCTCCCTGCCATTCTGTCTGCCTGTGCTTGCTCTCTCCCCCTCTTTCTCTAATAAATAAATAAATAAATCTTTTAAAAAAATGAGTAAAAGTACACCAAATGTTACTAAGAATTTGGTCAAAAGCTGATGCACATCATATATATAGAATCAGTCTTATATTTTACACCTTTTACATTTACGACTTTAATTATAATTTTTAAGACCCATTACTGGCATCTCCCTTAAAGATAAGGAAGCTAAATATTAGAGAGGTTAACTATTTTTCCACTGGTCCCTCAGTGGCAAAGCTCAGACTATATCCAGGATGCCCAATATCCTTGTTTGCTCCACATTTTCCACTTCATTTCCTCAAAGAGAGATAGACATCAACGTGAGTTCTTAGAAAGAACCCATTAATTAATAGAAATAATTTTTTTAGTGTGTACTGTGTGTAGGTGCCTTGCTAGGTTCTGGCAGTGTAAAATAAATGAGTCACAGTCATGGTCCTCAAACATAAACACATGGAAGGAGACAAACAGGAGGACAATTCATCTCCACATTCCACAAGCAGCCCACCCCTGAACATGGTAACTTGTACTAGGAAAAAAGTAAACTCAAATCTAAGGGAGAGATTAGGGTAGTTTCTGGAAAGAGGTAACATCTGATTTGCATCTTGAAATGCTATTCATCTCTCTAGAAAGTAGGATTCCAGGCAACAGAAATACTATAGATCGATCATTGACTGCTCATTTAAAAACCACTGTGGGGCAGGTCATATGCTGCATACTGGATTACAGGATCAGGCAAGATAATAAGGCCGCTGCCTGTGTGCATCTTTATTTTAGTGGGAAATTTGAAGGGTTGACTACAGATAATTTGTCTTTTAAAAGTACAATGAAAATGTTTGATAAGAATACTTAATTTGGGGATAGAGATAAGAGGGAAGTAGAGATATTTCTGACGAAGTGACAGTGAAGTTAAAGCCTAGAGGATACTAGAATTATCTACTCAAGTGGAAAACAGAGAAGGAAGAACATTAAGAGACAATAACAATACCATGTCTAATGGTCCTGATGCAATGATCAGCTATGCATGAAGATGAGCATTATTTACACATAGTGCGGCCTAAGACGGTTCTAGAGAGGTGGGCAGGGACAGGGCAAGGAATGCCCATGGGCAACAACAATGAAGCCATTCAAGGATTCAAAAGAGAGATGAGTTGAAATGATCAAATTTGGACTCGTAAGACTTACTTGGACTCCATGGGCAAAGCCACAGGGTGTGAAAGACACCGGGATACTCAGGAAGTAAAGATAACTTTGTGAAGGCTGGAGTTTAGGGCCTGAGGTAGAGAGTCACAGGAAATTCAGGCTGGAGTCAGATCCTGCCTCAGGGTAAGACATGTATTTTATTCAGCAAAGAATCAAGATATCTTGATGGTTTATATGTAGGAAAATAAAATTAAGAATTGTGCCCAGAAGACTCATGTGCATCCAGGATATTGCAATTACTAATACAGATAATGGACTGACAGATTTCTTAAATATTTTACCAAAAGGTAGAAAGAAAAAAAAAAAAAAGCCTGTGCATTTTGATTAACCAGAGCTGCCTGGCTATGTTTTCCAGTTATTTGAAGTTTGTTGAAGACCTCAAATGCAAAAAAAAGAAACAAACAGACATGGCAGAGAAGGGCAACTAAGACCTTGCCACACAATACCTAGTGGAATGAATCTTCTGGTAATCCTACGTGAGCTCCCCAGGGAAATGCCTGGGCATATACCAGAATAGTGCCTGCCTATGTGATGCAACCTAATTCTGCCTCTACTTGTGCCTCTGGGTGGTAATTACAGATTTATACCTCTGGGTGGTAATTACAGATTGTTTGATCTCAGTTGGTAGTATACTATTCAATTTCCTCTGAAGACATCAGAGATATATGCACTATAGTAAAAATATTTTCCCATGCCACCATCTGAATCTCAAGCATAGATTTCTACTCATTTAATTTCTAGCTACTTACACAGGCTTTTTTGACATAGAAACTGAGTACAAATTAAAAATATAAGAACATTACTCATATTTCTTGAGGTAAAGATGGATGGATGTCCAGTAAATTATACCTACTCTTACAGACTTTGCTGTTGATGGGGTTCATGAAGGTTAACTAGTTGATCAGTCCATACTGGCTGCCTCCCATGACACAGTCTATATCCAGATGATTAGATTAAGAGGATGTTGTAGGGGTGCCTGGGTGGCTCAGGCATTGGGCATCTGCCTTCACCTCAGGTCCTTATCCCAGGATCCCTGGGATCAAGCCCCACATCAGTCTCCCTGATCAGCGGGAAGCCTGCTTCTTCCTCTCCCACTCCCCCTGCTTCTGTTCCCTCTCTCACTGACTCTCTGTTAAATAAATAAAATCTTTAAAAAAAAAAAAATTTAAACAGATGTTGCAAGAGCCACCTAAGTTCAGAATTTGACAGGTAACTTTGAAAATTCAGTGGAATCCTATTGTAATAATTTTCTCAATCATATGTCTCATACATCTGCCCTACAATTCACTGTAACCAGTTATCTTAGAGTTTCTCTACAAAACTAGAAGCAATCCCTTTCACATTTCCTTTGTTATTATAAAGAGGTACCATTCAGTTTAACAACTTATGAGGCTGCCATAGGTAAAGGCTTTTGTGGCAGTGGCAGACTCAGGACAGTCAAAGATCTTGCAATTGTCCAGTGATTAAATAATTAAATTTCATTGATTTATGCACAAGGAATAGGAAAGGAAATCACACCTGAACTCAGTGTCATTGACACCTCAGAAATGTGAATCAGTTTGTAACCTTGTTAATTTGGTGACAGGTATAGCTTTAAATTTGGAAGTTGCATGTTTTCTGTTTACTTCATTACACTATATTATGTAGCATTAAATAGCAGGCTAAATAAATATGATTTTTAGGTGTACATGAAATTATTACTATATATCCATTTAAAAATGTCTTTGAAACAAAAGAAAGGACTCATGTTTTGTGTAGACTGTCTTTAAAATACTAGAACCTCTCTTGGGGTGCCTGGGTGGCTCAGTGGGTTAAGCCACTGCCTTTGGCTTGGGTCATGATCTCAGGGTCCTGGGATTGAGTCCCGCATCGGGCTCTCTTCTCAGCGGGGAGCCTGCTTCCCTCTCTCTCTCTCTCTCTCTATCTGCCTGCCTCTCCATCTACTTGTGATCTCTCTCTGTCAAATAAATAAATAAAATCTTAAAAAAAATACTAGAACCTCTCCATATTATGATGATATGATATAAGTTTGGGAAGTGATAAAATTAACACAGTTTGTAGTAAAATTTGAAGTAATATTCTGAAAATGCATTAATAGTGTTAGGATTTGAATTTACTCATCAACATAAAAAGCATTAAAATGTTTTGCTTTGTTTCTGAGAAATATAGCATAGCAGTAAATCAAGAAAAGTATGGCAGCCCCAATTTCAAATGACACATAATCTTGAGGAGAATAGATATGCATAAATTAAATAATAGAGTGGTTAAAAAGTTTTGGAAAATTAAAGATCAGAGAAAAATGAATGCCATGATGCACCTACATGATTGACTAGGAACGAAATTAGCAATAAAGACAGTAAACGCTCTGAGGTCATATGCTACAGAGTGCAGTTTGTTGGTGTTGTCAAGAGGATTTCATAGGGAACTTAGAAAGTAAGGGGCAATAAAGCACTAGTAGAAAATGAGAAAATGGAAAAGTTAGGGAAAGGATTTTAGGAAGGGAGAGGCCAAACACAAGGGCTAGGTTAACAGACACAGGAAAAAGGAGGGCATCCAGTGTTAACATTAGGCAGTGACCAAATTAGTTGGGATGCAAAGTTCTGGATTCACATATTCATGAAGGGGAATAGCAGAAAATAGGCTGAAATGTTAGGTAGAGGGAAGTGTGAGACTCCTTGAGCTAAACTCTCCTTGAAATTTTCCATTGGTGGTCTTCTACTTCTCCTGATCTTTGTGGTGTCTGGACTTCTGGGAGATTGTGTTGGATGTCGTGAATTCCCTTGTTCAGTTCATCTCCTCAGATTCAGAATGAAAATGTGGAGCCTGGTACAAACTGGCTTTTCCAAAAGAAGAATGTAGATGACTGCAAAACCTGTTTCTGGAATGTGCATCTCAGTTTGTCTTTTACCTTAACTTTTGGGCATTTATACTTTGAAATTCTGCCACTGCTTCCTCCAATCTCCCAAAGTGAAATAACTTCCTGTTCTGGATGCCCATCTTCCCTGTATTTGTCAGAGGCGCTGTAAGGCAGTTTCATCATCACAGATGCATGGGCTAGGAGCTGTTGTTCTCCAATATATAGAAAATGACACCCTAATTTATCATCCAAGTGAAAGCAGTGCTATCAATAAGTAACTCCACGGGTATACAAGATGTAAATGAGATGGTCCTGGAAAATCAGGGCTAACAGTCACCCTATTTAATCTTTCTGTCATTTAGTTCTGTCAATTCCTTATTTTAACTCTCTTAGTTTCTGACTTCCTTTTCACTGCTTCTGTGCCCATCCATACCCTGAGTTCTGCGGCACCCTCCTCACCTCTCTGCTAGTCTCAACCCTTCTCCCTTGTGATACATATAATTGAAAATCTACTTCTGGTGCCACTTCCCTCCTCAAGAATCTATAGCAAATCTTTAGTGTTTCTCCTCTCCAAAACAAAGCTTCTCTTTCTGGCTCTTTAGGACCATCTTGATCTGCATCTAACTACCTGCTGTTGTCTTCTACTACTCCTACCCACACACTGGATTCTCCCCAGAAGTATCCTTTTTAAGTTTATTTAATTTATTTTATTATTTTATATTATTTTGGCTTTTGCAAATGAAACTTGGACAACCTAGAATGTCTACATCAACACCATCATGGCTTTCTATGTTTTCTTTCTAATCAACCTATCTAATCTTTAAAAAGAATTGAATCAATCCTGCTTCCTTTCTTAGGGCCTTCTCTGATACTAAACTCTCCTCCAAACTTAATAACCTTGTACCTAGTCCTTGATAAACCACAGAGCTTTTGTATTCACATTCCCTTTTGGTACCACTATTACAGGTTTGTTTGTTTTTTTTTTTTAAGATTTTATTTATTTATTTGACAGACAGAGATCACAAGTAGGCAGAGAGGCAGGCAGAGAGAGAGAGAGGAGGAAGCAGGCTCCCTGCTGAGCAGAGAGCCCGATGCGGAACTCGATCCCAGGACCCTGAGATCATGACCTGAGCCGAAGGCAGCGGCTTAACCCACTGAGCCGCTCAGGCGCCCCTTACAGGTTTGTATTCTTAAACAAATTTCTGTAACTAGATTGTTAATTTCTTGAGAATAAAGAATAGGGTGTCATGTGTCATTGAAGTGTGACATGAAGTGTGTTTTTGCTAATGTCTTTCCCATCAAAATCACTTTTTATTCCCCTCCTGACTCATCTGCCTGGCCATTTCTAGAAACAAAACAAAATTTTTAAAAAGCCATTGTTTTCCTTTCATAATTATCTACTTGATAAAATCTAAAGCAATAATATCCTCTTCTTACTAAATGAAATAAATAAATTCTAATATGTGGCAGTATTAGTATTTTTCATCTTCAATGTCTATGACTAATTAACCAAACCATTCTCATAAAGACAAACAGTTTGCTTTCTTATGCATAATGGATTCATATGTAAAAATTTCTTACCTGGGATTATTCCTAGTAAATTTTAAATATGGCATTGTTCCTTGTCCTTTTATATTTTTCTACCTTTCGGTTTGAATGCCTTGTGTTAACCTAAAGCTAGCAGCTGAGATTCTGCTGAGTCCTTCATTTGGTTCAATGGCCTGATTGTTTTCCTCCAACCTCCGTTGGCCAGTCACAGTGGTTCTTGAATCAGTGCCTACGATAGGTGGAATCAGTGGCTCAGTCTCAGGGAAGTGGGAGTCACCATTCTAGATTATTATGAGGCCATCACCAACATGGTCCGTACCCAGGGCTGCAAAGGTACAGGGAAGAATATCTTGCCTTGCTCCTTCTCTCGACTTCTAGAACCTGCCATTTTGAGTCTCATTCAGGAAGAGAGGAAACCTTAACATCCTACTTCTGATTTCCATTTCATTTTTTCTGTTATCTCTCAGACATGAAAAAGGGGGTAAGGTCTTTTCTGTAGCTACCCTCCCTCCTTCTGATTTTAACAGTGGACTGGTTATTCTAAGAGTTAGAATCTCCAGGTTTGGACTGGTATATGTAAAAAAAAGAGAGCATGAGCTCCCTATCTGTAAAGCCAGGCTTTTATTGCTTTGATCTCACAAAAAAGCTAAGTCTCAGCCTTTCCTACTCTAAACTAGACTTTGCAGAGCAAATTAAGACCGATCATTTTAATATTTGAAAAGTAAATATCTGGATTATTTTCATGAATTAAGTAGAACATCTCTATTTTTTTTTACTTTACTGACAGAAAAAAATTCCTTGCAAAATGTACTCCTTTGTGAAGACACTGGTTTTCATAGCTAAACTCTAATAGTACATAGCTTTAAAATCATTTCTTATAATTCTACAATCATATGTAATATCTGTGGTTATAAAAATGCAAAGCTTCAGTTTCAGTGTTCAATGTAGTTACCCTAAATATCTTAAAAGAGGTTAAAATACCAGCTTCCTGTATAGCATCCTCTTGAGCAAATAATTACTGTTACTGTTTTGTTACTGAAGTATAATTGACATACAATATCTTATTAGTTATTGTTGCTGTTAATTATTTATCTATTGTAGCCTAAAATTATTCACTCAGAACGGTGACATTGATAATATACTGCTGGAATTTTAAGAGATGAAAGTAGCCTACTAACTCTTTGGTTCTTCGCTCTTTTCCTTTCAATTCAATGCTCATTCACTCAGCATTTATTAAAAACCTATTCTGAACAAAGCCCTTCATGGGGTGGAACAGTAGAGATAAAAAAATAATAAAAGTGGGTCTTCTAGCAGAGGAGCTCACATACTTATTGTGTGCCAGGTATTTTCTTTACTATATTCTTCCTTACTTTCATTTAATTTTATAATATAATAGCTTCCCAAACACATGGCAGGTTTGTCTCTGAATGAGAAAAATAACAGAGTCTATAGCAGTCACTCTTTACCAAAGAAATTAATGCTCCATTCTTCATTTGTAAGTTCAGTTGTTGTTCATTTAAATTTTTGTATATTCATTCACTTATTCATTCATTTCATAAACATTTATTAAGTAGTTACTGTGAGTCAACTGCTGTAGTCGGCTTCCAGACATAAGCCATCTATCTGGGCCTTCAAAGTGATCTCAGTCCACTGACTCAGTATACACAATAGTGCTATAAGAGAGTGGCCGGGAATGTGAAACCCGGAGGGATGGGTTGCTTTGGTGGAATGGGAAACCTTCACAGAGGAACGGGTACTTGAATTGATGTTCAGGAATAGAAATTCATAAGATAGTTAAGTGGGAAAGGGCAATTTGGTTCAAGGAAACTGTATACACGGAAGTGTGGAGGCTGAGAAAACGTGATTTCGTTAAGCCTGCAACATAGAGAATGCTAAAAAGCCTACTTCAGTTTTGTTGGATATAAAGATGTGCCTGCTAAAACATGACATTTCCTAGCATTCCTTACAAATGAAGGTGAAGACTGGGAATGTAGCCGGGGCCTGCTGAGGAGTTAAAAGTGGCTGTTGTGGGGGAAAGCTTCCAGGTAAATTCCTTAAAAAAGGAGCAGCTGGGGCTCTCCTGGGGGGCTCAGTGGGTTAAAGCCTCTGCCTTAAGGCTCAGGTCAAGATCTCAGGGTCCTGGGATGGAATTCTGCAACGGGAGCCTGCTCCCCCCGCCCCCACCTCTCTGCCTACTTGTGATCTCTCTGTGTCAAAAAAAATAAATAAAATATTTTAAAAAGGGAGCAGCTCAGCTGGGATGGGCCTTTGCCTTTTTCCCTTCCTGTTCTTCCTGCCTGGAATGTGAAAATGATGCTCAGAGGAAGAACAATGCCCTGTGCCACAGGGCAACAAGCAAGTGCTACGAGTGGCAAAGCAGAAAGATGAAAGGGCCTGACAACCCTAAGGCTAGATTGAAAAACTAACCCTCCACTGCCTATTACAGACTTATTGCCAGAGGGTAAAACTCCTTAATTAGTTAAGCCACTGTTGTTCAGGTTTGTGTTACTTGGGCAAACTGGTGGAGTTTGTGTTACTTGGGCAAACAGACTAGAGGAAGCCACCCCAAAGAGTACTGTGCAGTTACAGAGTTTGAATGGTGTCTGCTAGAATTTCTTAAACTTTATATTTAGTGGGTTTTTTTTTTTTTTGTTTTTGTCTTTGTTTTTTTTAGTGTTTTGAGAATCACCAAAAGTACCTGTTAAACATTCACATTTCTGAGCCACAGCCGCATAGATTCTGGTTCTGATTCCAGTCATCCAGGTGGCAATAGGAATTTCATCTTGACTTTCCAAAGTTAGCTCTAAGACCACATTTACTTTTTATTTTTGTTATTGACATATACGGTATTCTTAGTTTCAGAGGTAGAGTTCAGAGATTATCAGTTGTATACAACACCCAGTGCTCATTACTTTAAGTGTGCTCCTTAACACAGATCACCCAGTTACCCCATCCCCCCACCACCTCCCCTCCAGCAACTCTCAGTTTGTTTCCTAGAGTTAACAGTCTCTTACAGTTTGTCTCCCTCTCTGTTTTTATCTTACTTTAAAACAAAGCAAACCCAACAAATAACAAAATGTAAAAACTCTCAGACTTAGGGATGTTGAAGCAACTGATGCATTTGGCTGTGGTAAGTGAAGCAGGTATTTTGTTTGTTTGTTTCTTTTTCTCTTCCTTCTATGGGAAGACACAGTTGCTATCCACAGTTCACAAAATCCAAATCTATGACACCTATGTTCAGTCATAAAGCTGATGAAGAAAATATTTTGTGTTTAATTTAACAGCCCTTGAATGTGCTTACTGTATACTACAGGCACTGTTCTAAGAACTTAACAAAGATCAATTAATTTGGCTTTTATAAGAACTCTATGCAGTGGGAACTACTATTATCCCAACTCCTAGATGTGGTAATTGGGTATAAAGATGTTAAATAACTAGGCTGCACAACTATTTATGCTGCATCTCTAATCTCTGGCCATCATAGATTTATTATTTATACTTCCAACCACTTATCAGTGAGCACAAAAAATCCCATGAATTATTCGACTATAATGAGAATAAAGACATTAGCACCATATGGCTGTTCTGAGACATAAGCATCTGGAGAAATGAAGATCTTGTAATAAAAGCATCTAGCATGAATTCAAATCTCATGGGCTGTGATGTTAGTTTTGACAAGCAAGTAACTTTGCTAGCCCAGCTAATTCCCAAACATCTGTTTCTTAATTTCTTAATTTCTGGGTTTTATGAATTTGAAAATACTCAAGGGTCTGGAGCTGTAACCAGCATAAATATTGTGGGTCTACAGTAGCATTTTCCCAAATATTTTTTTCCTTAAACAGTTGTTCTACAAGATGTCATATTTTTAAAAGGCTTCCAATTTAAACGAATTTGGGAAGTATTAGGTTAGCAAAGTCTTTATACTGCAGGATTTATCAGAAATTTGATATGATAAAGCCCATTGTAGATCTCCAAGAGAGAAACATAGATAGTGTTTTCCCAAAATTTGACCTTGGAATCCTTTTTTTTTTTTTTCTGAGTTTGCAGTGGAAGCGTTGTTTCAAAGAATACAATTCTAAAAATGATAGCTAACTGTGTATTCAAATTTAAATTTTTTATTTTGTACAACTTGAAGTAATATTTTTGGCAGAACTGTTCATAAAAGATTTTCTGCAAGCTGCGGATACTCATTGGTATGTGCAGTCATGTAGATGAGAGAACAGAGGAGGAATAAAGAGAACTGAAACACTGCTAAATGTGACTTTATCTCCTTTGCATACATAAAAAGCACTTAGGAAAAATTTCTAAATATTTATTTAAGTTTCTAAATTCCTTTTCATTTATTTCAGGACTTTCTTCTAAACCTTTTCTGTTCCTGCCTTTGAGTTCTGCTGTTTTCCCTTTGAGCTCTGCAAGATGCAGTGTTTTGAGTATTTCCCTCTTTCTTTTTCTTTCTCTAATCATAAAGCTGTAACTATAAAATGTAAAAATGAAATATTCATCTCCTTCATCCACCCAGTAGACATCTTTTTTCATCATCTGAAGTAAGTGGGAGAAGCGATTTTAATGTATGCAGGATAAAAATCAAATCATCTTTTTCTTAATGAGCTAAATAAGCTGAGAAATGTTATGGAGAAACTGTGTGGTAAATAGTAAATAAATATGCCTGAACTTCTCTACTAAAGAAAATGCTCTTGTTAATGTTGGTGGTTTACTATGCTGATTTCATCAAACATGAAACAAAATTTTAATAAGTTGATTATGTGAACTCAAGTCTCTGAAAGGATTGTTGGATTTAAGAAGAGATACAATAAAGCATTCATTTCAGGTATTTTTCAACTAAAGATTTGAGCAGATTAAAAAAAGAAAAACTTCTAAGATGATTCTAAGATCATCCAAGATGATGAAGAATCGATTTAAGCCAACCAATTTAGTCTGGGTCATGTGTGGACTTGTTTTTTATCAAAACACTGGCTCCTCCATAGACTGATTAAAAATACTTCTCAACTGAATTCAGGTTTTCTCTTCTCTGGGGACATGCAATTCTAAGGGAGTGAATATTTTGGAGTATCATTCTCATATTGTTTATCTTGTCCTCTATGTGACTGTGTATATGTCTTTCTCTCTCTCTCTCTCCCCTTTGTTTTTCTTTCATTTTCTCCCCCATTTTCATTATTAGAAGTCAGGTCATTTTTTAATATATCAGGTTTGTTTCTATTATTTTATTTTTTTTAGGAAAGGAGATGGCTACATATTATTATTAACTGCTACTGTTATTCACTAATTCCCAAATGTATAAAGAGGATACAAACGTGAATTAAAGTCACTTCAATTTGCCCAAAGAAATGTCCTATCATTGGGGTAGATAAGCAGTAACAGAATGATAAATCCTATCAAGGATATTACAAGATCTCCATAAAGCTGATTGCTCATTTCCACACACCAACAAAAATTCCCAGTCCTCTGATTTTTTGTGATGAAATAAAAACTAAATGAAATCTGAATACTGGCATATTCTCCAAGCTTCCTGTTCTATTTCTTCCTCATATCTTTGTACAGATATTGGCAACCTGTGGTTTCCTAAGAAAAATGGTAATCTTGTATGAATAATTAATCAGCCAAATAACGTCTTTCCATGTCCTACTGAAAATGTATCCAAGACCAGCTGAGTAACTCACATCATAATGTTAAAAACATCAAAGTTTATCTACAACGTACTTGTCACTGGGCATAACCAGTAAGGGATGACTGAGGTTAATTTTTCATTGAAGCTAATTAGTTACCATTTTGCTTGACCTTAGTTTGGATTTCTAGCCACGGCCATTTGGCTCATACATGTAAACACAGAGAAATACAGGGAAAATCATCGTTTTTACCTGGATTTTTGTTTAGATTCATAATCTGTGCTTTAGTTTTAAATCTCTATGGTTAACTACTATTACCATCATTGTTCATGTCTAGAGCTATGCCTTTCAATATATTAGACATTAGCCATATATAGTTACTGTACACTGAAAATGTGGTCAGGTCCAAAGTAAGATGAGCTGAAGTGTGAAATATACACTAGATTTATTAACACAAAAAAGAAGGTAAAATATCTCATTAATTTATTTGATTAAATATTGATATAATGATATTTTAGATATATTGGGTAATAAATAACATACACTATTATAACTATTTTTACCTCTTTTCTGTTTTAATGAGGGTATCAGAAAATTTAAAGTATATATGTCGCTTGTTCATATTATATTTTTAAAATAAATTTAACTCCCAAATTAAGAGCTATATATATATATTTTTTAGTTTTTTTTAATTTATTTTCAGCATAACAGTATTCATTGTTTTTGCACCATAACCAGTGCTCCATGCAATCCGTGCCTTCTCCAATACCCACCACCTGGTTCCCCCAACCTCCCACCCCCCCGCCCCTTCAAAACCCTCAGATTGTTTTTCAGAGTCCATAGTCTTTCATGGTTCACCTTCCCTTCCAATTTCCCTCAACTCCCTTCTCCTCTCCATCTCCCCTTGTCCTCCATGCTATTTGTTATGCTCCACAAATAAGTGAAACCATATGATAATTGACTCTCTCTGCTTGACTTATTTCACTCAGCATAATCTCTTCCAGTCCCATCCATGTTGCTACAAAAGTTGGGTATTTATCCTTTCTGATGAAGGCATAATACTCCATAGTGTATATGGACCACATCTTCCTTATCCATATCCTTACCCATTCCAGTCCGTTGAAGGGCATCTTGGTTCTCTCTACAGTTTGGTGACCGTGGCCATTGCTGCTATAAACATTGGGGTACAGATGGCCCTTCTTTTCACTACATCTGTATCTTTGGGGTAAATACCCAGTAGTGCAATTGCAGGGTCATAGGGAAGCTCTATTTTTAATTTCTTGAGGAATCTCCACACTGTTCTCCAAAGTGGCTGTACCAACTTGCATTCCCACCAACAGGGTAAGAGGGTTCCCCTTTTTCCACATCCCCTCCAACACATGTTGTTTCCTGTCTTGCTAATTTTGGCCATTCTAACTGGTGTAAGGTGGTATCCCAATGTGGTTTTAATTTGAATCTCCCTGATGGCTACAGATATATATATATATATATATATATATATATATATATATATATTAAAGACTTTATTTATTTATTTGAGAGAGAGAAAGAGAGAGCACGAGCAAGAAAATTTCCCCTAATTACGATAGATAGTAGCAAGGCACGCATTTTCTATTTGTGTACATATCCAAATCTTTTAAATTATTGGAATATCTGCTGATATAAAGAAATCTTCAAGGAGAAACTTCAAAAAATTACAGAACTATTTTGAAAGAAATCAAAGAGTTGTATGTGCCAATTGCAAGGGAGGTTTTCATTTGCTACATGATATGTTTACTATAATTATTTAATTTTTAAATAATAAGCAAATATTCTATACTCAGAAACAAGTACTCTTTAAAAGTAATGAATTAAGAGACACCTGATATAAAATTCAGTTAATGTAACAGCTTCTAAAAACCCAAATACATATTATGATGAAGAGGCTTACTTACAGAAAGATGTTGATTATCATCTAAGGAAGAATCAAGTACAGGTTATAAAATGGTATTATAATATGATGCCATTTTAACGTGTTCAGAATAAAAGAAACATAAAGTTGTATCAATATTGCAATTATTCCCCATGGAACAATTGTTCTCTGGGTAGTTGAGCTAAAGTTCAAGCAATTTTTTTGGTTTTATTTTGTTTGCACTATTTTTGTTGTTGTTGATCCATATTTTCACATTTTCCAACAGTGGATATATAATAAATGCATATTTTTTAATTAACATGACCTGTAACAGGCCTTACAAGGAGAAAATAACTAAGAGACTGTGGGAGGACACATGTAGGTGGGCAAAAAAAGGAGAGTCAAGCAGCAGTGAAAGGAGCCTGGGTGAGAAAACGTTGTCATGGTTGCCAGTGTGCCTCCCACAGCTGGAGCTGGGTCATCCACAAGCTCTAAACTTTGATCGTGGATAAGGTTCTTAATATCTCTAAGGTTGTCTGATTATAAAACCCACTTTGAAAGCATGCTGCGAAAATTACATGACATGGTGATGAAGAATGAGTGGCATCAAGCTCCTCACAGAGTTGATGGCAAACAAAAATGTTAAGTAGATTGATACAACCTCTAGTGTGATGGATATTCTACTCTTCATCTACACTACTGCCTTCCTGCTCTCAGTGTGAAGTTGCTACCACTGCTATGTGGCCCAGGGGAAGGAGAACTGAAGAACTGAGATTCAGTGCCAAGGAATACATTCTTCTCCCTGAGATGTCCATCCAAATCCCAAACTCCACCTAGGACTCTGAGAACAATCCCTACCCAGCACTATCTGTTTACATGAACCATTTTTCTATTTAGTTTAGAAAATAGTTCATCTAATCATTAAATAAATGTTGGTTTCATGTGAGCTACTGTTACAGTGGACCAGAAGTGAACTGACACATTCAATGGGTACACTGACATTCTAAACCCAAAGGGGAATGGGCAGCTTAACAGGCAGAAAACAAAAACCGAAGACATTCAAGACCATCTTGGATGTCTCTGAAAGAAGTGGGGAGAAGGTAAACCCATAGGGGAATGGGCAGCTTAACAGGCAGAAAGCAAATACTGAAGACATTCAAGACCATCTTGGATGTCTCTGAAAAAAGTGGGGAGAAGGTAGGTCAGATGCCCTTGAAGTCTTCCTCAAATCTAAACACTTATTATTCTATGCTTTTTACTTTAGTATATGATTAAGATTCTTAGACTTTTCACTAGATTAATATCCTTAGTCTTATGATACTCAAATTTTCCTCATCTAGACACCATTTTTCCTCTTTAAAGTATCTTTTCATAGCTGTCTGATGTGGACCAAACTGCTTAATTCTGAGCAGGCAATCTCATTTCCTTTATTTCCAAGTGCTTAAGGGACTGAACTTGCACACTGAAAACTGATAAATTACTGATGAGCAAATCATGGCCAGATGTTCACTTACGGTGCTGTTGATTTTTAAGTTCAGATTCAAAGATCTATCTTTAATTTAAAGTGTTTAAATTTATAGGGGTACCTGGGTGGCTCAGGGGGTTAAGCCTTTGCCTTTGGCTCAGGTCATGATCTCAGGGTCCTGGGATAAAGCCCCGCATGGGGCCTGCCTCTCTGCCTACTTGTGATCTGTCAAACAAATAAATAAAATCTTTAAAAAAACTGTTCAAATTTATAAATTGAGTTATAATATTCTTTTCCATAGATATGAGAATTAGGTAAGCAACAGAAATAAAAGTATTTAGTTTGATAAACTGAATCACAGTTGACATTTGGAGCCTTAAAATTTATTTTTGCAGTGTAAGTATTAGAGCTAGGGAAGAAAGGAGTTTCATTTAGTAACCAAATGCCAAAACCTTATGTAAAACTCAAATTAGAAGGGTTTTCTTGCCTTTCAACAGCTGGTAGAGCCTCACCCTGAAGAAATCTTGGCAGATTTTTATGCCAAGTCTACAATTAAGAAGGAAGAAATAATAAATAATAAATACAGTCCCAGATCACACACATATACATATACAGCACCCCATACTTCCTCTGTCTTCTAAGTGATTCAAGTTTTCAAAAGAAACAAACAAACTAACAAACCATGAATATAAATGACAGAGCGTGTTATCCTCAAAGGTACTAAGATCTGATAATATATTTAAGTACTAAAACTCTCAAAAGGACACGATTTTAAATGCAATTAGGGAGTGCTAGATTGGCACAGTCTAAAAAGATAGCCCTCTAACTTGATTAAGGAAGGAATTACTGTACCTTTTCTCTCTTACCCATCCGCACTGTATGGACACTCTCAGGTTCCTGGTACATATCATCTTTGGTACACACAGGGTTCCTCTCACTTTGTATTATTCTATTTTTCCCTGATGTCCCCTAATCTCAGTACTTTTCCCTCCATTCTTATTGTTTTCTACCCTACAGGGTCTAATATATGGCCTTAAGAGATATTTGAACTATTGAAAAGTACATAGGCTGTAAAAATTTTTGTTACAGATCTTCTCTCTTGCTTAATCAACACTGTGTGTCTTAGCTCTACTCATATATGGCAGATTAAATATGACTGTAAATTCTTGGACATTCCTCCAGTAAGAGATGAGTTCAAATGCCTTACTTTGAATCTGGTGGGATGTGTGACTGCTTTGGCTAACAGTATATAGCAAAATGACACTGTGTGAGTTTCAGAGACTTGACCTTAAGAAACTGACAGCTTCTGTATCCTGCCTCTTAGAATTCCTTCTCCAGGAGCTGTGAGATGCCATGTAAAATGCCTGCCTACCCTGAGTCCACCATGTGGGAGAAGCCACAGGAAGGCATTGACAGTCCCAGCTGAGTCCAGTATTCCAGCCATCTCCACCAACACATCAGGCATATGTGTGAAGCCATGTTATATGCTGCAAACCATCCCTTTTACCACTGAATACCAGCTGTCACACCAGTTAATGCCATGCAAAGGTGAATCATCCAGTAGAGTCCTCCCTGGATTCCTAACCCACAAAGCTGTGAAATAATAGATTGTTTTAAGTCACTAAGTGTGGGGTAGTTTGCTACTTAGCAATAGATAATGACAGCAATGTGTAAGTACTATTACTTTACAATTTCTGACTGCTTTATTTTTTTTAAAGATTCATTTATTTACTTTTTGAGGGGGTGGGAAGGAGAGACAGAGAGGAAGAGAGAGAGAGAGAGAGAGAGAGAGAGAGAGAGCATGAACGGGAGGGGAAGAGAGAGAGGAAAAGAGAATCCTAAGCAGATCCCAAACTGAGCACAGGGCCCAGTGCTGGGCTTGATCTCATGACTCTGAGATCATGACCTGAATCACCTAGACACCCCTTTGACTGCTTTATAATGCAGTTTTATATGTCTGTGTTTATCCACAAGTTCTTTTTAACTTGCATCAGTATAGGATTGTATTATATAGACCTAGTTCTTTTTTTTTATTATTATTATTCTACTCTCTTTTAGATCCAACCATGATGCTCTTCACAAATCTAATTCTTTGTTTCTAAGTACTAAAGCTGTAACCACCATATATGTTTTCATCTTTTTAGGACCACAAACAGTACTGTGATCCATATCCTTATATTTGCTTATCTGTCAAACAGTGTGCTAATTTCTCTGGGCTATATTCCAGGGAGCCGGATTGTGAGATGCCCAGGTGTATGCACATTTAGTTTCACTTAATACTTCTACAGAACCCTTCATACTGATACCATAAGTTTATACTTGTATGTACGTTATATTGAGTTGTTATATTTCTCTCATCTCAATTTTGTGTTTTCTGCTTCCATTTCTTTTCTCACTTTTTTACCTCTATTGGATAGATTAACTTTACCTCTGCTGATTTTAAAGTCATATATTATTTTGTATTCTATTGGGAATTAACACAATATTAGCCAGAATTCAATTACTAAAAAAAAATCCTCCAGAGTTAGTTTTAGCAGAGAAGTATTAATTACAGAGTTTTAAATGGCTTATCAGATTATGATAAAAACTGAAGAAACACACTTCAGATTAAGTTTTAGAAGCAATACAGGTTGCGGTGCCTGGGTGGGTCAGTCCATTGAATGTCTGATTCTTGATTTTGACTCAGGTCATGATCTCAGGGTCCTGGGATGGAGCCCTGTGCCTAACTCCCTGCTCAGTGAGGAGTATGCTGGGGGATTCCCTCTCTCTCCCTCTGTCCATCCCCCCTCTAAAATAAATAAATAAATCTTAAAAAAAAAAAAAAAGAAACAATCCAGGTATATTCTTAGTCATTATTTCTTCAAATATTTATCTCCCTCTATCAATACTTTTTTCTTCTCTCTGTGGCTCCTGCTATTCAGGTACGGATTTTTTTTTAAAAAATCTCTGGAGTCTTATAGTTTCCATTTCTGTCACTTTTGAATGCCATTTGGATAGTTTCTTTTTATGACCTCTTGCAGCCTCCCTATTTTTGTTCAGCTACATACATTGTGATATACATCCTGCACATGGTATTCTGTCAACAATTGTGTTTTTCAAAACAATAGCCTCCAACTGGTCCTTTTTTTTTTTTTTTATCAATTTTTGGTTCCTACTTCATATTATACCAGTATCTCCCCTTACTTCTTAGAGAATATTAATCTTATTTAAAATGCTATTCTTGATCTATTGGTTTTTTTCTCCTATAAGCTCTTTAGTTTGCTATTTTTCTTTTCTATCTCACCCCTCAGATTCTCCTTATTTTCCCCTATGTGCTTACATTCCACAGGGATATGTAGTCTGAAGGATGGCTGCCGGTGATGCCTGTATCCTATATACTTACATTTGCTTAATCTCTTCCTTTTGAGTGTGGCTGGACCTAGAAACTTGATTTAATAAGAATATACCATAGGATGTCAATTCAAAGATTAGATTAGAAAAAGACTCTGGATTCTACTTTCTCTTGCTCTCACTTGCTCACTCTGTAGAACTCATCTGTCAAGTGGTGAGCTGCTCTATGGAGCGGCCGCACAACAAGAAAGTGAGGAAGGCCTCTGGCCAATAAGAAACCAAGTCCTGCTAATAAATCCATGAAGAAGTTAGTTGAGAAGCAGCTCTTTCCCCATTTGAGCCTTCAGATAAGACCACGCCCTTTGCTGCACTTTGACAGCATCCTTTTGACAGGTCTTGAGGTCCAGGCACCCAGCTAAAGCACACTCAGATTTCTGACCCATAGAAGTTGTGAGATGATAGTTTATTGTTTTAAGCCCTATGTTTTGGAGTATTTTGTTATGTAGTGATAAGTAGCTAGGTAAAGTATTGCTATGAAAGGGTAAAAACTTCCCATTGGAGGGAAGAATAGAACTTCCCATCTTACTTCCCTTTGGACTGAGGAGGAACAGGCCTCAGATGAGACAGCCTCTGACATTAAAATATGAGCTCGACTTTCCACTTTATCATCTCTCTACTGAGTTGCCTTTCCCTTCAAGGAACCATCTAGGATTTCTACCCAGAAATTTTCCCCACCCGTCTTTCTCAAGTTTAACCATCTAGCTCTTGGAGTATGGGAGGAGAAGTGGGGGCAGGAAACACTCAAGCACTTACTGGCAAACACCCCTACCTCTACCTTTTGTGTTTTGTCTACTCACATACAGTGGAGAAGCTACTCCCATACAGTAGGGCAGGCACTGACCCACACAGGAAATGGGCAAGAGAAATCTACTTTCACTCTTACATTAGAATGAAAGTTTAGTTATGTAAAGTACCTAAATTATTTTCCTTTAGCACCTTGGAGATATTGTTTGCTAGCAACATATATTACAGCCAAAAAGTCTGATGTCATTTTAGTTTTCACTTTTAAGCAATCACTTTTTTTCCTTTAAAATCAGTATTTGTATCTTTTACTATTTGTTCTACTATATCTTCTATTATATCAAAAACTCTATAGGAGTGAAACTGGCTTTTCTGGATCTATTCTTCATGTCTCTTAAACCATATAGATGATACTGTGTCAGAACTATTTCTTATGTAAAATTGGTATAATACTTATAGAAATATATAGACAGTAACTAATAACATTTAAAATTAGCTTACAGTTAGATCAAGAAATTATCCAAACGAACTTCACCCAAAGGAGTGATCATATGAGAATATATGTACAAGTATTTAAGCACTATTTTTTCTTTCTTTCTTCTGTTCTCTCTTTTCAATTGCAAAACATGAGTGTTCACCAATACAAGGATGGTTGAAAAATATTATGGTATATATATTCTATGGAATACTGTGCCACTATTCATAAAATGACTTAGATTTAAAATATTAATTATACTACTTTCCTTTTAACACTTATAAATATGTTAAATGATTATGTTACTACTTTTATTTGTCTACCAGAAAAAAACATTAAAGGGGTGCCTGGGTGGCTCCATCTGTTAAACTGCTGCCTTTGGCTCAGGCCATGATCTCAGGGTCCTAGAACTGAGCCCCATCCCTGCTCAGCGGGGAGTCTGCTTTCCCCTCTTCCTTTGCCCCTTCCCCCACTTATGACCATGCTCTCTCTGTCTCTCTCAAATAAATAAAGACTTTTAAAAAAATTAAAAGACAAATGAAAAAAATAAAGGCAAAAAAGAAGGAAGAATGTAGAAGAGAAAGATTAACACACAAGTCATATTAAACTTTGGTTCTGATGACAAAGTTTTTTGTCTGGTACTTACGTGTACCACCCTTGTGGGACCTCATGTTTATAGAGTTTCCAACTGTTTTCATAGAACTACACAGGTGGGAGAAATAAACCTCTTCCAGATATTTATTAGAAATTTTTATTTCACGTCTGGGTGGCTCAGTTGATTAAGCCGATGCCTTCAGCTCAGGTCATGATCCCAGAGTACTAGGATCAAGTCCCACATCAGGCTCCTTGCTCAGCGGGGAGCCTGCTTCTCTCTTTGCCTCTGCCTGCCACTCTGCCTCCTGTGCGCTTGCTCGCTCTCGCTCTCTCTCTCTCTCTGACAAATAAATAAATAAATAAAACCTTTAAAAAAAAGAAAAAGAAAAAAGAAATTTTTATTTCTGTAGCCTCAGTAGGTATTTCTGTACCCATCCAGTAGGTAATTATCTCTCTAAATTGGCCGTTCTTATTTTTCCAACAGCTATGTTCTGCAATAACTACAAAAACTATTATGTTTATGGGATGCTTGGATGGCTCAGTTTGTTGGACGACTGCCTTCGGCTCAGGTCATGATCCTGGAGTCCCGGGATCAAGTCCCGCATCGGGCTCCCAGCTCCACGGGGAGTCTGCCTCTCTCTCTGCCCTTCTCTTCACTCATGCTCTCTCTCACTGTCTCTCTCCCAAATAAATAAATAAAATCTTAAAAAAAAAAACTATTATATTTAGGTTTTTGAGAGGTGACAGAGTTTAAAATAATACTGAAATTTTATTAGACTTTTTTTTTTAAGATTGTATTTATTTATTTGACAGAGACACAGCGAGGGAAGGAATACAAGCAGGGGGTGTGGGAGGAGAAGCAGGCTTCCCGCCCAGCAGGAGGCCCCACATGCGGCTTGATCCCAGGACCCTGGGAACATGACCTGAGCTGAAGGCAGATACTTGAAGACGGAGCCACCCAGGCACCCCAAATCTTATTAGAATCTTAAGTAGTTTCTTTCTGGTGCCATTTTCAATGATAACTTGCTAAAATTTTTATTTATTTATTTATTTATGAGAGTGAATGAGTGGCAGAGAGAAAGGAGAGAGAATCTGAAGCCAACTCGTCACTGAGCACAGAGCCTGACGCAGGGCTCAATCCCACAGTCACAAGATCCTGACCTGAGCCCAAACCAAGAAAAGCTAGATGTTTAACTAACTGAGCCACTCAGGTGCTCCAATAGTCAGGATTATTATATAATCCTTATCAACGTGGGGCTTAAAGGAAGTCTAACAAAGGACAAATAGGACTTAATTTCAGAATGCCAATTTGTTGGATCCTTTCGCACATTGAGGTCCTTCATCCATTTTGAGTCTATTTTTGTGTGTGGTGTAAGGAAATGGTCCAATTTCATTTTTCTGCATGTGGCTGTCCAATTTTCCCAACACCATTTATTGAAGAGGCTGTCTTTTTTCCATTGGACATTCTTTCCTGCTTTGTCGACTGCCCTATGACCCAGCAATTGCACTATTGGGAATTTACCCTAAAGATACAAACATAGTGATCCAAAGGGGCACGTGCACCCGAATGTTTATAGCAGCAATGTCCACAACAGCCAAACTATGGAAAGAACCTAGATGTCCATCAACAGATGAATGGATCAAGAAGATGTGGTATATATACATAATGGAATACTATGCAGCCATCAAAAGAAATGAAATCTTGCCATTTGCGACAACATGGATGGAACTAGAGCGTATCATGCTTAGCGAAATAAGTCAAGCAGAGAAAGACAACTACCATATGATCTCCCTGATATGAAGAAGTGGTGATGCAACATGGGGGCTTAAGTGGGTACGAGAAGAATAAATGAAACAAGATGGGATTGGGAGGGAGACAAACCATAAGTGACTCTTAATCTCACAAAACAAACTGAGGGTTGCTGGGGGGAGAGGGGTTGGGAGAAGAGGGTGGGATTATGGACATTGGGGAGGGTATGTGCTTTGGTGAGTGCTGTGAAGTGTGTAAACCTGGTGATTCACAGACCTGTACCCCTGGGGATAAAAAATGTTTATTTAAAAAAAAAAAAAAAAGATTAGAAGCAGAAAAAAAAAAAAAAAAGAATGCCAATTTGTTAATAGAGGCTAAGGAGAGAAATATCTCTCAAAAGGCAGAAGAATGGAGTCTAAAACCGTAAAAGACTGTTTTTTTAGTTTGTAGAACCTTTTATAACAACTCAGTCCTATTTAACATTTTAATTTAAGAGGATTGGACAAGGAAAAATAATCAAATCCAGGGTTGTGCAAACACTGGAAGGACACTAAGTATCGCAGAAGGGAAGAGGGGTCTTAAAATGGCAATGTTAGTAAAGTTATGCTATGAGAAAAATACTAATTTGAACAGGAACATTCCACTTAAAAGGATGACCCATGAGGAAACAATCCTCCTGTACTTGAAAATGAGTCCAGGTAAGGCTCTGGAAACTCTACCATCTCTCGTGGCATTCAAGTCCACAGCAATATTTACTTCATCTGCCGGATACTTGGCCTAAATGGAATTCACAAGATTGCTGAATCGTAGCCATGTATCTAAACAAACAACTGGTACCTTGGCAGGAGGACATAAACATAACAAAATTTTACATTCATCTTATTTGGGAGTTCCATCAAGATGAAAAGAAGTTCCATTTACACAATTCTAGATGCTCAGTAAGACTCTCCTGATAGTAACTGAAATTAAAATAGTTGATATGACCTTATTTCTACCTTTTTTGATTTTCAGCTGTGGAGGGTGGGGAAGTTGAAATTACTTTTCCAGAATCCAATTTTCCTGAAGGCTTAAACTGTTAAAACTTAGAAGGAAAAAAAAAAAAAAACCAATAAAATTGAACTACTAAAATCAGGTCCCTATTTGGCCACATTGTGAGAAATGAATCTTGGACATTGGAAGCACACCACTGGGGAATCTAACACAAGCAGAGATGTCTCTGTCTCATGCTGCATAGAATTAAGTGGAGCATAACTGTTCATTGAATGACTATCAAAACCGGTTCCATCCCAGGTTGTTGAGACCTAAGTACCACTAATCATGGGGAAAGTCCACAGGTTGTTGGATTTGAGTCATCATTAGGGGGGTAATGTTCCAGCTGTGAAATACATCACAAATCAGTGGTAAATGCTAGTGCTTGATTTTAGGAATGGGTAATTTGGGTATCTAATTTGCTTGCAGGATGAGGTTTTGAAGAGGGAAAATTGGAAAATGGGGGAAGTTGATGTGAACAATTAGTGAAGAGGTCAACTGTATAAGTCCCATTGAAAGAAGTGATGTCTTAATAAGGTTTCTGGAGTGGACCACTCCACTCCACGAAAGCAACATTAAGTTCTCTTTATCAGAGTGACATAACGCAGGTGCCCACAGCATCTCTAGCCTATACTAAGATGCACCATAGACTGATGGGGAAAAAAGGAGATACATAGACTGATGGGAAAAAAGGAGATACATGGGAAAAAAGGAACTCTGACATTGTCAACAGACCTTATCTGTTTTGAGGAATCTAGTCTTCATCAATTTCTACCAGAACCAAATAATAAGGAAAAACTCCTTTTACAAGAGGATTCTTCTATTAATCTGTCTGAAATATTGGTGACTCCAAGTAGCTATAATCATAAATCAATTCAATATTCATTATTGTTATCATTTGCCCTTTATTTTTTAATTTTTAAATTAAATTCAATTTAGTTAACATTAAGTGTATTATTAGTTTCAGAGGTAGAGTTTAGTGCTTCATCAGTTGCATACAACACACTGTGTTTATTACTTCAAGTGCCCTTAATGTCCACCAAGCGATTACCTCATTCCCCTACTCATCTCCCCTCCAAGAACCTTCAGTTTATTTCCTATGATTAAGAGGCTCTTATGGCTTGTCTCCCTTTCTGTTTTTAACTTATTTTATTTTTCCTTCCCTTCCCCTATGTTCATCTATTTTGTTTCTTAAATTCCACATATGAGTGAGATCCTATGGTATTTGTCTTTCTCTGATTGATTAATTTTGCTTAGCATGGTACTAGTTCCAACCATGTACTTGCAAATTACAAGATTTCATTTTTGACGGCTGAGTAGTATTCCACTATGTGTTTGTGTGTGTGTGTGTGTGTGTGTGTGTGAGACATCTTCTGTATCCATTCACCTGTTGATGGACATCTGGGCTCTTTCCATAGTTTAGCTACTGTAGACATTGATGCTATAAACATTGGGTTGCATGTGCCCTTTCAAATAACTATTTTTGCATCCTTTGGATAAATACCTAGTAGTGCAGTTGCTGGGTTATAGGGTAGTTCTATTTTTACCTTTTGAGGAACCTCCATACTATTTCCCAGAGTGGCTGCACCAGTTTGCATTCTCATCAACAATGTAAAAGGGTTCCCCTATCTCCCCAACCTCACCAACATCTGTTGTTTCCTAGGTTGTTAATTTTAGCCATCCTGAGAGGTGTGAGGTAGTGTCTCATTATGGTTTTTATTTGTATCTCCCCAATGCCAAATGATGTTGAGCATTTCTTCATGTGTCAGTTAGCCATTTGTACGTCTTCTTTGGAGAAATGTCTGTTCATGTCTTCTGCCCATTTCTTGACTGGAATTTTTGTTGGCTGGGTATTGAAATTGATAAGTTCTTTATAGGTTTTGGATATTTTTATCTGATATGTCATTTGTAAATATCTTTTCCTATTCTGTAGGTTGCCCTTTAGTTTTGTTGACTGTTTCCTTTGCTGTGCAAAAGATTTTTATCCTGATGAAGTCTTGGTAGTTCACTTTTGCTTTGTTTCCCTTGCTTTTGGAAACACATCTAGCAAGAAGTTGCTGTTGCTGAGGTCAAAGAGGCTGCTTCCTGCGTTCTCCTCCAGGATTTTGATGGATTCCTGTCTCACATTTAGGTCTTTCATCCATTTTGAGTCTATTTTTGTGTACGGTGTAAGAAAGTGGTCCAGTTTCATTCTTTGGCATGTGGCTGTCCAGTGTTGCCAACACCATTTGGTGAAGTGACTGTCTTTTTTTTCCATTGGATATTCTTTCTTGCTTTGTTGAAGATTAGTTGACTATAGAGTTGAGGGTCCATTTCTGGGTTCTCTATTCTGTTCCATTGATCTATATGTCTGTTTTTGTGCCAGTATCATATTGTCTTAATGATTACAGCTTGAAGTCCAGAATTGTGATGCCTCCAGTGTTGGTTTTCTTTATCAACATAACTCTGGCTATTCATGATCTTTTCTGGTTCCATACAAATTTTAAGATTGTTTGTTCTAACTCTGTGAAGTATGCTGATGGCATTTTGATAGGTATTGCACTGAATGTGTAGCCTGCTTTGGGTAACATAGGCATTTTTATAATATTTGTTCTTCCAATCCATGAGCAAGCATTTGCCCTTTAAAAATAAATAAATCCATTAACTGCCATAAGAAAAGCCAATTTTCAAAGAGGAACTGTCCTCTAAAATGATCAAACCTTAAATCTTTTGTTAAAGGAATATTTGTTAAAGGAATATTTATTAAATGCCTACCATTTGGCAGACATTATGACTTCAATAAAAACTGTCCTTAAGGGTGCTGGGAATATTGCATTCAAGATAGATTAAAAACTGGAGCAGGTTATTCAACTTTTGGGGAACTCACAGATTCCTCTGCGGTGTAAGAAAATCTATTGGTCCATGTTTTAGAACAATGCATATATACTTAGAGTGGATTGAATTGTGTCCCCTCCCCTTAAAAAAAAGTCCAAGTCTTAACCTCTAGTATCTGTAAATATGACCTTATTTGGAAATAGAGTCTTTGTAGATATAATTAAGTAAAGGATATCAAGACAAGTTCATCCTGGATTTAGAGACAGAAAAGAAGACACAGAGACACAGAGAAGAATGTCATGCTATGACAAAGGCAGATATTGGAAGTATGTATGCTGACACAAAACAAGAAATGTCTAAGATTGCAGGCTAAGAGAGGCAGGAGGACCTCAGAGCCTCTAGAAGGAACCAACTTGCTGACACCTTGATTTCACACTTCTGGCCTGTGAGAGATTAAATTTCTGTTGCTTTTAGCTACCTAGTTTGTAGTGATTTGTTACAGCAGCTCTAGGAATCTAATATTATGCTCCTAGATATAATATTTCTTAGAATATCAAACCCATGCATGGACACCCAAAGGGTTCATAAAGCCTAAGTTAAGAACATCTAAACTGGAAAAAGTCTAGGAAACTGTGGCCAAAGGGGATTGAAGGAAAGTTGCAACTGTGTCATTTTTTATAAAGGTCAATGAGGAATAGGAGATAAATATTGAAAGACAATGATTCTCCTCAAGTATTTTGAAAATTTAAATCTTTGTGGCCTCAAAAATGAGTGGACATATAATTTATTATCCCAAATGGGGAATTTCTGAGAGTTGAAGGGAGATACTATTAACACTTATATTGGAACAATAGATTTATATATATTCTAAGACTGCCCTGAGCAAAGTAGGAGATATGGTCAACCTACACATGGGAGATAACCAAGATCAAAGGATGGGATACATATAGAGAAAGAGAAAGAGACAAAATTTGTCTCAAAATAAGAATAAATTTCTCAAGAAAATACTCCAAATAACTAGATTTACCTAGGCAGAAATTTTTGGACAAACAGCATTTTACATTAAGGAAACCTATGAAGCCACATCCAAGTCTGAGGTTATATGCTGTATAATTCTAACCTAAAACTGAACTTCACCATTTTCAATACATTCTTGGAATGACAAAGTATTGATTGTGGACTCCCTCAAGAATGAATTCCTCCTGTAGGTTTTCAATTATGAGGCCTTAGTAAATACAGTTGACATTACTTTGAGCTACTGTAGTAATATCTATTTCAAAGGACGGTTGTGAAGTTTAAATGATAAAAAAAAGTAAAATTTAACCAAGTGTCTGAAATAAAAAACATTTCACCTTAGTAAATCATAAATATACACAACTATATATTATTTCACTATATATATATTATATAACTACATATTTGTTATTTGACTAATTGAGTTAATTAATGCCAACCCTTGAGTTCTTGAGAAACCATTATTATTCCGGTATTTTATAGAGCCTTGGGAATAGAAAAATATGTCACATGTGGTTGATGGAAGGGATGTAAGGAGGAGGGAAGAAGGAAAGAATGAAGGAACAAATGAACAAATGAATTAACAAGAGAAGAAAGGATGAAAGAAGAAAAGAAAGAAAAAAGTTCACAGTGATCATTATGTTACACAAGAACAGCTTCACTATGAAGATTTTAACAGGCATCAAAGGGATATAATATGATTCAAAGTAAAATGTAGAACTAATGTCCTTCAACCTCCCAGCCCATGACAATTCCTAAAATGTCTTGCACAGATTAGTATGTGAATGCCTCAGATACTATGCAATGATTTGTCCTCAGCTGAAATAATACATGAATGTCTTGGATACAGTTCATTCTTGTTATGTGAAATATGTTTTTAGGCACTTAAATTTCTATCAACAAATGTTGAGTCAACCTGCAGCTTTTAAGGGCTCTAACCAAGACAATAGTTAGAGGCATAGCATTTGTCCTAGTTTTGGGGGTTCTCCTGAGAATCAAAAGGGATAATGAGCGAAAAATCTTTAAAACCTTAATTGCTATAGAGTGGAAAATTCTATTAATAATAATGACAGTCAATAATGACAACAATTCTGTTAGAAATAGTCAGTTCTCCTTGGCAGCAGGGACATGGGGTACACACTTTGACCCAGGAGTATGTGGAAAATCCAGCTCTGCTCTGAAAATGTAGGGCATCTGGAGAACAAATGTAATAATTCCGAAGAAGACTCCAAACTGGAAAACCAAAAGCCCTGTGGCTACCAATTTGAAAAACACAATGGCATTGGGGATTTGAAGTACATAAGATATAAAACCCCAAAACAGACTGTTTTCAGGAAGTAGCATTGATAACCTGCACCAGGCCGGCTAAAGGCTACAAGCAAGATAATGTTAAGCATTGCATAGATGACCACAAATGTCCAGGGTACCATGGCACTTTTCTAACTTATCTAACTGGGACTGACCTCCTTCCCCTGTTCCTTCCCATGAACTATGACCTTAATGGCAGGGTAATTTATAGAAAGATTAAATTGTGCATGTTCTGCCTACATACTCCTTCCCTTCCCATTTCTAGCAGGCAGCCAGCTTTGCAATTGTGGCCTCAAGGATTTGAACAGGGCCAAAGCAGAAGCAGACAAATGTTAAGAGCTACTTCTGCTTTTATTTAAAACAAAATCTCTAGAAGGATTATGCCAGAAGGAGAGAAGAAAGTGAAGAAAACATTGGGGAAGCCATAAAAACTCCAGGACTGATTGGAGAGGGGAGAGGCCAGCAAGAAGTAGGTCCTGCCACTGTTGGTAGGAATGCAAGTGGGTACAGCCACTCTGGAAAACAGTATGGAGCTTCCTCAAAAAGTTGAAAATAGATCCACCCTATAACCCAACAATTGCACTATTAGGTATTTACCCAAAGGATGCCAAAATAATGATCTGAAGGGGCACATGTACCCCAATGTTTATAGCATCAATGTCCATAATTGCTAAACTATGGAAAGTGCCCAGATAACACCCACAGAAGAATGGATAAAGAAGAAGTGGTATATATACATAAGGGAATACTACTCAACCATCAAAAAAATGAAATCTTGCCATTTGCAATGATGTGAATGGAACTGGAGGGTATTATGCTAAGTGAAATAAGTCAGAAAAAGACAATTACCATATGATCTCATTCATATGTGGAATTTAAGAAACAAGACAGAGGATCATAGGGGAAGTGAGAGAAAAATAAAGTAACAACAGAGAGAGAGAGACAAACCATAAAAGACTCTTAATCATAGGAAACAAGCTGAGGGAAGATGGGGGGTAAGGGGTAACTGGGTAGTAGACATTAAGGAGGGCACGTGATATAATGAGTACTGGGTATTATGTAAGACTGAAGAATCACTGAACTCTCCCTCTGAAATTAATAATACACTATATGGTAATTAACTGAATTGAAAAAATTTTTTTAAAAAGGAAAAAGAAATAGGTCCTGCCCTGCAGGACCTTGTAGTATCCTAAATGGGGGAAAGATTTTTAAAAAGAAATGTGCAGCATTTACAGACATAATCTCAGGTACCAGGGCTCTTAGTCCCTCCAAAGATGAAGATACTTGTGTCCAAGAAACAGAGTTGCCCAACCTAAGGGGACCATGAACTTAGAAAATGGATATCCTCTTGGAAGCAGCATGAACTATTATCCAATTAGGTGAAGATTTGCCATAGCCTTTGGTTATGTAAGATCTACGAATTTTGCCCCGCAAAGAATGAAGAGCCTCAAAAATGAGTAAGATCCAATTTTCTCCATTCTAATGTATTGAGGTTTGGAGTTTAAATTCAGTTGGTTTAAATAAACTATTTTATCTGTAATTATTTTTGTACATGTAACTGTATAGACAAAGAGTTATATCTCCTTATATTCCTCTCTGACTCCTAAAGTCATGACCCTGCTTGGGTACTTCACTCAATCCTATACCTTTCTAAAGTGGGATTTCCTCACCCTTCCCTTTTCTCTCAACTAGAACATAGGTGTCTCAGTGTGGCAGATTCCAGCATGAAGAGAGCTATTCAAAGGACTCTACCATCAGGTGAGAAGGAATGAACATGAGGTTCAACTTGCAGGAATATGTGAATCCCTACTCAGATTTTTATGAAGAACTTCTACTAGTTTTCAGAAAACATCTCATTCATCTTCTCTCAAGCTACCTTTATTTCCTAATACCTCGTTAGGAGTTCCCCTATATTATTGCATAGGAAATTGTGCCCCTTCCTACCAGGACACCTACCATTGTATGCAATTATCTATTTGCTTCTCTGTTTTTCTATCTCCTTACAGGACTGTTTGTATCCTTGTTGGGAACTGGGTCTAAACACTAAAATCTCCAGTGTCTCAACATAATAAAGTCTTATATTGTCAATGAATATAATGTCATGAATGATACTTCTGATCTGAAGAGTCAGACACTTCCAAGAGAATATTGATTCACAGATTAGTGTTTCGAGAAAAATAAAGACATTTCACCAAATGGATCTAGACAGTAAGTCCTGTTATTAATGAATTTCAATTTGAGAAAATGGTGTTTATCTTTTTGCCTTATATGAGAACCAAAGTTAGACTTGGGGAAGAAAAATTTATCAGGTCCATTCTCAAACACATATTAAGATCACTAAATGCTCAAAAAAGAAGATGAAATAGAAGGAATATGAATGCGAGGAGGAGGAAAAATGCACAATATTATTCCAAAATTTTGAATTTTGAGTTTCCCCTGAAATCAAAATTGCAAACTGAACTGCAAAGTATTTAATAAAACCATCTGTAGCACTTCAACTGCCAAGCTACCAATCAAATATAATTAATCTAATAGCTAAAACATTTGATTTAAATTAAAACTTTTCTGGTGGGAATTTCAATTTTCCAATGACACTTAATACAAGGAAAATACTTGGGCTGGGAATTAAGTCAGAATTCAATGATTCTTTAAGATCATAACTTACAGTTTTCTAGTTTTTTACTGAATTTTTAGTTCTTATTCAATATTATGGATACTTTTAAGATTTTTTATTGGTATTCACAAGTTATATGGATAATTTTTCTTCCTTTCAACACTAGTGAACTATAAATGGAAAAGGCTCTTGAGCAACTGATTCTCACAGCACATTTGTTGCTATTGTTAAAATTGTTCATTTTCACAGCATTAAAAAAAATGTGATCCAAGATGAAACCTGCCTTGCAAAGTCACAACTTACAAGTGAATTTAAACATAGTCTGGAAGAATCTATTCATTCCTTCATAACATGCAATTCTATGAATCAAATATAGACACAACAATTTTAGACACCTTTTGCAATTGCATCACCAACAAATGGTTTGTTTAAAAATATAGTTGTAATTTAAAAAGCACACGTGCTTCCGTAATATTTTATCACCCCTTGCCCTGTGAGATAGACGGGAACCAAAAAAGCAGTCCTTTTTTTTTTTTTTCCTTTCTCAAAAATACATTCTCCACTTAAACCTTTTTGCTCTTGACCCTTAAATTTTTGCCTAAGCCAATGGCTGTCAGTATTTTCTATGGCAATCAAAAACCTATTTTCTGCAGCACAGTAACCCACATAAAGCAGAAACAAGCACAGACACTGTCGGAGACAGAAGCCCTGTGGGTGGGGCTACCTCTGGTTTCACCGCCTCTACTCTCCTCTAGTGGCCCCTGAAGAAAATGAAGAAGGTGCCCAGTTGCTTCTGGACAGTCCTGGTTTACACTGGTTGTTCCAGCATCATTATTAATAGCTCCCCCTTTCACACTCACAAGCTGTATGGTCAGTCAGCTTGCCTCTGAGGCACTGTCAAATAAGTGAAGAGCTCCTAGAACATGGATGAAAACCACTGGTCTGGAATTGTTATAAAATAGAACAGAATTCTCTTTTTTTAATTGATTTTTTTTCTTTCTGTAAAAAAAAAAAAACTTTTTTTTAAGTAGTTTTAAGTTCATAGCAAGATTGAAAGAAAAATAGATAGCCCATACACGCCCTGTCCTCACACATGCAGAACGTCTCCCATTATCAACACTGCCACCAGAGTGACTGCTGCCTTTGTTAAAACTGATGAACCCATACCGACACATCATTATCACTCCAAGTCCATATCTGCATTAAGATTCAATCTTGAGGGGCCTCTGGGTGGCTCAGTCAGTTAAGAATCTGACTTTTGATCTCAGTTCAGGTCTTACTCTCAGGGTCATGAGTTCAAGCCCGGTATTGGGCTCCACGCTGGGTGTGGAGCCTACTTAAAAAAACAAAACAAACAAACAACAACAACAAAAAAAAAAAAACAGACGAAAAGATTCACTCTTGGTGGTGTATATTTTATGGGGATATCTCTCTTGTCCAGGCATCTCCTCTCCTTATGACTTTGGTAGCTGGTGTTCCACCAACAGCATCAATAGAGCCAAGCCATATTACATTCCAGATGGTTTTGCCTGCCCAGTAGGTAAAATGGAGTTTATCCAAAATAAAAGTGCATCACTTTCCCTATCTGTACTCCTTCTGAAATTCAGTGTTTCTCCTAATTCTACCAACTCTCTAGTCATTGAAACCAAAACCCTAGTGAACTTTTACTTCTTCTTTTCCCTTTTGCCAAAATCCATTTAGCTGTCAATTGCTAACAACTCTGTCCCCAAACATTTCTCTCCTATATGCCTTTTTACCTCTACTGTCACTGTTATTACTCTAAGGAGGATTTATGTTTGCTCTCATATGTTAAGAGCCAACACATAATCCCACTCCACCTTTCAATTCCTATTTTAAAAATTTTCTCATCAATTCTACTCCCTACAATTTCTCATTTCCCTCACGAACCTTTCCCATTTCTTTCAGCTTGAAGTAGTCTCTCTCCTTCTTTAGAACATCATTACAATTTCACCCGTGCCTCACTTATAACTCATGGAAATTTTTACTTTCAGTTTTATGTGTTTGCTTATCTTATTTACTCTAAAAGTTTATCAGTTCTTTGAGGGCAAGATTTATGGTTCATTTTGGTATTTCTGATAAGAGCTTGAACTTTGGAGATTTTTCTATGAATGTTCATCAAATGGATGAATAAATACAAAGACATGAGTTAACTTTCAATATTTTCATTGCTTTAACCTTCATGCTCTGACCTGAATAATGACATACTATTCACTATCTTCCCCACTCTAAACAGGGAAGTCTACTTAATTTGTCCCAAGCATAAGCCACTTTCTATCGTCCTTTTCACAAATGACCTACATACAAAGCCTTCCCCTCACTTCCTGCTACTCCTACCTCCACTCCAGGTTTTCAAAATTCAACTCAAAATAAATGTCTCTTTACCAATAGCCTAATTAGCTAGCCCTCCTGAGCTGAAGTAGGTTATTCTATATTACTGGTTATTCTATATTATTTAACCAATCCCTATTCCCTGGTATCATCAACTTTTGATGATGCAAATAAGACAAAAAAAAAAAAAAAAACACCCAGGTAAAAATAATTCCTATATCTATATCATACATTTCTCCCAGACATCTCTTATAGCTTACAGTTTTTGAGTATTTACTACAAACCAGACAGTGTTCTAAGAGTTTTCCTATAATGATCGATTAATTTTTGATAAAGCCTTCTTAAACAGATATTATCTTCGTTTTATGAATTAGGAGACCGAGGCCAGAGAGACAAGTAAGTAGCAGAACTGGGCCTCACATATAGGCAGTGTGGCACCATCAACTTCCATGCTGGTAGCTACTGCATGTTTCCAGTCATCAGAGCTTTGAACTCATTGAACCTAAGGTTAACCATATGATGTAATAAAAAGCTTCCAAAGTTTGGCAAACAGAAATGCAAAGTCTGCATTGGCTACTCAGTAGCTCTGAGCCCTGAAACAAGATTATGTACTTGAGTTTTCTTATCTCTAATACTGGGGAAATTTTTAGTATTGTGAAAATTGAATGAATTAGGATACATTCCATCAAAACTACCCAGTAGAAAACTTAACATATGGTCTGTGTTCAGTGAATACAATGAATATACAAAGTGAATAAAAATGGAAATTTGTAGCATGAAGATGATTCAAACAGAACCAAGGGGCCAACTGCTGTGTTGTCCTCACCCCCCCTGCATGGTCCCCAGCCTTTCAACTAAGAGAGAGTAGGTGGGGTAATGGTTGAGAACCTGGGCTCTGGGGTTGTTCTGTCTGGATCTACATCCCAGATCTACAAAATGCTAGCTCTGTGAAGTTAAGCACATTTCCTAACCCCAGTCAGCTTCAATTTCTTCAACTGTCAAATAAGAATAGCAACAGCACCTATATCAAGAATTGTGTGCAGATTCTGAGTTACAACCATAAACAGTGCCTAGTGCATAGCAAGCTGCTGTTATTAACTAACTAGACCTTTAACACCTCAGCTCAAATTGCCAAAATAGTTCTTGAGCGGTCTTTATGTGTCTGGGAACTTCCTTTACTATCCTGTACAACACTGATGGGTTCTTTGTGGTAAACGGAAGTCTAGATGGTCCCATGAACTTAGCCTCCAAGTGTTATTTCTGTGATGGTTTCCTTACACGACAAAAGGGATTTTGCAGATGTGATCAAGGTAACTAACCAGTGGACCTTAATTTAGGGTGATTTTCCTGGTGAGCCTAATCTAATTACATGATCCTTTAAACCAGAGTTTTTCTCTGACTAATGGCAGAATAAAAAGTCAGAGATTTGAAAGCGTGAGAAGTCCTCCGTGTTCTCCTGCTGACCTTCATGCTGGAGGAGACCATGTGAGAAGGAATGTGGGTGACTTCCAGGAGCAGGGAGTGAACTCCACATGACACCCAGCAATGAAATGGGACTTCAGTACCATAGCTGCAAGGAACTGAATTCTGCCAACATCCTAATGAGCTTGGAAGCATATTCATTACCAGAGCCTCTAGATTAAGAGCGAAGCCTAGCCAACATCTTGACTTCAGCCTTACGCAACCCTGAGCAGAGAACCGAGTCACTTGGTGCTGTCTGTCTGTCCTATAAAACTGTGAAATGAAACATGGGTGCTGTTTTAAGCTGCTCACTTAGGGGCAAATTGTTTTGCAGCAGTAGAAAAAGAACACAATCACCTCTCTAGATGATTGATCTATGGTGTCAATGGATTCTAATTGTTTTAACATGGTATACAGGATCTTCCAAGTGTTATCTAGTCTTTCTAACTGAATACCATTTTCATTTATTGCTTACAAGTAACAATCACTCACAGCAAAAGAGACCATTAACTAACTTTTTGTGGCGCCTTTCATTTCCCACTGCCCTGCTCTTAGTAATTGGCAAAGGCATAGTTCCTCTCTTAAGAGGAGAGGCCTCCATTTAGCATTTTTCACTGGATCTTAAATCCTTTACAGAGGGGATGGCCAGTCCTCGGCTTATGCTAATATTTTCCATTCCTTGTCCTTTAACAATAGATTTCCTACCTCCTGATGGTGAAAGATGTGGTGAAGAAGATATCCAGGATCATGATGATAAAAAAGAATCTAGCTACAACAATGGCAACAACTGCAATAGCAACAGCACTACCGTTTTGTTAAATACTCAGACTATCCTAAGCTCTTATTAAATACTTTACATTCTCTCCTTTACTCCTTTCTGCCGTCTCTGTAAGATAGCTTTAAATAACCTCAGTTTGTAGGCCAAAGTTGAACTCAGGTGGTTTAAATAACCGGAGAATATATAGGTAGCAAATAATATACACCTTGTATTTATTTGACTCAAAAGCCCCTACTTTTAATTAAATTTTAGTTTTAGTTTGGTTCGCGTTATAGGGGATCCCAGGGAATTGGGGAAGGATTCTGAAGTGTAGGGTGCCTTGCAAAAGGACATTGTTTTCAGCTGAATTTACTTGTGTCAACCACTGTATGGGGCACCAGGAACACAAAGATGAATAAGCTACAGTCTCCTCAGAGGCTCACAATCAAGGCAGGAATACTTGAGAGAAGGAACCCCTTCTACTGGGACTTAAAGGATGAGGAAAGACTGTTAAATGGGAAAGGTGTTCCGGGAAGAGGATACCTCAGGACTAATGCTTATAAAAGACTTGAAAGAGCTTGGTGAGGTAGGGAAACAATGATTACTGGAGTAAAGATGTGGACAGCCAAGCCTAGAAATATGCAAGTGTGGAGAGGCACAGAGTGGTCAAACGCCAGGCAGAATGCTATATGCCCAAAGATCCCACTTAGCCCTGAAGCAGTAGGGCATCTCTGTTGATTAGATTTAAACAAGGCTAGTAACATTAATAAGAATAGTTGGCATTTATTGCATTCTTACTAGATTTCTGGCATTGTGATTACATACTTTATATTTTCTAATCTTTATAATTACTGTGTGAGGCAATATTTTTAGGTCCATTTTATAAATGAGGAAAATGCGTTCTGAGAGATTAACTAACCTGTTCAAGTTGAGAGCTACTAAGCCGTTGACTCAAAATTCAAACCACGAATTACCTTAAACCGAACTGATGTCCTTAACTATTGGATTAGATCAGAGCTCAGCGGTAAAGGGGGAATCTGAGGTTATGACATGTTTTGAAATTAGAGGGACTCATTGGCTCAATGACTAATTAGTTTTGTTCACATAAAATGTGTTGTTCAGTAATGATAAATACTCGCTCTCTCACCTAAAGTTTGTCCTTAAACAATATTGTGGCAGCAATGAGAGAGTAAGAACAAGAGAGAGCCAGAAAATACAGTTACTTTCCCACTGGACCTGAAGAGGATGAATTTGAAATTCTTGGTCATTATAAAATTCCTAATTGTTATACTTTCCCACAATCTTAAATCATTTAGTTTGAAGATAGTATATATTTTTTTTAATGTTTTTAAAGTGATTCATCTTAAAACCTCATTGGGTACTTAAATATACACATTTTGTAAAAAGTCTGTCAGAGACATACCCTTCCCTAGTAACTTTATGGGTTTGGGGTAAAGTAAAAAATAGAACATGAGTTTATCATTTACTCTTTTCAATAAACTGGAAGAATAAAATGTTCCTTTCTCATTTAGACCATTCCATATGCTGCTTTCTTTCTTTATCAGGTAGAACGGTTTATGTCTCAAACACGATTTATTAGGCTGAAAGGAACACAGCTAGAGATTTGATTGAGACCTAATTCCCATAACATTGTGTGTCAACCACACTTCAATTAAAAAAAAAAAAAGACTTAATTCCTGCCTTTGGTTAACTTAACATCCAGAAGGGAAGATGCCACATAGTCTCAAAAACAAAACAAAACAAACAAAAAAAAACACCCAGAACTGAAATGTCATTAAGTAGTCAACATTTAATGGGATCATTAGTGCTGACAGAATTGAGAGAAAGAAGAAATTTGGGGGTGATTTGTGAAGGGGAGGGAGTGGGTCCAGGGTCTGGGGCTTGAAAGAAAGGTCAGATAATCATGATTTCCTTTGAACGAAAGGAATGAAACATTGAAGGGAAGATGATTAGGCATCAGCAAGAGCAGGGAGGTTAGGAAACTGATTTTTTTCTAAATAAAGACAGGAGACCAATTATCTAGAGACTAAATTATGCCTCGAAAAGTAGACTTTAATATTTGGGTGATTGCTCATGTCTTTGAAAATCTGGTGAAGGCTATAAACTCACTTCAGGAAAAATGTACAATTGTAAATACAGTAAATTATCCTAGAGTACAGAAATGACTAGTATTTTGGTACATATCATTGTAGACCTCCATCTCTGGTCATAGGTATATAGATATATGTATATAAAAACATCTGTCAACAATAAAAATATAATAAATTTTCAAATATAAAATATGAGAAAGTAGGAAGCATATGATGCATTAAAAAAAATCTTTGGTTTTACATGTGAATTCTTAAGTATATTTACGTACATTTCTTGTTCTCCCCACAGTGACTGATAAAGCGTTCAGGCATTTGCAGCAACAGATTCAAGCGCAGAGACTGATACTCATTTTGGAACGAGAAATGCTATTATATTCAGAATTATTTTATTAGAGCAAATTCTATTCCTTTGAATATTTTTATCTTTTCAAATAAAATTAGCTTTTATTCTTAATTATAGTTAAGTAAAACTACATGCTCATAGTAAACATTTCCCAAGGAATATACTAAAGTCTAAGAAAGAAAGTGAAAAGTCAGGTGAATTCCTACCAAGAACGGAAGGACTTTTAAGCAACAGAATAACATAGTTAATGTAGTTCTTCAATTGGTAATACCGTGTAAGAGGAGTTAGAAAAGGAAAAGCCTAGAAGCCAGGAAACCAGTTAGACGAGCAAGTAATCATTGGATAAATAATGAAGGACAAAAAAAAAACTGTCATCAGCAGTGAACATGAGAACTAAGTGTGTTGAGCATCTAATTTGTGTGAAGCAATATGATGGACATACAATATACTGAAAAAAGTTTTTAAACCATGTGACCTGTGCCCTCTAGGATCTCAATTGAGGGGAAGAGATGTGTTCATACGTAGTTGAGATTCACAAAACATGCTTGGGCAATTTGTGTGAATATGATTAATTCCTTGAAATAAATATAACACTGTATATTAACTGGAATTAAAATAAAAACTAAAAAAAAATATTAAATCCTAGTACACGTCCTTTTCCAGCTTACTGATGGACTGGGAAACATTTCAAATTTCTTTTTTTGATTAGGGTTAGGAAACTGGTGGTGCGCAACAGAGAATTACAAAATCAGGGCTATGGTGATAACAAAGTCTGGAAAACCTTTAAATCAACAGAAGTCATTTGATTTGGGAATGTAAAGAAAGATTTGTAGGAAATGAAGGGCTCCAGAGTTCAAGTTGCCTGGAGGGCAGAAGTAAGCCCTTTTAAGGGTGAAGCCTTATAAAACATTTATCTCTTGGTGGCTGTCTGACTAGAAGGGTCAGGCTAGGGCAATGTTTGTTAATGATTATTGAGTGTAGAGTTGTTTTGGAATGTATCTAAAGCTAATTCTTAAAGTAAAAGATAGGAGAGTGATTAAGAAGACAGCAACAATTATTTGAAAATAGGAAGAAATAATGAGCAAGACAGAAAATAAACAGCTCTACAAGTAGCTGGTGTTTTTTTTCCCCCCAAAAACATGGATTTTGCTTTCTGATTATCTGGAATATTTTTCAATGAATCCACTTTTTTGCATAAACATAGGAAACATAAAATAGTGTATTTTTAAAATTTTTTCATGCGTTTGATAAAAATTAACTGAAAGGATATGTCAAAAGTAAAAGTTAGAAATAAACAGTGAAATCTATTATTAATTTAGCTTTGTATAGTATTCCATTTTAATATAATTTTCAAATAAAATTTCTCTTTTGACTGTATCTAGGGGGAGAATATTAAAATAAATCTTTTGAGAATGCATAATTAAATCTTTTTATACTAAAGTCTGCATCTGATTCTTTTATGGTTATTGGGGCTAGATGACTTTTTAAGGTCTTATTACTCTAGTAATAGGTAATAGAAAAAAATTTTAAAAGACATGCAAATAAATACTAATGTATGACTTACATATCAAAACTTATATGGATTTTAAATCGAAATGGCACTGCATATTTCCCATTTTAATTTCACTAACACCAGACAAATCCTTTTAATAATCTAAACGCAACTCCTAGGCTGGGAGGGGCTACCATTTCATTTTTTGATTCAATTCCAAAGTTCCTTTCAGAGTAATAAAAATATTTTCTAAGGAAGCAGAGGATGACCTTGCTTCATTATTTAAGCAACTTAGTCTGTTTTTTTCCAAGCTCACATGGAGTTGTCTTCAAGGACATTTTCTCTCATATAGTTCTTACAGGAGGGATGATGTCACCATGGAAGTTGTCAAGCATGATGTTTCCCCAGAGACATTGCTCTATGCTAGATATTTGCAAGAAGGGGCCAAAAGACAGACATCTCCAAAGGCATTTCTAGATTCAGATCTAGATCCACATCTATTCTTTCTTAGGAAAAGACTCTGCTTTGAAAACAATTCAAAGGGACACAAACATTTAGAAGCAATTAGAGGAAACTTTCTATGCAAAAAATATTAAAATAATAATTCACCATATCAAGTTAGAAAGAAAGAAAACTAGGTGTCATTAAATTGTATTTTTATTTTAATTTTGTCTTTCTTTTCTTCCTTTGGTAAAGACATCTAACTCACTAAATAATATAAATTAAATATCCTAAAATTATACAGAAAGTAAATGGTCAAATAGTATATTAGGAAAGGTCCTAGAATATGCATATAATTAATTTCCCCATCTTGTCCCATGTTGATGGATTATATCATCTAAATTCTGCTTAAATTTCAAGTTATGGGTAAGTTGAAAGAAGGGAAGGATAAATTGGAAGTATAAAAAAGGACTTTTGCCATATAATTGAAAAAAAAAGATGGCAGTGTAGTTTGGGTCTGCATTTTGCACAATGCACTCAAATTGTGTGGGTCAGGTATCCATTTTATTTAAATATTTAAGCTCCTCAAAATCCTGACTGCTCTTCATTATTTTTATTTTAAAGAACTAGACTAAATTGCCCTTAGTCTTGTCTACAGCTTTCCCAAACTACTGCAAAGCACTTGATTATTATTTTCCTCACCAACTCACTCCAGAAGAAAAATAATCAAGGGTCTCCACTTTATTCTTAATCTCTCTCTCTTCCAGGATCACTCACTTTCATTCCATCCTCCTCACAATGTGGTCATGTGACTTTCTTAACGCCAAGTCCTTCTTTGACTTTCCTTGGCCCTCGGTCTAGCGCACCCATGATCTTCTCAGGCATACTTTATGTGACCCTTCTGTTATGATGTCCCCCCATGCATCCCAAGTTTTCTGTGCCAGAAAAGTTTTTACTCTACTTCACTATCTAAACTCTTCACAGCTGTCCTAAGTTGAAAGTTTAGGCCTAAAACCAGCTGCACTATTTTTTAAATAACCCTCACTTCCAGCTGATACTTTGTCAGTATAAAATATAAAATATTGGAAGGCTTATGGAAAAAAAATCAATACAATAATCAATTCGTCATGTACTTATTTTGATTTAAAAATTTTAAACATCTTAAGAACAGTCTTTGCAGCAGCCATCACTAAAGGGCCTTTTAGATTTCCAGCTCTTTTATACTCACAAATAATTCAGAACTACATTACAAGCTCAGTGTCTTCACAAAATAAAAACTGAGAGAGACAAAAAGGCAATCTGAATTTGAAAAGGTCTTTATTTTTCAAAGTGTTTTAAGGTGGATCCTCAATTATGTCATGTGGAGAAGAATTTCGTTCTAGATGGCTAACAGAAGAACTTTTGTCAGTAGAATTGACAAAATGTGCCTGGAAAACGTTCAGCTATTTTGAAAATAAATGTCAGGATGTCAGCTCCCTTTTTCTCTGGCCTCGGGCTATGATTACTTGGCTATTTAACACTCATGTGCACCAGCCCCTATATATTAACCCCATCAGAGATGTGTAAACAAATCGGGACAGAGTTCCTGCTCACCAACTTCCAATTCTTTAACGTCACACACATAAAACAACTTACTTTGGTTTTCTTCCTCCATGTTATGTTTTCTGATTTAGCAGTTTATTGCAGATTTATATCCATGGTCAGACAGAAAACGACAGAAACGTAACTATCAGTCTTCAATCACTGGTCAACTAAATATCACAGAGACAGAAAATAATGTGGACTCTGTGGACGAGACACTGAGCCGGCAATCTTTATACAACTCTCTTTAAGCCTTTATACAACTCCAGTCATGTTAACATTCTGAAAGTTTCTATCACTTGTTATCTTCATATGGGGATAGACTAGTGTACTTGTAATTTTAAAGTAGTCATAGAACGTTCAAGAAAAAATCAGCTTTATTTGTATTTTTTAAGCTGCCTGAGAAGTCTTTTTGAGGATGGATTGGGTATATATATACAGAAGGAGAGGGAAGGAGAGGTGGGGAACACTGTGTATTTTCTAGTCAGGTATTCCTTAACCTATTTATGCCATCTATGTCTAAACTGCATCTTCAAAATTTCTCTAAGGATGTTTGTCATAGCATTGCATGCAATAGTGAGAAAGTGGAAACCACTTGGAAGTCCTGTACTAAGAGATTAACTGATCAATAAAGGTGATATAACAAAACATTATACAGCTGTTAAAAGACACTGGAAGATATAAGAAAATAAGAACATAAAATATCTTAGAGTAATAAGACACACAGATATATACATTTATTGTGAATAAGTATGTATATATAGAAAAAAGTACCAAAACGCCCTGTACAAAAATACAAACATAGTCTATCTTTGTGTGATGGGATTATGAATGATAACTAGTGTCTTCTTTTTCTTACCTGCCTTGTTAAAATTTTTATAGTAAACATGTTATAAGTATTTTCTAACTTGAAAGGGAATAAATGTGTTTTGAGTAAGATTGATAACCTTCAAGAAAAAAAGACAAAAATATGTTTCACTTACAATGAATACATATATATATGGTTCTATGTGTAGTGTATATAAATTGTATATATCTAATTTGTAATTAGATATGTATGTCTCCTAATGTCTGAAAATGTCTGAATGTCTCCCAATGAATACATATATATATGGTTCTATGTGTAGTGTATATAAATTGTATATATCTAATTTGTAATTAGATATGTATGTCTCCTAATGTCTGAAAATGTATGAATGTCTCCTAATGCAAAATTGCTTCTTTTTAATTTAATTTAATTTATTTATTTGACAGAAAGAGAGAGATATCACAAGTAGGCAGAGTGAGAGAAAAGCAGGCTCCCTGCTGAACACAGAGCCCAACTCGGGGCTCAGTCCCTGTACCCTGAGATCATGGCCTGAGCTGAAGGCAGAGGCCTAACACACTGAGCCACCCAGGCGCCCCCAAAATTGCTTCTGATCCAGGATTGATAGGACTGCAAATGTATAATCAACAAAACAATTTTCATTTTCATTTTGCATTCAAGTTTAGCACAAGTAGAAATGAGCAGAAATTACCTTAGAAGTTTGAGTTCCACAGACTTGCCCTAATCTTGTAGGTATTAACTCAAGGTTGAATACATTTCCAATTTTCCTTTTAATCAAATCTATGAGCCAAGAAACCAGGAAAGGAAATCATAACAACTGAGTTGCAGCTGTAGACCTTTACCTCCAAAATTGAAGATGAGGCATATCAGGAGTACAAAGTTCATTCAGTCAAAAACAAGGAAGGAAAAAAAAAATCTTATTACATAGCACAGTCTCACACACACACACACACACCACAGTGTTTTCCAAGATGCAATCAGAATTCTTAGGAAATTCTGTAATATGTGAAATCATTTCGCTTCCAACTTTTTTTTTTTTTAAAAAAAACCATGCCACCAAAAACTTCTTTTAATGGAAAACAAAAAAAAGAGAAAAAAAAATTCCCATAATCCTACCATTCTAATAAAGTCATGATGAAATTAGAAAATATTTACATGTAACTCTGATTATTAAAAAATATAAGCTCAATTACATGAGTTTATGTCATTATTACCTCATCATTACAAAACTGAATATTCAAATATATATAATAGGTAAGATCCTTTCGGGTTTTATTTTATTTTATTTTAAAAGATTTTATTTATTTATTTGACAGAGAGAAATCACAAGTAGATGGAGAGGCAGTCAGAGAGAGAGAGAGGGAAGCAGGCTCCCTGCCGAGCAGAGAGCCCGATGCGGGACTCGATCCCAGGACCCCGAGATCATGACCTGAGCCGAAGGCAGCGGCTTAACCCACTGAGCCACCCAGGCGCCCCCTTTCGGGTTTTATTTTAAATTTGTTTTCCCATAGCAAATATAAATCCATATCCCCTTATTATAATTTCACAGACCCCTATATTTTTCAGTTAAAACATACATCATAGAAATATAAGCAATAATATAATTTTAAAATAATTTTATTGATATCTGTTCTCAATAAGATCCTAGCAATTTGAATACAAGGACTATTCTGGCTTCTGCTTATTATGGTACCCCTGGCACCTGGCTCAGTGCTGCCACAGAGTATGACTGCATTATATAATTATCAGTGAATGAATGGCAGTTATCCAATGAATGAATGAGAACCTCTTTAGTGAATCAGGATCATTTGATTCACTTTGGAACTTCTTGAATTAAACATCCCTTTTCATAGTGTTTCTTTTCATTTTTGCTTTGAGTAGTAATTTCTATTTTACAGAGTTATTTTAAAAATCATGTATCCAACAAAACATGAGTATATAATATTTGCCATGGTGGCATATTGGAAACACCATACATTCTGGAATAAAATTAACCTGGGTTCAAATGCTTACTCGATTACATACCTGTGTGTACTGAGCAAGCTATCTTAACCTCATTGAGCCTCAGTATAAACATCTACAAAAGCAAAATATATACAATTTAACTAGCCAGGGCTGTAGCTGTGGATATTAAGTAACATGCATAAAGCACCTAGTATGTAGAAGAAATTTCCATATTAGTTCCAACCCCTAATATACATAGACGTTTATAGTAAATAGCAACAGAGTAACTTTGGTTATCTATTTTATACAGGATTTCACATCTTAGACCCCATTTAAGAAACCATCACTGTAAATAAACAATCCATGAAATTAATGCTGTTTATGAAACTGCCTCAGGATCACAGGCTGCCTTTACCAAAACAGCAGATAATTGGCTTCTGGAAGAGTCTCTTTCGTGACATAAGACCACTAACGCAAAAAAAGCACTATCTCCAGAAAGAAAAGTGGAAGGCACAAAGAAACTACAGACACAATGGAAAAATCATTAATTGTGCTAAATATAACTTAGCAAAGCAACAAACTCCACATATAATTAATGAGAGTGTTTAAAGTTTGTCATTCAAAGCAAATGACCAAGCTCTTGGAAACACCTTATAAGCAAAATAACAACATTCTTGCCCATTTTATGATACTGTGCTGCCACATCTTTGAATCACTGGAAGAAACCATGATTTATTTAACAACACACTTTATGACATATTCAATTGTTCTGTCCAGAATTAGCAGAGACTTGTACTTCACATATATTCAGCTGAAGTTAATTGGGGTCTCAGAAAAAAACAGCACTGCAGCATTTATATAGCAATTAGACTACATATGTGGCTCCTGTAATCACTGACTAAACTTTATTTATTTGTTTATTTATTTATTGTATAAGTAATTTGGACACAAAATGTTACATTAGTTTCAAGAATATACCATAGAGATTCGATGTTTATAAATTATAACTAAGCTTTATTTTTAAAGTAATTTCCTCTTTTACTCTGGGATAATAGGAAAGAACATATAAAAAATAATTGAAATTCACACATAAAAATCCAAATGTCTGAAACTGAACATCTTTTCCTAAAAATTAACAAAAATAAGGAAACAATGCTTATTAATCAATAAATGTATGAGACAATTCTTGTTAGTCAATAAATGTATACCACTTTTCATGCAACTTCATTTAATACTTGCCACAAACCTATGAGCATGGTTCTATTATTAACCTCAATTTATAGATGAGGAAAGCAGGGCTTACAGAAGTTGAGAAATTCACCTGAATTCACAAAGTTGGCAATTGGCAAACTCCAACGAATGTACCATTTATCCATCTCCAAAGCCTGCTTTTAACTATTCTTATCCATTCTTGTGCTTTTAACTATCTTATTAATTATTTGTGAGTTTACAAGAAGTCACACTGTATGGTGAGAGAATGTTTGCCTATCTTAGCACAAACATGACCAACAAAATGGCTAAAGGGCAGTCAGTTGGAGCAAGAAATATCAAAAAGCAGTATAGTGCTAGATTTTAGAGTTGGAGGTGGTGGAAGAGACCACTTTCCCACTCTCCTCACAAAACTGAGGCCAAGATAGGAAGATGGGGAAGACAGCCCAAAGTGGCATCTTCTCATGACATCATTGTATAAGTGTCTTAATACTATTCCTTTCTAAGCTATTGAGAGAGGATTCCACCCCACTTCTGACCTCTACCTTGATTTTGTAAGAATTCAATAATTCAGACAATGGTTTTCTTCTTATTGTTCTGAAATAAATTGTCATGTCAGCAAGACATATGCTTTAGCTATCGGCTTTGTGGACAAGGAAATGAAACATTCTGTGAATGGGGTAATTTTCTTCTCTAATGGACTGCAAAAATAAGCAGTTGGTGAACTAACGTTTAGCATATTTATAGGGTCATTTACATACTGCTTTTTAAAACGACAACAATATTCAATCTGCTTGTGGCTGCACCATGGTTTAAGAACACAACTGAACTCTATGATCGACATTAGTTACAAAACACCTAGGTGTTTCAGAAAGGGAAATTATGGGATTACCAGTTTGCTCCAGGAAATATCTCCAGTTTAGTATTGTCTTACTCTCATCCTTGTTTTACTCCCCACTCTCAGCAATTAGATGTTTAGTTAATCTCACTTGTCCTGATTCTGCTTTCTAAATAGATACTGTTTGATCTCCTCAAACTATTGTGCCTCATGAGTCAGTTATGCTTGTTCTTTCTTGAGGATATTCTCACTCTTTCGTCCCTCGCTGCACCATGCTGCATGCCCAACATATAATTCTAACCTAATTCCCAGTAATTTGATATGTGGGTTACTCGTTAGTCCATTCATTCAACAAATGTTTATTCCATGGTTTGTCCATGTTCAAAGCTGACCATACAATTGTGAACAGTTTAAAGTATTTGAGAAACAGCGACGTGCAGAGTGTTACAAAAGACACCAGCCCAGTTTGGTTGCCACAGGTATCTTCTTCAGAGAAGTAATACCGAGCTGTGAATGAAAAATTAGCAAGAAAGTTTGCCCAGTGAAGGATTAAGAGGAAATAGCATTCTAGCTAGAAGGGGTAGCATGTATTCTCTGCGTATGTAAAGTACCAAAGCACTAAAGGATTAGGCATCTTTAATTTCTAAATCTTTATTTTCCAAAACTAACCAAGTTTTGTCTTACAATTATTGTCAGCTAAAATGAACAATGGCAATAGTTTTCAAATCATAGCGCTATCACATACTTCTCTGAAACACTGGGCTAGTCTTAGTTTCTTCATAATATCCTGAGGATATACTGACTCAAACCATACATAGCCGTTATGATGGTTAATTGAGAGAAACCCATGTGGCACACTGAGTGTAATGTCTTCCAAAAAGTATTTTAGCTATTATTAACTAATTTCCAGACCTAGATCAGGTCATGCTGGTGGGAATTTGGAGCAATCTGCTTAAATGACAGAGAGGAGGTCATTTAAATTTCCAAATATATTTAAATATGTAATTATTTGTGAGTTTACATACATTTACATGCATGTATCCCTGAACACGACCGTTTAGGTTGGCATAAAAGACCAAATAAATGAAGCAAATTCACGATGTTGAGAAGTTAGAACAGGTAAGGAGAGTAATAAATGGAAGAATGCCACTTCTGTGGTTTTGACCATGACCTGAACTTATTTCTGTTCTTAGAACTTGATATCTCAAATAGCTTTAAGAGTCTAGGAAGTTGGTATTCCTTTTGTGCCCTCCGTTAAACCCTCATACTCATGTCATTCTTCTAGACCCAAATGCACAGTTAATGAGTCTGGTCAAGAAAGCGTAAGTCTCTGATCAGAATGTATTAGGTTTACCTTAAAGATGCCCCTTCCTTACTCAAATACAAGCAATGTTTTCCTTCAAAATGCACTTCCTCAGTTGAAGACTCATTCTTACAACTGCAAAAGGAGCTTTGACATTTTTCTTAAAGTCTGAAGAAAAATGTCAATCACTTACTGAAGTATGAGGTAGCTTATTAAGCTAATCTGTTTAATGTTTACCAGAATCTAACTTTTTTTTTTTTAAAGAGCCACTCTGCAATAGGCCCAAGTAGGGGATACTCAATGGTTCTGTTTAATCTCATTTTTATCTTAACTACTTATGAGAACAAGTCTGAGAAGGAAAAATAAAAAATACAATGTCATGTAAAGATGTTAACTTTATGCAAGCCAATATCTGCAACGCCTTCCTTTATTTCCATGGTATCTGCCAGGTAATTTACTATGTTACAGGTACCATGAGCTCTCCTAAACTCTGAACCCCCTAATGAAAAGGCTGTGTTTTCTTCTTCTGACTCCTCGGTACCTGACACCATGCCTATTACTGAAGGATTTCTAGATGGATGAACGGATAGATGGACAAAAGAACAAATGGACCTTCTTAGGAAGGCAAGACACACATACATCTATGAACAAACATGAATTATTGGAAGGCAGCATAGAGTGAGATGTGAAAAAATAAATGGATAGACATTGTATCTTTAGTTCTTAGAAAGATACAACTGGCTGCTGATAGTTTGTGAACTCTGAAATAGCATTAACTTGAAATAAGAGTAATACTTAAAATAGTTGCTTGAATACAATTGTTTTTACAAGGAAACTTAAAATAACATTTTATCCATCAGAAATTTTATTACTTTTCTATTCTGACATCTAATTTAACACTTATTGATCAATAATGCCATATGATTTTTTCTTGTAATTGGCTGAAATTATAGCAATTTACCAAGTAACTCTAGATACCTCATGGCAGAAGTTCTGAATCATACATGTGAAATTAATAAAAAATGGAAAAACACTTCATTATTTGATAGTGTCCAGACTTCCTAAATGTGGAATCCACAAAAGGGGGTAGGAGTAACTGATGGTTAAAAAAACCCATCATGTATTTAATCTAAAAAATTACTCTCTAATGGTAAGAATTTCTCTTTAACCTCTACTTTTTTCTGTTTATAATAGTAATGCATGCACACCAATTGCTCATATCCAATCTAACATTGAGAACATGTAAAATATTATTATACTCAAAAAGGTACAAAAATGTATATGCACACTTATTTCAAAAAGAAATTAAAAATCAGAGAAAAATATATTGTAGAGAGTGAAAGTCCTCAATAAAATATAGCTTCAAGTCCTAATTTTATGGCATGAGAGAGATCTGGAGACCTAATCTCTCAAAGGGGCTGCCCTATACACCTATCAGCATAGTAAATAATAATAAAAAAAATTTATTCCATTGTTTCATCCAATTTATAATTAAAAACAGAATTATCCATTCTATTAGATATAGTCCTCTGGTTGAATCATAGTCATTGGTATGATTAGATGAACAGTCAAATTTGATAAAGTAGCACAAGCGCTGACCTCCACGATTTTAGAGGCTATGCTTTTGTTCATTGCACTCTTCAATTACCTGCTGGTGGCACTCAAGAGCCCAGAGGAATTCAGCTCCTTCAGGGGAAAGTCCATTTGCGAAGGAAGTCTTAAGGGAAACACCACCTCATAGGTTGCGATGCCCATCCACTTTCTTTGAATATAGGTTTTGCCAGTTTTAACTCCAAAACAGATGTCTTCAGACACCCCAGAGATTATTGGACTAATTTGACCTGATTATAATAATTCCTCTTTTACAAGACTCATTTGCTCTCTTCTCCGAGTTCTGAATGATCCATGACTATGGTGTCCTTTGCCATAATTACCCTTAATTATCTTGCTAGCAGCCACACTGCAACAATGTTTACCATTACTTTTTCACTCAACAAAACCCCTCTTTTTTTTTTTCCCTAAACATCAATTCTTTGCTTTAATCATTCTCAAAAAATTTCCATTTTTAGTATCTCCATTTTAGTATTTCCATTTTGTAGTATCTAAAAGCAATTTTTCTTTTATTCAGATAGTCTAAAGCTCTCCTCTTCTATTGTCTTTCATGGAAGCCTGTTCTTTTTCTTTAGCACATTTCTCCCAACCTGCAATTGTATTCTTATTTGTATGTTCACTTGCTTTAATTTCTCCCTCTCAGAACAGAATGGCCTTTTCTCCAAGGGCAGAAGCCCAATCTGTTTGGTTACCATTATATACTCATTGTCTTGACAAGTCCTGTTGCGTTCGTTCGTTCGTTGTGAGTGATCTAAAATTTATGAGGGGTGAATGAATTAATGAATGTGCTTTTCAAGATGGAAACCACAACTGAACTGAGAGTTAGTTATATCCTATAAACTACAGACTCCTACATATTATAGGGTAAACAATAGTTCAGTGGTCCCAGAATAGTGAGGTTTCCCAGGAACATGTGATTTTCACTACTGAAAACAGGACAGTCTAGAAAATGGAAATGATTGGCCATCCCTGCACATTAGAGGCCCGGTTTATAAGACAATGGAGATTGTAACATATGACTAGAACACCACTAATCTCTAACCTAACCTGTGTCACACCGTTCAGTTTTAAAGAGAACATTCAACTACACTGTCTCCCTGATCCTTCACACTCCTTAGAGATTAAAAGGCAAGAGTCTACTTACTATTCCATGTTGCAGATGAGGAACCTGAGGCTCAGAAAGTTTAATAGGTTTCTCTAGTCAATTGCCTAATAAATTCAGCCATGGTATGGAAGCAAGGCCTTTTGGTAAGATGCCTACTCCTACACCTGACCCAATATGTCACTCTGTCTAACCAACTCACACAGGAATTAAACCTGTTAACTTTGGCCTAATTAACACTACTTTCCTAGTCAGTAAGAATTGGAGGCAAATAAATAGGAACAGTCAACAAATCAGATATGGACAAACTCTTTTATCACCTATATAACAAGCACAGTATCTCTTTGTTAAGAGTATTTTCTCTGAGTTGGCATTTTCTCCAGGCCTTTAAAAATGTTTTTAGCTGTACATTTTTAATTTTCATTATAATGTTGTTACGGGTTTTCATTAATTATTTGCTTGGCACTATCTTGTTGTATGTGTGATCTGTGTACACTTTGAAGCCCACCCTAACATTCTGTGGCCCCTGTGTACAGAAAGAGCTTTGCTAATGATAAGAGTATTTTCCTTTATCCTTTGTTCAGCTCTGACAGATTCTTAAGAAACAATCAACTGGAAGTAATTAGATGTTACTAAAGTATAAGAAAAATGTAAGCAGGAGACAATAATACACAGTGAGGAAAGGACAGTTTCTACAATAAGTGGTGCTGAGAAAACTGGACAGTCACGTGCAAAATAATGAAATTTGACGACCACACCTTACACTGTACACAAAAATTAGCTTAAAATAAACACCTGAAGGCAAGACCAGAAACCTTTAAACTCCTAGGAAAAAACATAGGTAATATATTTCTTGTATTTTTCTTGGCAATGATTTTTGGGACCTGACTACAAAGGCAGGGACAACAAAAGCAAAAATAAACAAATGGGACCACAGATCTTCCTTGACTTACAATGGGGTTATGTCCTAATAAAACCATCATCACTTGAAATACTGCAAGTTAAAAGTGCATCTAATATACTTAATCTAGTGAATAACATAGCTCAGCTTAACCTAATTAAACATGCTCAAAACACTCACATTAGCCTACAATTGGGAAAAATCATCTAACACAAAACCTAGTTTATATTAAAGTGTCAAATATCTCATGGAATTTATTGAATAGTATGAAAAACAGAAGGTGTGTATGGATACAGAATCACTGTAAGTATGTTGGATGATTACCCTTGTGGTTCACCTGACTGGAAGCTGTGGTTCACTGCCACTGCCCAGCATCATGAGAGACTATTATATTTCATACCACTAGCCTGGGAAAAGATCAAAACTCAAAACCTGAAGTACACTTTCCACAGCATGTGGTTTTGTTTTCACACTATTATAAAGTTGATAATTTGTAAGTTGAACCATTATAGGTGGGGAACCATTTGTATACCGAAGTAGAAAGCTTCTACACAGCAAAGGAAACCAGCAATCAAATGAAAGGCTACATACTGAATGGGAGAAAATATTTTCAAATCATATATCCAATAAGGGGTTAATATCCAAACTATATAAAGTACTCACACAACTCAATAATTAAAAAAAAATCTTTATTTAAAAATGGGCAGAGAATCTGAACATTTTTCCAAAAAGACACACAGAGACCAAGAAGCACATAAAATGATGCTCAATAACACTAATCTCCAGGGAAATACAAATTGAAACCATAATAAGATATGACCTCATTCCTGTTAGGATTTATTTTGTTAAGAAAAGAAAAGAAAAAAAGAAATAGCAAGTGTCAGCAAGGATATAGAGAAAAAGGAACACTCAACGTATCACTAGTAGGAGTGTAAATTGGCCACAGCCACAGAAAACAGCATGAAGTTTCCCCCAAAATTTAGCCGAGATACAGAAGAAACCAAAATGTCCATCAAGAGATGACTGGATAAAGAAAATGTAGTATTTACACACAATGGAATATTACTCAGCCATAAAAAGAATGAGGTCTTGCCATTTGCAAAGACATCGACCTGGAGGGTATTATGCTACGTGAAATAAGTCAGACAAAGAAAGACAAATACCATGTGATTTCGCTTATATGTGGAATCTAGAACAAAAAACAAATGAACAAACAAATAAAAAGCAGAAACAGACCCATAAATACAAGAACAAACTGATGGTTACCAACGGTTGTAGGTATGTCAAAATAGGTGAAAAAGAGTAGCATTCCAGTTATGGAACAAATAAATTTAGGGATAAAAGCTAGAGGACAGGGAATACAGTCAATGATTATTATAATAGCATTGTAGGGTGACAGGTGGTAGCTACACTTGTGAGGAGCATACTATTTTTTTTAGAAAGATAGTTGGGAGGGGGCAGAGGGAGAGACAGAGTGTCAAGCAGACTCCCTAGTGAGTGTAGAGCCCAACACAGGGCTCGATCTTACAACCCTGAGATTATGAACTAAGCCAAAATTAAGTCAGATGCTTAACAGACTGAGCCACCCAGGCACCCCAGCATAGCATAATTTAATAGATTTACTGAATCACTGTATTATGCACCTGAAACTAATGTAACATCATGTATCGACTACACATAAAAAACAAACAAACAAACAAACAAACAAAAAACAAAACCCATCTTGCCATTTGGGACAGGAAGGATGGACTTGAAATGTTTTGTACTAGGTGAAATAAGTCAGAGAAAAAGAAATACCATGTGATGTTACTTATAAGTAGAATCTGAAAAACAAAACAAAATAACAAACAAAATAAAACTCACAGATACAGAGAACAGACAGCTGGTTGTCAAAAGGGAGGAGGGTTGGGAGGTAGGCAACATTGGAGAAGGGGAGCAACAGGTACAAATTTCCAATCATAAAATAAATAATTCATGAGGATGTAGTGTACAGCATGGTGACTATAGTCAATAATACTGTATCACATATTTGCAAGTTATTAAGAGAGTAGATCTTGAAAGAAATCATAAGAAAAAATTTGTAAGTATGTGTACTGACAGATGGTAACTGGACATGTGTGGTGATCATTTTGGCATGTATACAAATATGAAATCATTATTTTATACACCCAAAACTAATATAATGTTATATGTCAACTGCACTTCAATTTTTTTTTTTTTTTAAAAAGGAATAGCCAATGAAAAGAGCAGAAGACAAAGAAATATATCTTAGGACAAGGATTTAAAAGGGTGATTTTTAACCAGTCATGGTATAACAAATACCAAAATAACTAACCATTTAAAAATTGTGGATCATTTCTTTTAAAAAATTATGTCCTTTGTGACTGCTTAGGAAAAATCATACCTCTTTAATTGTCCTCTGGGTGAGACAGTCTGGCAAGAGAGACTAAAGGTCAAAAATAAAGATCTATAAACTGCAAAGAGATGAAATATTAGAATGAGTCAATGCTTACTTGTCTTCATGTTAGAGAACTTTAACCTTTGCCTCATTTGAGGAAGGTTCTTACAGTGAATACAAAATCCTTTAGGAATTAAACCAAAGCATATAGTGTATAGAGAAAAGAAAATCTTCCATAAATAAATTCATTAGAGAAGATCTATATCATTTTTCTCCCAATTTAGTTGGAAAAGGAAAGACAGAAAGGAAGCTATTGATTTGGAACTCGGAAATTATATTACTGTTGATCTAAAATTTTAGAAGAAATCTACTTGGATAATCACAAGCTGGGAATAAGGAAAATAGTGTCTTTCAAAGGTCAGCATGATTGCAGCTTGGGCTGATAAGTATAATAAAGGTTTTCTGAACAAGAACGAGGCTCTAACTCTGCCCACTTTTCTGTTTTACGCGGATCTGAAAGAGTGACCTGCATTCGGAAAGCACATGGGGTAGGAAGGGCAGTTAACTCCCATTCTAATGCTCTTATTTGCACAGGGCACCTCTCGCCTTTCATGGACTCTTACTTATTTTTATTTCAAAGGACTGAATGTTCTTTAGCCCCCAAATCATCATTTTTCATACACAGATGAAAAGAACACAGCAAGAATTCTTGTCATTGAGCCTATTTTATTTCAAGCCTGGGAAGAAAACAATCAAAGAACCTAAGGACTTCTACTAGTAAGTGTTTTTAATTTAACAATCCCCCCACATCAATCTTATAATTAATCAAAATCAGAAAGAAATAGGCTGTTGAAAGGAGAACAGTTGGAAAAGTGCTGAAATTGGGATGAAGGTCTAGATATCTCCAGATATGACATGTTTAATAACACAGTATGTGAAAATCAGAGGAAACATTTAATAATCCTGCACTCAAGGGAGCATTTTTGTTCCTTAGTGAATAATGAGTTAGATTGTACAAGGAGAAAAACTCTCCTGGTTTAATTTATAAAGATGATCATAAATATGCAAAGAAACACAGCAGTGAAGAATTAAACCCTCCAAATAAAGCAGAAAATAAAGCAATTCTTCACATTAGCCAAAGTCAAACATATGACAAAAAGTATTAAAGGTCATTTTTGATTGATAAAAGTCAACATCTAAACTGAAAGCGAAATAGATACACTATGACTGATGAATAATAGAGTATCAAAAACATCAAGAAGAACACAACTAGAAATATAAAAGAGGAATAGATATAATGACTATAGTACAAGATTTTAATAATCCATTGTCAGTCTGTAAAGAGCAAATAAGAGATGTAAGTCAGAACATAATGAATAGCTCTATTACTTTTAAAACAATTATGAGTTATATTTTCAAACATTATGCTGTTTTAGCAACAAAAATCCACATGCATCTCAAATGTCAATAGAACACTCTTAAGCGCTGATCAAATACTGTGTAGCAAAAGGTTATATAATCTTATAAAACAGAAATTTTACATAAACATTACTATAATATTCTCTAAATCAAATTGCTTAGAGATTTAAAAGCTCCAAGTACTGTATCAATAACAGACTATTTTGAAAATAATAAAGTCGAAAATGCCACATATCAAATCTAAACATGATAAACTATAATTAATTTCATGGCCTTAAAGACTTTAGCAATAAAGTAAATGAAAAAATATAGTACTCATTACTAATTTATATTCTTAAATGTTTACGATTTTAAAATAGAAAAAATAAATGAAAATCATGTCCAGTTTGAGAATTTTATTTTTTAATTTTAGTTAAGTTTTTTATTTTAATTCCACTGTAGTTAACATACAGTGTTATATTAGTTTCAGGTATATTAGTTTCCAATACAGTGTTTCAATACTTTCATACATCATTACTCAGTGCTCATCATGGTAAGTGTACTCTTATCAGCCCCTTCACCTATGTCACCCATTCCTCTTCCACACTTTCCCTCTGATATGCTTTATTTTACAAGATTAAAGTTTTGCATTTTTTTTTCAACAGGCATATTTTTTTTTTTACTTGAAGAATTCTTCATTCAAAAAATATATGTAAAACATTCCATCCAAGAAACACAGAGTACACATTTTCTCCAAGTACACACAGAACAATCCCCTGGTTAAATCACATAAAAAGAGACATAACAAATATTATAAATTTAAGAAAAGTGAAATTTAAAAAAACATATACTCCAACCATATGGTACAAAACTGAAGATCAACAAGAAAACAAAGCTGGAAAATCTATAATGTATATATTAAATATTGAATATGAAAATATTAACACACTACTGCACAAGCAATGGGTCAAATAAGAAATCATACAGCAAATCAAAATACATGTCAAAACAATAGGAAAAGAAAATGCAATAATCTAAAACCTATGGGATACAGCAAAAGCAAATGTTACAATGAAATTTATGCTCTAAGTTCTTGTACTAAGAAAAAAAAAGGTTCAATAAACAACTTAACATTACACCACAAGGAACCAGAAAAAGAACTTTAGCTGAAATTTAATAGAGGAAGGAAATAACAAAGGAAAATCAGAAATAAGTAAAACAGAGACCAGAATAAACAATGACATAACACTGAAAGTAATGAGCAGTTTTTTTCAAAAACATAAACAAAATTGGCAATGCTATAACTACAATAACTAAGAAAAAGAAAAAAGGAAGTGTCAAAAACCAAAATGAGAAATGGAAAAGAAAAAAATACAATAGATAACCACTGAAATACATAGTGTGGTAACAGATTACTATAAACAATTATAGACTAACAAATCAGATAACTTAGAAAGAAAATCAGATAATTCCTAAAAATGCACACACATTCCCACGATTGAATCATGGATCTTGAATGCAAGAAACAGGAAATATTCTTAAACCAGTAACAAGAATAAAAGTTAGATTAGCTATCAAAACTCTTCCAGCACAGAAAAGCCCAAGGTCACATGGTGGTGAATTCTACCAAACATTAAAAAATAATAATAATTAAGGACAATCTTTATCAGAATCTTACAGATAATGGAACAGAGAGAACATATTCAAAATAATGTTCAAGAATTTTAAAAGAGAAAATTAAAGTCCCAAGAAAACCAAGCAGAAGGAAATGATTAACATAATAATAAAATTTTTAAAAACCCCACAGTAATAAAGAGGAATTAAAGAAAACACAGCTGTTTTCTTTAGCAATAAAATTGACCAAACTCTCAGAAATCTAACATAGAAAAACAATAAATCTAAAAACAGGAAAGGAACTATGAAAACAGATGAAGAAATTTAAAATGTTTTAGAAAATACTGTTTATGTATGCTTACAAATAGATTTAAAATCTCAGTGAAATGGAGGCTTTTCTCAGGAAATATAAATTATCAGAATTGAATAATGGGTTATAAAGCCTACACAGATCACTCATATAGGAAAAAAAATATTAAAAATTTACCCCTGTTGGAGTCAGGATTCATATTCATGAATTCTCATACTTTGAAGAAAGATCATTTCCATCCTACCTAATTCTTCTCACAATCTTATAAAAAGGAGACAAAGTCACTTGTTGAATATGCAGCAGAGCTATGACTCCAGTCAACGTCATCTTACAGTCTGCTGTTTCTTCCGCTGTACAGCAACAGTCTTATTCTCTAGTACGGTAAAGCATACATTTTTACAAAAATGTGTTTTTTTCTTTTTTAAAACCATTTTACTGTGGGAGGGGTGGATACTAAAGCTCAGTGAGACAAAATGTTTTTCCCAAGGTCATCAAGTGGACGAATCACACCTGTGTATTTTTGAAGCCTATACTCTTTCCACTACTACACACAACGCATGAGCCCTGAATCATCAACCTCTGGCCAGCAGCTCATACTCTGAGAGTAATTCTGCAATCAGAACAGTCCAACCTCATATAACCACACTTTCTGTAGCACACTTAGATCTCGAGCCTCAAATCCATTTGATAGTGCAACCTTGAATTCCTTTAGGACAAGACAATTCAGTCATTTCTGTTTTTTAAACTGGATTTCTTCTGGGAGACAATGCAGTAACTTCAGGATGCTTCTCAGTTGATGAGATTTTGGGGGCTCTGAGGTGACAGTGAGGGGCTTACACAGACTATGGCTGTAGCAGAGGGATACCTGCTTCATGGTTATTTCTCTGCTGGTGGACATGGATCTGGTCACTTGATTCTTCCACTGGCTCAGGCAAAGCTGGTTGCCCAGCTTTGGCCAACTTCAACTCATTCTCTGCTACAAATCCCCTTCCCCTGTGTCTCTGGGATCATCAGCAGGCATGCCAGCTCTCATCTTTATGCCCCTTTCTTGCTCCACTTCTTGAATTTCTTCTTTAACCAGATAGATAAAAGATTTGAGGGTTAACCTTCAACCTTTTTCTCATCTATCCTGCCCTGCCATCTTTCCTACCCAACTGCTGCTGTTTCGTATTGAGACTGGCAACTAAGAAGCTTTCCAGCACACACCCACCCACCACAGTTCTATACAAAAGACCAAACTTTCTGGGCTTAGAAGGGGCTGACTGTTGAGTAATTCTCAGACCAGTACCTTGAATGCTAATACCTGCACACTGAACTCTCCTTTCTCTATTCCTCTAAGCAGGCCAGGTGCTTCCACACTAGCCCAGAACACATCACACTGGGACCAACCCCAAGATTCCCAGAGAATTCTCAGATCTCGGATAGTTTGTAGAAGAATAGAGTACTTTCATGGGATTCCAAGTCTCTCACCTTTATTCTCCAAACAAATCCATAATTTGGAAAAATAGACTCATTTTTTTCCCAGATTACATAATCATCACTCCAGAATGCATAGGCAGAAGACCGAGTAAGGAAAAAAAAAGGATTAACTAAATTAGCAGTTTTCAAATGTTCCTTTTGATCAACATATTAATTTTTTTCCTTTCCACCTTCACTGTATGAATGGAGGACACTTTCTTCACTAAGTAGCCAAGGATGTGCTGGACATACACATTCTTAAAAGTGAATGGAAATTTTAGTGACAAGAATTAAGGAATCATCTCTTGGCTAATTCATTTAGTTTAGACGTTGGAACAGTTTGTTTGACATCTGAACTACTCAGCTGTATAATGAATATAATTTAGAGCAAAAAAAAAGTCCATAGTTAGTCACTTAAAATTTTCATGGTGAACAGGCTAGTCAAAGAGTATCTGCAGCTGATTCAGTCAGATCATACAGACATGTTCTTTATACAAAACCTATGAAACACAAAAAGCTCCCAGAAACTTGGAGGTCATCTTAAAAGGCTCCTTTTCTCTCAGGCTCCTCAACCTGTCCTTTACCAAATATTGTCAGTTCTGTTACTTCACTATCCTTGCCCTTGCGACCCCACGCTTCCATTCCTGCAGTTAATGATCTAGTTTAAGTTGTATCATTTTGTATCTACCACAGTAGATTTATGCTTTATTTATCTTCCTATCTTCACCTCCACACATGCCAGATCTTTCTGATCTGATCTGTCAATTTTGTAGCTATTGGCTTCAGAATAAAAAATTCCGGCAGCTTAGGACAGCATCCGAGGAGCTCCACAGCCTCATGCTTGCTACTTCCCTCACCTCACCATTCCCTAATGTCTCCTTCTCATTTTATCCTACTGGCCGCACCTATGACTCCATCAAATTGTCAAGCCTTCTTTCCTCTTGGACTCTGAGCATGCTTTTTGTCTCTCTCCCCAGAACATCCTTCCTCTCTTCTCTCCCTTCATCTCATCTCTTACTCATCCTTCACTTTGGAAGATCTTCATGCAAGGTCTTCATGCTCAAGAGCATGAAATATAATTTTTTTCCCTTAACATCTGCATCTCATAAGGAATTTCTTAGTTTTTTGTTTTGTGTTGTGTTGTTGTTGTTGTTTTACAAAAAACAATGCCATTTAGTAATGTCTTGGAAGTTTCTTAATTATTTTGTATATTTAAGTTCCTTTCTTTTATTTTGGAAAATACCTTACTATCCATAAATTTTTCATTTTACAATGCCTAAGCATTGGGATCAGAAAGCAAACTATTTTAGCAATTAGGTATTTCTGCTTCCTAAAATTTCATCAATTTTTTGGTTTGAAACATTACTTGTATCTTTTGGTAAGCAGTTCTTCTTACCAGATGCCATCCTACTCTGTCTGAATTAGAGTACTGCTCTCCAGTGGGCTCTCATAGGGCCCTGTGGTATCTCCTCTAATAAGCACTGAAAGTGTTTATTTTGATTCTCATTAGAAAATAAACTCCTGCCAGGACAGTGACTGTGTCTTTGTCATCTTCGTAAACCCAGAGCCTAGTACAATGCCAGGCATAGCAGCCATTTAAAAAGTATCTGCTGATTGAGTCATTCAATAAATACAGAGCTAATTACTCCATGGCTGTGTAATCTTGAGTAAAGTACTTAACTACTGAGTTTCTTCATCTATACACTTTGTATAATATTACACTTATCTTCTGTAATTTGTAAAAGAAAAATAAATTAGATCATATAACAGAATTCTTCAGGAAATGTTGTCTAACAGATTTATGTTCATATTCCTATTCTCCCACTTTTACTGGCAGCATGACCTACTTTCACTGCATTACCTAGAGCAAATTTAATGATCTTTCCAAACTGCATCTTTCTTACCTATTAAGAAGTTAATGTTAGTGCTTCCCAATGATTAAATGACATATGAACATATAGAAGTAGCAGAGCTTAGTGTACAGCAAATGCCCAATAAAATTTTGTTGTGATTATTAGTTATTAATTTCCAGTCTAACAATATTATTAATGGCATAGTTATAAACAAAGCTGTGGTGATGACTTCAGAAATCAGCATTACAAAGAAGGTTCAAAACCTTAATTAGACTTGTAAAGAATAAATTTAAGACAAAAATTTAATGCTTTTGAAAAAAACAACATTAGTAATGAAATTAATCCCTTATTGTTATTAGGCATATGGGATTTATTTGACCTTAATATTAAAAAAAATTCTCAAGATTTATATCAGATTTCTTCCTAGAATTGAAAGAACTTTGATGACAGGGCATAATAATAGCTAGCAATGTACATATCTAGGGCAATGTATTTTTGACATTCTTCAACTACTTTGAAACATTAAGCATCAAGGGAAGCAGAAATAGCACAGACAGAAAGAAAAAGAAATTAAGAATGACTTTAGAGAAAGCAAAGGAAATATGATTTTCATTTGACCTACATTTATAAAGGGAAATTCTGTAACATAGAAATAATGAGTGAATGTTGAGCACCCTGAATATATAATACTTAAGTTCAATTTTTGCTGTAAATTAATAAAATTATTAGGTTTTTAAAAACTTTTAGTTTGCTGACTATATTTAAAGACCAAGGTCTAGTGTGAAAATAAATACTAAAGATTTGGTTACTCAAAAACGAAGATCATTTGAACTTGTTGCTTATGATCAGTTTTGACAGAGAACATGTCTTTTAACTGCCACAGTTAGCCTAAGGATTCATTATTTCCTATTTATTTAACATTACTGATAAAGTTAGTACTGCATCAAAAGTAGACAGTTTGGTGCCTGCCCTAAGGGTAGGAAATTTGAAAATGGGAGGAGGACATGGCCTTAATAAGTACATGATATTTATCTTCTGACTTCAGCTCTATATGGTAGCTTCTCAGTACAAATGGCATTTTTTTTCCTGCAGTATCAACTAAAATCCTGCAGAAAGGTTAGCGATGTTACTTCCTAAAGAAATTAAGCAAGCTGTGCTGATAAAGCTGCTTTCATTGTTCTCCATTTACCTAAGTAGCCTGAAACCTTTTTTGGAAGAAGCCAGGGAATGAAATATAAACATTCTCCTTAAGCAAAACATATTCTTTTCAGAGCGGCACTTGTTATATTGAGATCTAACTTATCTACGTGTGATTTTGAGATGCTTGGATTATGGCTAGAGGGCCAGTCTGAATATATTTTGAAAATTTCTTTTTGTGACAAGATTAGGGAACCAAAAATGGTAAACCACTGGTGGAGGTCTTGGTTCGAAACCAAAACAGTTCTATGAATAAGCTTCTAGTTTATGATCAGAGCTACAGAAGAACTGGTCATTCTACCAAACACAATCAGGAGGGGTGTGTGTGTGTGTGTGTGTGTGTGTGTGTGTGGAAAGGCCAAATAGGAAGGACAGAACTTGGAAAATAAGTAGAACGCGGAATTCAGCACAAAGATATATCCTGAACAAGAGAAAGGTGAGAACATGAACAAATAGGTTACCTTCTACCCCAAAAAGGTCTTCATGCAAGGTCTTCATGCTCAAGAGCACGAGATACAATTTTTTTCCTTTACATTTGCATCTCACAGTGAGTTTTAGGGTTTTTGTTTTTGTTTTTTACAAAACAATGTCATTCAGTAACCTCTTAGAAGTTTCTTAATTATTTTGTATATTTAATTTTTTTTTTTTGGACAATACCTTTCTGTCCATAAATCTTTCACTTTACAATATCTATGCATTAGGCTCAGAAAGCAAACTATTTTAGTAATTTAGTATTTCTGCTTCCTGACATTTCATCAATTTTTGGGTTTGAAACATTACTTACATCTCTTCTTAGCATTTAACTTATCATCTGCTAGTCTTATATCCCTAATTAGATTGCAAATCCTTGTGTCTGATTTTCCTTGTGTCCTCCACAAGACAAGTGCAGTGTCTTGTATGTAGATAGTAACTGATCTTGATTTGATTGAATTAGAAACAATATTAGGATGGAAATCAGAAATAAATAACTTCATTTTAAAGTTAATATGGACCATCTAGAAAGAAATGAAAAATGGTACTAGAAACAGAAAATTAGAAAATTAGAAAAAAAATTAAAACTAGAAAATTAATACCCTATCCACTCATCTACTCATTCAAAAATACTGGGAGAACTTCCATGTGTCAGTGCTATTCTAGGCTTTTGGGACAAGTTGATGAACAAAATAAACAAAAATATCTGCCTTCGATAAATAATATATATATGTCAGAAAATAATAAGTCTTATGGAGAAAAACAAAGCAGAGAAGGTAACGGGATGCCAGGGGCAGAAATCTGGGGGAATGAGGTGGATTTTTAATAGGGTAGGGAAGGTCTCACTCAGAAGGTGGTATCTGAGCAAGACCTAGTGGAGGTGGAGATTGAGCCAAGAAAGCATCCAGGAGAGGAATATTCCAAGTATAAAGAACAAATCTAAAAAGACTTAAGATGGAAGCATCTTAAGGGTGTTGAAAAAACAGCAAGACAGCCCTTGAGGTTGAACATGGTAAGTGACCAGTGTGGTAGGAGACTATCTTAGAGAGATAACAAGCTTGGAGAGAGGTACAGATCATGGAATGTGTTGCGGGCCATTGGAAAGACCTTTTTTTATTTAGGGATGGGGGTGGGGAGTAAGATGTAAGTAAACTCAGAAAATTTTAACATCAGAAGTGTTATGATCCTAACTTTTACTTTAGGATCACTCTGTTTTATAGAAACTAGATTTTGAAAGTGTAAGGGAAACAATTCAGAAAGAATGTCAACAATCGAAGCAAGAAATAACAGTAGTTCAGACCATATTGATAGCAGTAAAGATAGTGAGGAGTGATTAGACTCTGGTAATAGAAGTTAGAGTCAACAAGATTTGATGATGTACAGTGTAAAAATAAGACAGAAATCATGGATGGCTAAAGGCATTAAGCAACAATCTCTAAAACTTGGATGTAAGACAAAGGGATGACTGTGTTTTCTTACATATTAGACCACTGCTTCACAGGACCTGAGAGAGATGACTTTATGCTCTAGGACATCCACCAATGCTGACTTATCAGTTATTATTTTAACTAACTTCATTACTATGTAGTTGTATGTTCACTTGCAAACTTTTGTCCAATGAAGATGCAAGTATTTTCTACCTAGTAGAGAAGATAACCTCAACAGATTTCTTGTCTTGAAGATTATTAACCACTCTTGTTTCCAGCTAAGAAAACTTGCTTGCCTTGCTTTCCTGACCTACTATATAATTTCTGCTTCTCTTTTGAATCAGCCTTATCTCTGTTGAGTTTTTTATTCTTCTTGTATCCGCTTTACCACCCTGCTGTTTCCAACATATGTGAGCTAATAAATTTTTGGCAAGTGCTCACTTTATATTTGTATGTCATGTTCCTATCTCTTAAAAAATTATGTTTTGACAAGTACTTTGGGTATGAGCAATTGGAAGAATGAAACTGCTATCTAGTAAAGTGGAAGTCTTAAAGGAACAAAATTTGCGAGGAAAAGTGATACTTCAGTTTTGGACAGGTTAAGGTTAAAGTGCCTGTTAGATACTTCTATCAAGTAGACATGTTGAGTAAGAAGTTGGACTGATGAGTTTGACAAAGGAAAGAGAGCTGTGTTTAAGATACAGAACTGGGAGCCATCAGTGTTACAGATAGTCTTAAAAGTTATGAGACTGAATGAGATCACTAAGGGATTCTAGCTAGAAAATTTAAAAAAAATGATCCCCCTCCCCCCTAAGGATGGACCCTTGAGGCATGTCAGCTTTTCAAGTTCAGACAAACAGGATAAATACAAAAATGAAGAAGCTAGGAAATCCGGGGGGGGGGGGGTATGCTGTCCCAGAAGCTCACTGAAGAAGGTATTTCAAGTAGAATTTAGGATTCCATTCTGTCAATTTGAGTACCCAAGATGAAGACTGACAATTGACCACTAACTTTGGAAACATGTATGCCTTTGGTATCCTTTTTTAAAAGATTTTATTTATTTATTTATTTGAGAGAGAGAGAGAGCATGTGAGAGAGAGCGCAAGCAGGAGCAGCAGAGGCAGGCTCCTGGTTGAGCAGGGAGCCCAACGCGGGGCTTAGGCCCAGGATCCTGGGATCATGACCTGAGCCTAAGGTGGATAGCTTAACGACTGAGCCACCCAGGCATCCTGTCCTTGGTATCCTTAACCAAAGTGCTTTTGATGGAATTACACAGTTAAATGCCTAACTGTAAAGAGTTCAAAGAATAATGGGAACAAAGCAATGGAAGAAAACAAATATAGACAATTCTTTGGTACAAATTTACTACACACGAAAAGGAAGTTTTCTATTCATTTATATGCTTATGTGAGTGATCAAACGGATGGGGAAAAAATATATGATGCCAGAGAATGAGGGAAGAATGGTTGGAACAAAGGTCTTGAGTAAGTGAGAAGGGAGCAAGTAAAGTGTACAAGTTACAGACAGCCTTACCTTTTATTTTTTATTTTTTTTTTTAAAGATTTTATTTATTTGTCAGAGAGAGCAAGCGAGAGCGAGCACAGGCAGACAGAGTGGAAGGCAGAGTCAGACGGAGAAGCAGGCTCCCTGCGGAGCAAAGAGCCCGATGTGGGACTCGATCCCAGGACGCTGGGATCATGACCTGAGCCGAAGGCAGCTGCTTAACCAACTGAGCCACCCAGGCGTCCCAGCCTTACCTTTTAGTAGTAATTGTTCATTCATAGTAAGAGGAGGAAAGGCGAGTATGTGGGCACAGATGTAGGCCAAGGTTCACTGTTATGCATGTGAAGTAAGACCAGTTACCTGATGGTGTGCCTTTCTTCAGTCACATTCTGCTGTGAGGTTACAGGTATAGCGTAGGCTGAAAGCATAATTGAACTGCAGTTGGGTTTTTAGGAGATCATTAAGGAGCAAGAGAGGCTCTTGCTTGACTTGAGGATGTAGAGAGAACTCATCATAATGATGGACCACAGAATCATGATGGAGAAGAAAAGTTAAAAGTACACGAGGAAGTGATGGATAGCGAAAAAGGAGATCATAAGATCTTGTGAAATTAATGTTGAGAGCTCTAAGGAGTAAGCATATAAAAGTAAGAGAACTCTAGGGAGGGAAGATTAAATCTTGGTAATTCAGACTACAGAGGGTTAGTTATAAAGTTTATCTTATGACTATGAAGTTCAGTGGTTACAACGGGGTGGAGTCTTAGGGTCAAGACCATGGAAAAGAAAGAAGCAGAGGCATAGAATACTCTGAACAGTGAATAAGGAGTAGTTACCCAGGTTTAAAGTGGTGTGGTGGAGTGAGGAAGCCAGGAAGTTGGACTGCAGAGACCATGCTCCCAACACCTCCTAAGATCATGCAGTTGCTCAGCTGCTTATACAGTCAGTTTCACTGATTTTATTTTATTTTTTAAAAGATTTTATTTATTTATTTGACAAAGCGAGAGAGAGACCACAAATAGGCAGAGAGGCAGGCAGAGAGAGAGAGAGAGAGGGAAGCAGGCTCCCTGCTGAGCAGAGAGCCTGATGCAGGGCTGAATCCCAGGACCCTGAGACCATGACCTGAGCCGAAGGCAGAGGCTTAACCCACTGAGCCACCCAGGCACCCCGCTTCATTGATTTTAATTGCCTTAAGTTACAGAAATAGAAAGCACTGTCAAAATATGTATTTTGTATACTAGAATGGATGGTCTTCTAAATAATCCTTTAAAAATACCCAGTCTCTTTACTCCCCAAAACAACATTTCCTAAGAGCAACACTCACTTTTTTGGCCTTTTCACCAAGAACACAAACATAGAGCAAAGTAAGAAATACAGAAAGCCAGGCAACCGTAAAACAAGTGGCTGACAGATGAGAACAGGAGTACAGACCAAATCAAGTGGTAGACACAAAGAAAAGGGAAAGTTTTTTATAGAGTATATAGGAAGTGGGGGAAGTGTGTTCAGGAGAATGAGAAAATAAACTTATGTGGCTTGACAAAGGGGTCAGAAATCCTACCTACAGTGATGGATTAACCCACGGAAAGAATTACTCAAGAATGTATACTACAAGAGACTGGTGAAACAAAACAACTAAGGTGGACTGGTCATTACTGGTTGATAACTACTATAGATATCATGGGAAAAGGGGAGATTTGGGGTGTTTAAAATTACATTAATATCATTTGCTCAAAAAATATGGCCTATCTATAATTGATTGTGTAAAGCTTAACTATTCAGAACATTTATTATTTAATCGTGCTGTCTGCATCATAACTCACAAATAATGTTGTTTTTGTTTATTTGTTTAAAACTTAAATACTACTTGTATTAGTACTTGTATTAGGAATGACTGTATCAGTAACCCAAATGAGCCTTGGGAACATAAAACTGTCACCAAAGAGCATCCAGGCAGAGAAGGAGGCTCTCCAGGTGGTTCTGCTGGTAACTTCTTTTTAAAAGAAGATTTTGTAGATGGGTACCCCCATCTGTACCAAGATGAGGGTACAGATTTAGTATCTGAATATGTTTGGTTACATAATTATTCCTTCCTTGATACAAACCAAAGTGCTCATTCAAGAGTCTGATCCACTTTTTTTTTTTTTTTTTTTTTTTTGGATAGAGCATTAAAAAGAGAGTAATCTCGGCTAGATTAGTATCATGTAAATTTCCCACTGTGATGACAGACAGAAAAATCCAGTAAAAACAAATTAAAAAGAATGGTTATGATTTATACTGAATCTGCCTGTGAGGTGTCAAGTAATTTCTTAAAGACTTGTCCAGACCTTCTTCATGTAAACATGATCTCCTGTCACATTTTTTTTAAATCATTTTAAAGGAAAAATAGACTGAGAACAAATGTTAATTGCATAATGTTCATTTTACAATAAAGACAAAAGGATTTGGGATTTAAAGGTGTTGTTTAAACAATTTAATTAAATGATCTCAAGCTGTCCTTAGTTCAGCAAACATGATTGAACATATGCAACTTTGTTCTGCTCCTTTAACTGGCAGGAAACACTGTTCCTTAATTCCAGCTTACGCATTCTTAGTCATTTTCATAACAACACTGAGAAAAACCAAACAGTACATTTCTAGGGGATTATAACATTTCTCAGATCGTCCTAATCACTTGAAGAGCATTACTAGGTGCAAGGCTTAAGGCCAAAATATGCTGATTATGCACAAAGAAACCGTCTATCTTTAAGGAAGGCATCTGAACAAGACAGAACAGTATCTCCACATACGTCTCAGCCTATGAGGATTTTAAGGATTTATAGTTATCAAATAACTTGAAATTTTAGAAAGTATTTTTGGTCAGTTGTAGAAGAAGCCTTAGTCAAATTACAGTTTCAAGACAATGGTACTAGAAAACTTTAGAGTTTATACTAACACCCTTTTACCTTCAAAACTGTAGTCCCACTGTTTATATTTACTTTGATGCATAAAATTTTTCATTTTGGATGGTTTAACGTTCTAGGCCCTGAACTCCCTGTAGTCTCCACACACACACAATCCCATTACCCATTTGTCACATCCTATATAGTGTTTGAGTTTGGCTAGAGTTTGGCTACTGCTAGAGTTTGGCTGGACCCTACCTTATCTGTAAATTCTCAAAATCTTGATGAGCATTTGAGAATGTCATTCTCCTAGAAAAAGCAATCTCTGTAAGTCATTTTCATTCCAGGGGAACTAAGAATCTTAGTCTGTTTCACAGGCCTTAGAATGTGTCTATGGATTATGCTTGCCTCCGGAATTATAAAGCATTTCTGTATTTCCTGAGAGAAAATACCTGTAACTGACCTTATTTATGTTTGTCAAATGTTTTAGATACTCCACCTTGCTTCATGTCCATTAGTTTTCCCTCATTGAGAAAGAAGAGAATGACCACAAATGTCAGTTAAGTTCTCTTTATTCAGGGATTGGTCTTTGATATATCTCAAGAATTTCTTTACTTGATATACAAATGGTCAGAACTCTCACAGTTAAAAGTGAGAGATAAGCCACTAACACCTATTTAAACAACACCAAACACGAGTGTGTGCTGAGTGAGAAGAAGTTGGCTTATAAACCCTGGGCATTAGCTTCAGATGCAAGTAGATACCACAGAATCTAAATTATATCATCAATGCTCAGTTGCTCTTGTTCTCCGAACTATTTTCCTCCCTTGTCCTCTCCACTCTTAGACCCACCTCAGCCCTCATCATGGCAAGATGGTTGCCAGAAACCAGGTATACCATATTTCATGGGACCTACAACATTAGTGACTGTAAGAAAGACTTCTGTTATATACTAGTAAGAAAGGAAAAATGCTGATAATAACAGAATAGCTTGATAATAACAGAATAGCTTGCTATGATGCAGAATATAAAATGTACCCCAACATCACAGATGTTAAAAGGTGGGTAAAAATAGGACACCTTAGAATCAATGAACTATGATAAGACATTTTCTCAGCAACTCCAAGGTAATAATAGAGTTTATAACCCTTATATAGCTGATTTTAAATAATATTGTGCCTATCTCTGAATTAATTAGAATGGCTGACGAGAAAAATAGTACATACTGATTAACTTTACTCAAGCCCCTTGGACTAAGTGGGGAAGGGGTGTTTTCCACAAGAAAAAATAAGAATCTTTTCCAGAAAAGATTGTGAATTTGGGAAAGACAAAACATAATAATTAATGTCCAATATAAACCTCTGTAATAGTAAAACCATGGGATGGGACATCTGACTCACTGAATAATTATGAATGTCTTCACTAAATATTTTATTTCTGTTGAAAGAATAATTTTTAGAATTCTAGGCATAAAGAAGGAAAAATTACATTTTGGGAGTTGACCAGTGCCTGAAAATATTTCACCTCTTTTTAAAAATGTTTCTCTTTTTATACCTCCTGCCCCATTTCTTGCTTTAATTTTTTTCACAAAATAACCACACACTGTTAGCCCTGAAGCCTAAAGCATCAAGGATACCAATAGTTCTAGTTGATAAAACAAGATTGTGATAGTGTCCTTCCAGTAATATCTTTGTTTGGATAGCACCCAAAACTTGAGCCAAGTTTCACCTTATGTTTTAGTAACGATGAAATTTATATAGTAATTAGTATCTGTTTTTTTTAAGATTTTTATATATTTATTTTACAGAGAGAGATCACAGTAGACAGAGAGGCAGGCAGAGAGAGACAGAGAAGGAAGCAGGCTCCCCGCTGAGCAGAGAGCCCGACGCGGGACTCGATCCCAGGACCCGGGGATCACGACCCGAGCTGAAGGCAGCGGCTTAATCCACTGAGCCACCCAGGTGCCCCAGTAATTAGTATCTTTTGAACACTATATCCAGCCCTTCCATCACCAAAGGGAATGGGCAACAAAAAATAAGTAGATCCCTATACCTAAGAGTCCTATACCCAATAACAGGCAAAAACTAAGAAGTACTTTAAATAAGCAATCTGAGATTCTCAGTTACTTGTTTTTTCCCTCCTAATGGGTAGCACTGACATTGCTTTATTTGGGACTCAGGCCCTTTTTAATTCAAAAGATGAAGCAAAAGATGCTCCTCAGTCTGGCTATCCAGGGTCAGAAAGAGAATTGATTGCAGATCTGCCAGAGTACCGCTACTATGCAGCCCTCAGTGAGGCAGTGAGTGGAACACCAAGGGAATTGCTGAGTGACAGGCAAGGGAATTTAAGAGCTATTTAAGATTCAATTGTTATGCGCTGAGTTTCTACTCTGTAGACACTAAGGTGCTTTTGCATTTATTACCATTCTTAAAGTAGAAATTAATTCCGTAACTAAAACAGCCAGAGTGGCAAAAGAAGCAAAATAATCAAGAGAAAGTGAATAGACAACATCAGGATATTTGTGGCTCCAAAGAACTCAATAGTGAAAGAGCTATGAGATGGATAAACAGATTCTATAAGGATTTGCAAACAGAGCAGCAAAGACTGAGTAGAAATATTTTTTAAAAAGCGAGCATTCAGCCACTCCCAAGAGGGTGGGGTCCATGAGAACACATGTAAAAAGATGAATAGGATACTGAAAGGGAAGAGAGTGAATATAGTTAACCAACTACTGTATATCCAGCACTAAATTGCACACAATTTCATTTAGACTCTATAACAACTTCAGGAGATGGATATTGTTCTGTGTTACAGATTAAAAAAACTAAAGCAAAGAGGATTAAATAATTTCTTCAAAAAAACATAGTAGAAGAGTGAGAATAACAGGACTTCCTACTAGATGTTCATTCATAAATTCAACAAATATCTACTGAGTACCTCCTTTGTGCCAAGTTATTTACATTTACTTAAACATAGACAAAGTGCTAAAAAATTATTAAAGATATAAAAAAGTAATCAAGAACATAAAAAAAGTAACATGAAGAAAGTATGAGCTGATTTAGAAAATAACTAAACAGAACTTGTAGAAATGAAAAATAAGGTCATTGAGATTTTTTTTTAAATGCAGTGAATAGACTCAAAAAATAACTGACATTTCCTTGTCATTTACTATGTACCATACCGTTCTGAGCATCCGCTCTCTTGTCCTCACAATCCAGCTTGGAGGTGGGAAATACCATTATTCACATGTCACAGAGGCACAAAGATGTGGAGAAACTTGCCATAGTCACATGACCATTTAGAAATGCCAGTATTTGAAACTGGATATTCTGACTCAAGTCTTCAGTCATATGTTGTCATTGAAACAGCTCAATAAAGATATGAAGATGGAGATGTAATTCACATCTAATGTAATTCATCCATTTAAAGCAGACAGTCAGTGGTTTTTAGTAAAATTCACAGAGCTGTACAGTCATTACCAGTATCTAATTTTAGACCTTTTTATTGCCCGCAAAACCTATCACCCATCCCCTCCCCCCACCAGCCCCAGCCCTAGGCAACCACTATACTCTTTCTATAGTTTTGCCTGTTCTAGACATTTCACACAAATGGAATCACTCAATAATACAATATGGAGTCTTTTGTTACTAGCTGCTTGCTCTTAGTACACCATTTAAGAGATTGATAATGTTGGGCGCCTGGCTCAGTGGTTAAGCCGCTGCCTTCGGCTCAGGTCATGATCTCAGGGTCCTGGGATCGAGTCCCGCATCGGGCTCTCTGCTCAGCAGGGAGCCTGCTTCCTCCTCTCTCTCTCTCTGCCTGCCTCTCTGCCTACTTGTGATTTCTCTCTGTCAAATAAATAAATAAAATCTTTAAAAAAAAAAAAGAGATTGATAATGTTGTAACATGCATCAGTACTTCATTATTTTTTATTGTCAGATAATTCCACTGTGTGTTTAGACCACATTTAATTTAACCATCAATTACTGGATAGACATTTGGGTTGTTTCTGTATTTTGTCATAAGCCGAATAATTCTGTATGAATAATGCAGCTATGAATATTCATGTGCGAGCTTTTGTGTGGACATACGTTTTCATTCCTCTTGCATATAGAGAAAAGAGTGGAAGAACTGGGTCATATGGTAAATTCAAGTTCAACATTTTGAAGAACTATCAAACTGCTTTCCAAAGTGGCTACACCAATTTACATTCATTTTACATCCTGGGGGGGGGGGTGTGAAATGATATCACACTGTGGTATTGAACTGCACTTCTCTATTAATTAATGATATTGAACATCTTTTCATGTGCTTATCAGTCATTTGTTTATCTTCTTTGGAGAAATGTCTATTTAGATCCTTTGTCCGTTTTCTGGATACATGTCATTTGCACTTGCACCTGGCTCCTACCAAGAAGTCTGTGGATGGGGTAGCAAGATAAAATGGGAAAAGGGAGACAGTCATCATCAAATGGAAAACCACAAAGCTGATGATATGAAGTCCTCCACTGTGAGACTCACCAGACCCAGAACACCAAAACTGATGGAAATGCCATCCCAGAGGAGACTAAATAAAGGATCGTGTGAAAGATTTTTAAGAGAGGCAAACAAAACTGAAGCTCAGATTATGTTAGCTCATTCCTCACCTTCTACAAGTAACTCTTCATCAAATAACTTGCCTTTATAGGACATCTTCGGTCAGATACAGCTTCGCCTCTCCCCAAAATGTGTGCACAAAGTAAAAGGAAGAGCCAGAAAATATGCCATAGAATAACTGCCCCTCCTCTCTCAAAAAAAAAAAAAAATTACCTCCCCTTCATCCCCACCTCCCCTTTTCCTAACCACAGATATTTGAAATATTGTTCTATTAATTATTTTCCTGAGTCCTTCTTATAAAATTGCTAGTAAGTGAAAACTGGCCCACTGATACACGACTCAAAATAATAACTTCAAGGAAAAGCCATGGTCAAAACACTAGTAAAGAGCCCTGAATCTATTTAATTGTGGAGCTCAACATGGGAACGATGGTAATAGGCAGAATTCAATGTTATCAGTTTTGATAATATATAATAAATAAAACAATATTTCAGATATTGGTGGTCAGAAGAAGGTGGCAATCTCTTTTTGTTTTCTCTTTTAACTTTTGATTTAATTAACTGCATTAATACATTTCTTAATATTGAGCTCTTTTCACACTCCTTGAGTAATTCAGCTTGAATCATGGTGTATTTTTTGATGGCTGCTCAATTCTGCTGAATTATAATTGTGTAGGATTTTTATATTATATTCTGAAATATATAAATAGTTTGATACCATCTTATCAATAAAAAAACCTCATAAACCTCAGCCACATAAACCCAACTAGAGATTTTCATCTTTTTCCAAGATATAAAATGGTTTAAATAATGGTGTCGTTATCTTTTAAAAAAAAATTAGCCTTTTTTAATGGCGCATTTTACATTATCTTCCAAATCTCTCCCATAGTTATTATCTGCTCGGGTTTTGTATTTTTACTTAAGTTAGTTTTGATAGTGTCCTCAAAACTCATCCAGTTCATTTTGGTTAGAAAATATCCAATTTCTCTTGGCTCACAAATTTATTGCCACAGAATTGCAATTAATATTCTTTCACACTTCTAATCTCTTTCAAATCTTTTGTTATATTTCTTTTCCTATATCCCATCCTAACACATCAAGATAAAATCTTCATACTTCTTTTACTGCCCTTCTCCACACCAACATACAAGATCTTTAGAACATGAACTCCTCAATCCCTGGGTTTTGCTGATCTAACATGGAGGTGAAGCTAACTCAATCTACAGTTTAAGTCATGACACTGCATACAGGAAATTATCCTTGATCATCCTTGACCACAAGATGAAGCCACTGTTTTGACTTTACAAGCTATGTTGTGTAAATAATATATCTTTGAACACTAAAAACCTTCAACAGTGCGGACATACACTGTCAGAGGCACATCACAAATGCTGCTGGAAGCAGCAGTGATGGAAGGAACACAGACTCCTATCTTCAATTTCACATTCATTCAGAGCTATCTGCTTGTTAAGTGAAATGAAGGATGATATTAGTTCCAGTATTTCACTCTTTTTCACCCTTACTCTCTCTCCTTCCCCCTACTTCTACACCAAAAGAAAAAAAAAAATTAGCTGGAAGCAATTGCTGAGTTTTTCCATTGTGGAATGAGTATGTCATTTATTTCAAACTTAATATTTAAAGAGCAGCACTTTCAATTTACTACCTGCCATGTTCTTCTTCTTGAGATCCTGAGTTTCTTGGTTGTCGTTTAGTTAGGACACAGATTTGAACACATTTTTCAGAAGATACAAAGTTGTATACTCTCTGACCTCTTGAATTCCTGGAAATGTTTTTAGTTAGATAATATCTTGGCTAGGAATATGACTGCAGTCACTCAGTCATGCATTAAAGTAATCGCACTGTTTTCTAGCACCCAATATTGCAAATGATACACTTAATACTGGAATACTGCTATTGTCTTTCTAGGTTATCTATTCTCTGTAAACTTATAAGGTTTCCTTTCTATTTTTGAAATTCTGAAAAGTCACCAAAATACGCCTAGGCATCTGGCTTTGAAATTACAGATCTTCCGTGATTTATGACAAGGTTATATCCCAATAAACCCATCATAAGTTAAAAATATCATAAGTGGAATGTGCATTAGTACACCTAACATTACAGCTTAGCCTAGCCTACTTTAAATGTGCTCAGGACAATTATATTAGACTATTACTGGGCAAATCATCCAGCACAAAACCTATTTATAGAAAAGTGTTGAACAGCTCATGTAGTTACTGAATACTGTGCTGAAAGTGAAAACCAGAATGGTTATTTGGGTACAGAACAGTGGTCAGTGTATCAGTTGCTTACCCTGGTGATAACATGGCTGTCCGGAAGTCGCAGTTAACTGCCACAGCCCAATAAACACAAGAGAGTAATCTACCATATATCGTTAGACCAGGGAAAGATAAAAATTCAAAATTTGAAGTGTATTTCCTACTAAATGTACAGTGCTTTTGTACCATAATAAGGTCGAACCATCCTAATTCAGGGGCCATCTATAATTCTTCCTGGTTCCAAGAGGGTTTTCCAATGAACAAACTCCAGTTCACTTTCAGCCTAGTCAATTCTTGATTTACGTTATCATCTCTCGATGTCTTCATTTTTCTCCCTATGGAACGCCTATCATCCACATGGATGTTTTCAGAATATGTTCTCTTAAGACTTTTTCTTTTTATTTAATGATATCCATCACTTTGTACTTTTGTTCCATGTGGTTAGAATTTTCTACCACTTGAACTTCAGAAAAGAAACTTCCCCCTCCATTTTAGTAGACACAGAAAGGTTTTTCTGGCGTGTGACCTGTTTGCAATTACTGATTTGTTAAAGTTGTCTTCTGACCCTTCTACTGATTCTATCACAAAGGAAGCCACTTATTCTTCCCCTCATTAACTGGGGCTCTTTAATTAAGTTATTATTCTTTATTTGATGACAGATTTATGTCCTCATAGCCCTTGTACAGTTCAGGCAGTGACAATATCTTTATCATTGCTCTTTATCAGGTTAGAGCCACAGTACAGAGAGTGGAAAAAAGCACAATATTTTGTATTTGATGGCCGGTAGAGAAGGTATGGTAGCTGTTAACACTTTGATGAGGCACAGAGGAGCAGTTTGGCTTTCAGTTTCCTCCCAGTGCCAGCAAGAGCTCTGTCCAAATCCTAGAGCCAGGAGAAATTCAGCTGAGAGGGCAGTTTACCTCTAGGCTCACAAGAATTCCCAGGTTTGTATGGGCCCTTCCCAGAAAACACACAGAAATTGGGCTGTTGTTAGTCCCCTGAGCAAATGAAGGTGCTTCTTCAGTGACCTTGTTAGAATCCAGGAATGTCAAGTCTCCCTTCCAGTCTCCATGCTGCTCTAGTACCATTAATCTCTTGTCAAGGACAAGTAATACCTGTACCTGTACAGGTTATTAGTGAGCTACTCAGAGTTCGTTAAATGAGTTACTTACTATCACGTGAATTGGCCTGACAACCAGGGCAATGAAAATGTCCTCTTCACTCTTGGTCAAGTGACCTTTCTACTATAAGCTGTTCCATCTTAATGCCACACTGTTGTCCTCATGGTTAAGATGTTTAAACTTTATTCCCTGTGCTGTGGCATTTCTTTGTACGTGCTGCAATCCATCTACCACCGTTCAGTTGATTTGCAGAGTCACCTCTGGAAATAGGCTTCTGCTTTCTTGTGCCTCAGTGTTCCAAAAATAAAATGAGTATAAAATGACTTCCGTTTATTAAGGCTTTTGATCTTATAAAAGTGTAAAATGTCATTACTTTAATATTAGGTTTTCTGATTGTTAAAATATAATAACCCTTTACACCTCTAGTGCCTTTCATCTGAGAATGTCAAAGTGTTTCATAAACCTTTACTAATTAATCAAGCCTCCCAGCACATGGTAAGGTAGAGACAGTATTATTATCTGTTTAATGGATTGGAAAGAGGAGATCACTGCGTTACAGAATAAAGGACGAACTCCAGTCAGAGCAACAGCAGAACGAGAGCAAAGGTGGCCTTGTCTGGGCTTTGTCTAAAGGTTGCCCAGCCCATTTGAAGGACTTTTTTCCCGCATGACAAATAACTGTGCACTATACAAATTCTATTTTGCTCTCAGGTCAGAAAAAACTGTTTCCTACGTATTCTTCCCTTTTCCTGAAAATAATCTTGGCCAACGGAAAAGAAGTGGAAGGCTCTCTGTATCTCTCTGTATCTCCGGCAGATCGCCCAAAATGCAAACGAGAAAACCATAAAGAAGATGCTCGAAGATTTCTGAGCAATTTTTATAGACATGGTTTCTGTGAAAACTCATTGTAAAGCCATATATCTTAGTAATATATTTTTTAATAATTAAAATACTTGCATACATTCATTGATTGAATATTCATTAGGCATCTACTAAGTGCCGACATTGTTCTAGGCAATGGGGATGCAGCAGTGAATAAAACAAAGTCGTTGCTCTCAAACACTCGTGTTTCAAAGGGAGTGGAAGTGCAAAGAGACAATAAGCAAAGAACCACCGATGTGGTAAGGAAAACTAAGAAGAAAAATAAATCAAAGTAGAGAGACAGAGAGCAATGGGAAGGACATGCTATTTTATACAGAGGCCGGGAGTTGGCAATTAACAGAAGCATAAAGGAAATAGGGAGGGGAGTCTATGGATATGTGAAGGGAGGTTTTTTGGCAAAGAGGATAATAAGTGCAATGATCTTAAGGAAAGATCTTAAGGGCAAGATTAGCAAGGAAGGCAGAGTAGCTGGAGAGAAGCAAGCAAGGTAAAGAATAAAATGAGACTAGAGAAGTGGGGCATAGAATAAAATAACCCCAGATCACATAGAGCTTTACTGGTCACTGGAAAGGTTTCCATTTTTATTCTGAATAATCACTGAAGCAGTTGGATGGTTTTGAGCAGAGGAGTGACGTGATCTGACTTACATTTTCTAAAAGTCACTCTAACTGCATTGTGGAGAACAGGCCACAAAGATGAAAGCAAGTGGTTGTTGCAATACTCTACACTTGAGCCAGGGGTAGCAATGACACCCCAGAGGGAAGGTTGAGGAGCAGCTGAATAGATGAGTCTTGAATGCCAAGAGGAGGGTCGGGCTGGACATATGACTGTGGGCCTACAGGAGATCACCAAGTGCCTGAATGTGAAGGGGACATGAAGGAGTGCAGAGTGGAGGCCCTGGCACTTCAGTGTGTGCAGATGGGAAACAGAGGAAGATCCCACAAAGGAAATACGGAGTGACCAGGCAGTAGGAGATAAACTGAGAACAGTATCCTGGAAACCAAGTAAAAAAAAAAAAAAAGTTTCAAAGAAGAGAGAATCACAAACTGCACAAAATGATGTTGAGTAAAATTGGGCCTGAATATTGAACACGAAATAATATGACCTAGATTTCATTATAGATCTTTGAAAGATGATTTCAAGTGAAGAGAATGAAAGTCCAACTGTACCATGACATATTTTCTTTGCAGAAAACATATCTCTATGTTATTAAATCCTACAGTGCTCAGGTCTCTTTCTTTCTTAACAAAGAAATTTTGCTCAATGTAGTATTTGCATAGCTCTGACTTACCTTATACTCTTTTTTTCTTGCCTATTGGCCAAGAAAATGTTATTTCACATTTCACTCATCATTCATTCAACAAATACTTATTCAGTGCCTTAAACACACTTTACTGAAGGGTTGTAATGAATTTCACAAGAAATATTTGAAAATTACTGGCAGGAACTAGGTATTCAAGAAAAACCTATTAGTAGGGATACCTTGGTGGCTCCGTTCATTAATTGTCTGCCTTCAGCTCAGGTCATGATCCCAGGGTCCTGGGACTGAGACCTGCATTGGGCTCCTAACTCGGCAGGGAGCCTGCTTCTCCCTCTGCCTGCCACTCCCCCTACTATGCTCTCTCTCTCCCTCTCTAACAAATAAATAAATAAAATCTTTTTTAAAAAACCTACTAGCAATAATGTAATGCAAAATACATAAAATGTCACAAATCTTTTTTTCTTCAGTCACTATGCTAAAAATATCATTACCTTGATGTACTATTTCTTCCACTGTAGGTCCTAACTGCTGGAAGCATAATTCATTGCAATGAAGTGGCTACAGAATACTCCTGGTTGGATAAAACTTTGATAGCAAAAAAATCCAGTTGGGCCATCTAACTTATACCTTCTCAACACAGATTTACATATTATGAAATATATGTGTTGGGTGATAGGAAAATCACTCTCCAAACCCTTCTGCAGGCACTTAAATACCATGTAAAACAATTATGGAAGAATTTAGCTGGGAAACTCCTACTTAAAAGTAAAAGATCTCCACTCCTGAAGCCACACTGCTGAGTTGTAAAACAATTATGGAAGAATTTAACAATTCTGGAAGAATTTAACAATTTAACATAATTATAAAACAATTATGGAAGAATTTAGCTGGGAAACTCCTACTTAAAAGGTAGTAAAAGATCTCCACTCTTGAAGCCACACTGCTGAGTTGTATCCTGGTTCAGTTACTTACCAGCTGCATAAGCCTGTACAAGTTGTTTAAATTCCCTGTACCCTAATTTCTTTATCTGTAAAATGGAAATAATAGGTATGCCTAATTTATAGGGTTAATGAGTGGTCTGAAATGAGTTAATAGATGTAATATCCTTATAACACTGCCTGGTACATACTCAGAGATTACTAAATACTGTATCTAAAAAAATGGTCTGAATAAAACAGGATCAGAGATAGAACTGCTATTTCCCAGTGGTATGTGAACTTGGATTCAAAGACTAAGCCATCTGATGAAGAATATATGTTTTTAAATCTCTCAAAATGTACTTAGCCAGATGGCAAGAAACCTAGGACCCACCCTCCACCTAACCCTACAAGAAAAGCATAGCAAGAACCCAAAGGAAAAAGGGAGCACAGAAGCTGATTTTCACCCGGTCTTAGCTCAGATTCCCCAGACACAGAACTGAGTAGGAATTGGGAATTTGGTTACATGAATATAGTCTCAGTTAAAGTCTAGTCTTGGTCTGATAAAGGAGGCAGAGAAGGAATGAGAGGTAGAGCATAAATTTGACTGCAGTATTACTCCCCAATTGAGACAGAAGGACCAGATCAGAAGACTGACCATTATCAGTCAGTCATTGGCTGTGGACCAATGGGGGCAATCCCCTGAATGAGTCAGCTCCCATCAGCTCTAATTGGGACAATTCTTCAGAAGGACAGGCATCTGCAAACTTGTATCAGCTGGGAGACTGAAGCACCAGCCCAGTAAAGAGATCTGAAGAAGTGAGTCACCACAGAGACTATTACAGCCCACTGCTTGCATTTGCTTTTCACATTAAGTTCATTCTAACAGTTAGAGCACCTCTAGAGTATTATAATCATAATTCATGGAAAATATTATGAGGGGTGTCTTACTGGAATGAAGAGTCCATACTGCTATAGTTGCTCTCTAAGACAAAACTGATACTTATCTTCCAGTATTCCAGCACCCTACAATAGCAGTTCTGTAATCTAATGGCTTGCCCCGTCAGGCAACCCAGATTCTCATCCCTAAGAATGTTGAACCCTTGGGTATCATGATCTCATCCATGACATGACTGATTTGCATACCTATATACAACTAAAATGGGGCATAGGGTCCCCAAAAATGCCCCAGTGGTTCACCTTTATAGCACAAATTCTATCCAGCCCCCATACATAACTGCAGTCATACCACCTCATGAAGATCAGGATCAGTTACACCTGCTCTTCCAAAGACTCCAGAATTCACAATGAGATACCAGCTGCATCTTTAAATTTAGGTAGACTTTTACTCTATCCCTTGGTGGAAGCACCCTACCCCTACCACTAACCAATACCTCTTTATCCACTGAGATTGTGCGTGTGGCGACAGGAAATACTTCTCCCAAGTAGTTCACTGGCAAGGAGATTAAATAGGGCCACTTTTTATTTTCACCCCCTGGTTTTCTGAACCTGTTTATTCTACCTAGTGTCAATAAATAGTAATTGTTGGTTTAGGAGTGTATGGCATCCTACAGGATACCCTACAGTGGATGCCTTGGCGCCTTGGCGCCTTGGCCAGATTTTGGCTGATAACAAATCACATCTGCCCCATCCTTAGAGAATGGTCTTAAGCCAACAGGAGCCACTGAACCTAGGAGGCTATCCTCTACTTTGAGGAGAGGGAAAGAGTGGACTTTGGCCAATGATTGACACAGGGTTCAAAAGGTTAGCACACTTGCTCAAAAATGAACTTGATAGAATCTATGTCCCAAATCTTCCCCATGAAATCATTTCTATGCATACAACAGATGTGTCTGTAATGAGACAGACCATGGCCTGAAAAGCACTGAAGAACACTTATGCCATGGGGAGTAATGGAAATATTATATATGTGGATATATATAAAAGATTAAAGAAATACAAAAATTTTTTAAAGCCCATTATCTGTTTAAAGCAAAAATTAATATTTTAATGGATTATATGTAGAAGTATATGACATGAATATCACAATGGACGGAGGAAAGGTGGTTGAAATTATATGGTTGTGAGGTTCTTATATGTGGTACTACAGTGTTAATTCAAATATACTTTTATAACTTAAAGATGTATATTATAATCTCTAAAGCAACCATTAAAATAAAATACCCAGATATATAGCTAAAAAACTCTCAGAAGCGCTAGAATGGGATCCTAGAAAGTCATTGATTGAGTAATTTTCAGACTAATTAAAAATCAATGTTCAATTAGATATTGTTTGAAAGAGATGTACTTTAAATTAAAAAATGCACACAAGTTGAAAATAAAACAATGAAAATAAACATACTATTCAATCTATAAGTCTAAGAAATTTAGTGTGATTAGATGGTTTCAATACTAGAGGTACTACAGAGATATAGTTATTTTATAATGATAAAAGGATTTATTTATCAGGAAGACACAATTCTAAATATGTACTCATCTAATTACAGAGCTAAAATACACATGAGGCAAAAATGGGCAGAACTAATGGGAAAATTATACCAATCCACAATCATTGATAGAGATTTTATCTATCAAAATAACTGATAGAGTAAGTAGCCAAAAAAATTAGTAATAATATAGAAAACTTGACAGGAATGCCAGTGGGCACATCAGTATCATTTCTGTGGGATTCATATAAATAAATATTATGAACATCTGTATGTCAACAAATTTAGTAACAGATAAACTGGACAATCCCTTAAATAATATAACTTTCCAAAGCTGATGCAAATAAAAATGAAAAATCTGAATAGTCCTAAAACTATTAAAGAGATAGAATTAACTTGTCAAAAAGAAAATTCTCAGATGGCTTCACTGTTGAAGTATATCAAATATCTAAGGAAGAAGTAGCAATCTTTGCACGCTTTTTCAAAACACAGAGGAAGTTGATGCTTCCCAATTTGTTTTATGAGGCTAGCAAAATCTGGCAAAGATAGTACTAGACAATTAGAGATCAATAGTTCTCATGAGCATAGACACAAAAATCCTTACAGATTATTAACAAATCAAATCTACCAGTAAATAAATAGAAGAATATATCATGACTAAGTAGAATTTACAACAAATCATATGATCATTTCAATAAACACAGAAAACACTGATGAGAGTATTACAATGGCCTTTTATGCTAAATATCCCTTGGAAACTAGAGAGAGAAGACAATTTCCTCAACTTGATAAAAGCATCTATGAATAACCTATACTTAGTATCATATTTCATAGTAACTAAGCCCCCTGAGACTGAAAAAGGCAACAATGTTTGAACTTACCACTTCTACTTAATATTGCACTGAAGGTCCTAGCTCATTAAGAAAGAGAAGTAAAAGGCATCCAAATTGCAAAGGAATATGTAACTATTTGCAGACATCATTGTTTATATAGAAAATCCTAAGAAATCTACAAAAAAATCCATTAGAATCAACAGTATACAAAAGAATCAGAGTATACAAAAGAAATACTAAAGAATACAAAAAAATTGACTAGAAAATATAATGTAAGAATGTTTTAGCAACAAAAACATAAAATAGTTGGAAACACATCAAAGAAAAGATGTGCAAATTCTCTACTTTGGAACTATAAAAATGTTGCCCGGGCTATTTAAAGAAGAGCTAAATAGGGATGCCTGGGTGGCTCAGTAGGTTAAAGCCTCTGCCTTCAACTCAGATTATGATCTCAGGGTCCTGGGATAGAGCCCTGCATTGGGCTCTCTGCTCAGCAGGGAGCCTGCCTCCCCTTCTCTCTCCACCTGCCTCTCTGCCTATTTGTGATTTCTGTCAAATAAATAAATAAAATCTTAAAAAAAAAAAAAAGAAGAAGAGCTAAATAAATGGAGAGTTATACTAGTTCAAGGATTGGAAGACAGAGCTGTTGTCCATTATCCTATAAGGATACATTGATAGAATGCAATACCAATTAAAATTCCAGCAGGCTTTTTAAAATAAATTCACAAGCTGATTCCACAATGATTAGAGAAATAGAAGTACTTAAAATAATCCTCGTTTTCAAAAATTTCAAAAACGTTTTGAAGAATAACCAAGTCAAAGGACACGTGCTACCTCATTTCAAAGTATATGGTAAAGCTATATTTGTTTAAAAATGTGCTAGCAGTGTAAAAATAGACAAATAGATAAATGGAAGGATAAAAAGTCCAAAAAGACAAACATTTATATGGTTAACTGATTTTTTTTTTATACTGTAGTGAGGTATTCTATAGGAAGAGGATAATTTTTCAATAAAGGATTCTGGAGCAACTGAATATACATGGAAGAAAAAGCTCAACTTCTACCATACGTAACAACTAATTCAAGATGTATCATAGACCTAAATATAAAACTAAGTCTATAAATTTCTACAACCAAACGGAGGACAATATCTTTACCATATTGGGGTAGGCAAAGATTTAAGACAGAAAAGCTTTAACCTTTAAAAAAGTTAACTATACTCTATCAGCATTAAACTTGTTCTCCTAAAAACTATCACTAAGATAATAAAGGGGCTGAGATAATAATTCATTTTATATATTCCAATTAAATAGAGAACTTCTCTAATGCAGTAATAAAAACTAACAAAAAAAGTGCCAAAGATTGTACAGACACTTAAATTTTCAAAACTTACATGAGAAGATAATCAACATCATTAGTTTTTAGAAAACATCAAATTAAAAACATAATATCACGTCACGCTAACTAGAATGACTAAAATTTAAAATAAAAAGACCAACTGCTGAGGATGTGGAAGACACAGATCTCTCATAGATTGCTGGTGGGAGTGTACCAGAGAACAGCCACTTTGGAAACGAGTTTACAATTTCTTATAAATCTAAACATACACATAACCTATATACCATCAATTCCATTTCTAGGCATTTGCCCAAAATAAATGAAAATATATTCACAAAAAGACATTGACAAGAACATTGGAGCAGTTTTATTCCTAGCAGCAACAACTGAATGACTTAGATAAAAAAAAAAATCTGGGGGCGCCTGGGTGGCTCAGTGGGTTAAGCCTCTGCCTTCGGCTCAGGTCATGATCTCAAGGTCCTGGGATCAAGCCCCACATTGGGCTCTCTGCTCAGCGGTGAGCCTGCTTCCCCCTCTCTCTGCCCGCCTCTCTGCCTACTTGTGATCTCTCTCTCTCTCTCTCTCTCTGACTCTGTCAAATAAATAAATAAATAAATAATCTGTATGTTGATCAAGATGTGACTGGACAAATGGTGGTATAAGAAAATAAAATACTTAACAATAGAAAGGAACAAACTACTGATATGCACAAAAAAGATAAATTTCACAACCATCATGTTGAGTGAAAAAAGCCAGCTATGAAAGCGTGTGTTCTATTCAATACCATTTATATGAAATTCTAAAAACACACAAAATAAAGCTATGGTTTTAAAAATCAGATTATTTTTTGGGTGTGTGGGGGGGTGAGATATTGCAAAGTACATCAGGGAACTTTCTAGGATAACAGAAATAATCTATATATATATATATATTTTTTTAAGATTTTATTTATATATTTGACAGACAGAGATCACAAGTAGGCAGAGAGGCAGACAGAGAGAGAGGGAAGCAGGCTCCCTGCTGAGCAGAGAGCCGGATGTAGGACTCGATCCCAGGACCCTGAGATCATGACCTGAGCCGAAGGCAGCGGCTTAACCCACTGAGCCACCCAGGCGCCCCAGAAATAATCTATATATTAACTGGAATGCTGATTATATAGGTATATACATTTGTCAAAACCTAATGAAGTATACCCTTAAAATTTATGCATATTATCATAGGAAAAGCATGTTTCAATACATATATATTTTATTAAAATATTTTTAAGTTAAGAATGACACTTTTTCCACCTATTTTCTCTACCAGTAGCAAGAGCAACAATAAAAAAGCTAATTCTTCTTGAACACCTATTCTGTGTGAGGCACTAGATAAATGCTTCATGCGTGTTAACTAATTTAACCCTGCTGAGAATTCTGATACTTCACACCATAGGCTTGACTTCCCCTACCTCCATTTGGTACAGAAGGCAGCTGATGTACAGAATATTGCATTAATGTGCTCACTGGCTCACATACAGAAACTGGCAGAGCCAGTCTATTAATCCAGGCATTTTAGATCCAGAGCCTATTTTCTTAATCACCTCACTGTGTTCCCTTTATTTTCTATATGACAGTTATAACTAATTGATAGAAAGATAAAGAGTTAATTTTTTTGTTGTTGTCGTTAGCAATATTAGATTCCACCAGGTTGAAAACTCCCGAGGACAATGACACCAAGAACCAGCTAAGCTTGTGTAAATCCAAATTTACTTCTCTAGGGGTCTTTGTAACATGGAACTCCCATAGGTATACATCCATCATTTCTCCAGGTGTTGTCGACAGGCTGCCAATTCCTCAAAGCTGGCAGCATTTCCGGCAGCTGGTAGATCAGGTTTGAGCAGCATCACTGTGTGGTCCACCAAATACTTTGGATGCTTTCTATTCTCCTTTCCATTCCTGGGTTTCATTAAAGGGTCTCCAGGTGTGACTGTTCTCCAGGTGTTGCCAAAAAGGGCCCACTATCATCTTCCCCTTCAACAACTCATGAACTGAACCAAAACAGAAAAGGATATAGGCCCGTGTTAGGTTTCTCAGTAGAGGAATATCAATATTTATGCTAGAATGGTAGGCATTTTGCCATCTCTTCGTGTAGCATATGCTGACTTGACAGTCAACAAGTTGGAACACACAACAGAATCTTACTTATTAAACTAATCTATGCTATAATCTATAGGTTTGTCTTTACCAATACACTTTTTAAGAATTGGATTTCATGACAGAGAATCAGGTTTTATGAAAGCTCTGTACTGTTTTGAAATTAAACCAAAGGACTAATTTGCTTTCCATTACATGTTTGCACGCAGTACTCATAATTCCCACTGGAAAGCAAGGCAACCATACTTCCTTTTAAATCTAATTTTTTTTTTTTTTTTTTTTTTTGGCAGGGGGGCAGCGCCTGGGTGGCTCAGTGGGTTAAGCCTCTGCCTTCGGATCAGGTCATTATCTCAGGGTCCTGGGATCGAGCCCCACATCAGGCTTTCTGCTCAGCGGGGAGTCTGCTTCTCCCTCTCTCTCTCTACCTGCCTCTCTGCCTACTTGTGATCTCTGTCTGGCAAATTAAAAAAAAAAAAATCTGTAAATCTAATTTTTTTTTTCATTTAAAAAAAAAATCCATTGTTTTGTTTATGACCACTTGGAGTAAAGGACAACTCATTAATTTGATCTATAAAATATCTTGCAAACCTGAGTGCCTGGGTGGCTCAGTTGGTTAAGCAACTGCCTTTAGCTCAGGTCATGATCCAAAAGTCCCAGGATCAAGTCCCACTTCAGGCTCCCTTCTCAGCAGGAAGTCTGCTTCTCCCTCTGACCCTTCCCCACCTCATGCTTTCTCTCTCACTTTCAAATAAATAAAATCTTTCCAAAATAAAAAATAAAAAATATCTCGCAAACAAGCTATCTAGAACCCTTGTGTTCACTTTTTTCCAGAATTAGTTGAGACTAGTGTTTTTCTAAATGATCTCCTGTGTCAGGGTCAACTGAGTGGTCACTTGAAAGGTAGGTTCCTGGATCCCAGCCCCAAGCTTATTAAATCAGTGTATTAGCTGAGGATCCCAGGAATCACATTTTAGCAAACACTCCAGGTGGTTTTTATTTACCCTTAAAATTTTGCAGTTTCTGCTCTAGGCTTGCTTTTGAAAGGGAAAAATAGCCATCAAACATTTTATTTGTAGGAAGCAACCTCTAAAATGAATGGAGAATTAAACCACAGCCAGAAAAAGAAACTTTTCACATCAGCATGGCAGCTTCTCTCTGCAAAAGGCTGCTTGCTGGCTTTAAAAACAGAATCTTTAAAACCTATAGCACACTATGCCATTATCTTCAAGTTCACAAAGAGGTTTTTAGATCTGCTACATGAAAGATGTTGTAATAAACCACACAAATGCCACATTGAACGAAAGCAAATGCAAGGGGAGAATTTAATACCTACAGATATAAAACCTCAGTTTGTTTTTAAAGATCCTTTTCATCTTGAGAAGAAAGAGATTTAATCAATCCTTTTGCAGAAGTTATCCCATGTCAGACTTGTGCCTGCCTTACTTTAGTTCAAAGGGGACAAAGGTAGTTTCTTCTTCTAAACCAAGTTGGGAAGGTCAGGAACTAAAATAAATGAGGAGCTACCTTTATTTCCATGGATCAAATGATGTGCAATATAAGAGGCTTTTCTATTTTGAGGAAAATGAAGAACGTGGATCCTATAGAAACCTAAATGTAGTTGAGCTATGGTTTCTTTTCTGGTTGTTTTTTACTTTACCATTAAAATGAAAATGAGTGAATGAATAAATGAATAAATATTTTTAAATGGTTTGATTGAGTACATTTTATGCATTTCCTGTGCCTTGCATGATTTTTCACCTGTGACCGGAGATTGCCTGAGCATTACAAATAAGCTTCTCCTACCTCCTGAACCCTGGCTGGCCTCAGTAAACCTGACAAGCTAAAGAGCAAGGAAAAGATCTTTGGAAACAGGTGGCTCCAGGCAGGACTTTGTCCTCTCAGAGCAACTCATCCACTCTCATCTGTAAAAGGCTAGATCTCTGTGTGCTACTTTTCCATCTGGGCTATTGTTATCCTTGGTAGCAGACTTTACACCAGCTTCTTGTCTTACTCTTTGTTCCTCTGAATGCAGCTGGAGAGTAATTCTTAAATCAGTTCTGCAAAACTATGATGCAAGACGAGAAAAGAAACAAACTAGTTTCTGTCTTTCTTTCTTTCTTTCTTTCTTTCTTTTTTCTTTCTTTCTTTCTTTTTTTTTTTTTAAACAAAAAGAAGTACATTCATTGAACACCTATTTAATAAATGTCCACACCTGGTACAAACTGCAAGTTCTGGAAGAAATGGAGAAGAGATTTTGAAGTTTGTATTAGAATGGGAGGGCCATATAATAAAGTATTGAATACTATTAATATTTTCTTACACATTCTAAATCAAATGGCCACTTCATTTTTAGGATGATCACTAAATTAGATATTTGGGGGTCAGATTTGGGTGGTAAAAAATACTGTTGTAGAAAATAAATAGGCTTTTTGGAGAAATACTGATAGGATTTAGAAAAGCAATTCCTCACTTAATTGGCAAGAATTTCTAAGTCTGCTTTCATTGATATTATTTATTTCCTCTTAGTCATACCAGGAGCTGTTTCAATTCCCTATTATCCTGAATTTTCTTATTTATGATATTGACTACACAGCAATCATCCTCATTTCCTATTATCTTAAAATAACTGACCATCAAATTTCCCCTGAACTTGACATATACGATTTACACAGATCAGTTTTCGTCTAATCTAACTGCACTATTTAAGAGGGAAAACCAAAACAAAGCCTGTACTAAGGTGTTGAAGAAAGCCCCAAGCCACTTGGAAGGGAAGGTATATTATGTCATAGGAATTAGAGAATTTCATAAAAATATGAGTGTTTTTAGGAATGAAGTTGACTTGCTACTCCCATCTCCCCTGTTAACACCTGTTACAGTGATGGAGGTGGAAAAGTTACTGAAGCAAACGAGTCTATGGTATATTGCAATTAAGAGAAAGAATGAATGATTTATGAGGTTCCATCAAATGTTCTTCCTTGAACTGATTTTAAAGTCCTCCAAAGCCATAATCCCACAACTCCAGGAGGTATGATGGTATTTACAAAGTCTCATGATTTAGACATACTACAATCTGTACCCTCCGTTATTACAGAACTTGAAGAGCCTATGAAAACTAAAAGAAGTGAGCCAAGGTAGTAGCCTAGTACCGTTAAAATCACTAACATCACATCAATGCCAACGATGGAGAAGCACAGATGAAATGACTAGGTATAAAGTAAATTAAAGTATATCCTCTAAATCTATAAAGTGAAATACTGGTTGCCATTCAATGAGTATCCGTTGAGCACCTAACACAATCAGTGTTCTGCTAAATGCTGTGGGGATACATGCATAAAGAGCAAAAATATGACACCTGCCCCTCCAGGAGTTTGGATCCAAAAAATGCATGGTGATGATGCTTTATTTCTTCTACCATTCCATGGATAATCACCTCCCTTCTTGCTAAGAACTTAACCTGAATTCATTATCTGCACACTCTGTCTACAGAAATCCAGCCTCTCGAATGAAACAAGAGCTCATCTGATTCCCTGTGGCTTATTTGTTCTGAATTCATTTAAATGATAATCAATATCTTATGCATTAAAAAAACAAAAACTTATGCACTGGTAAGAGTGCTAAAGGAAACAGACCAACTGAATATTTGGCTTCTCCACATTCAAAACATTCTTTTTTGAAATATAAAGTTGTACTTAAAAAGTCTCTGTAAAGCATACCACCAGTTACAGATTTGAGGTTTAATCTGTCACTTTAGCAAAACTAGACAAGCCAAGCTGAATATTTTTGGTCTCAGCTAACTTTACACCTTGATAAAGTTTGCCAAAGCAGTTGCACTAGACCTGAGCTATGTGCATACAAATTCAATAAAGTCATCCTAAGATCAAGATTTTTGTTATATTATATAATACGTAAGTTATTTTTCAAGGATCTCATAATGGAGTAAATTTGCATCATCTTTTTAAATTCATAACACTAGGTACACTTTTACATTCCAGCTGACAGTAATCATGGCATTGATCATATTACCTTTCACTCTGACTCTTTCCAAGTTCTATAAGGACAAAGTCCTTGTCTCATTTGTCTCTGTATCCCTAAGCCTAGCACATAATTTGTCATATGGTAGATATACAACAGATAATCACTGAATAATTAAATGACACCAACCCCTGAGAAGATCAAAATTTAGTTAGGCTGACAAATATGTATATAACTATTATGCAAAGCAAAGTGTGACAAAAGAGCCATTACTTAAGACTAGAGAGAGATATTTGCTCTTTCCTTTTGTAGAACATCAAATTATTTCTGCAAATAAATTATAACCACTAAATAAGATATCTGTTGGCAGAATTCATATAGGTAAGTTCATTGCACTTTTCCCCTAAGTATGCTATTTTCCTGGTATTTATTCCTTCCTTGAGAACATGAACTACACATTTCAAGTTTTTAAATATTGACTTTGTATTTTGTAATTGTTACTTGCAGAATTATAATGAGCCTAAAGAAAATGCAGAGTTGTCTTCTGTTTTCTGACTTTGGGTCAGAAAGTCTGACTGGGGAAATGGGTATATCTACACTCGACCAGAAGTAAAACAAAACTGTATCATTCATTTCCCAAGAAAAGAAGGAAGGAAGGGAAGGAGGAAAGAGGTAAGTAAGAAGAGGAAGGGAGAAAGGAAGGAAGAAAGAAAAAGGAAAAAACCCTTCCAGGTAGAGTCATAAAACGGCAACCTCACTGTATAGAAAAAGCAGCTTAGTCAAATACTTGCCAGTAGTCGTGCTTAAGCTCCTCAAAATGGTACTCTTTTTTTCACCATAATGATGCTATCATCAAAATAAACACATGTGGTTTTTATTTCTTTTAGTATGTACCAAAGATATTTACTAAGTACAATGAAATCTTCAGAAGTTAGGGGATTTTCTTAGATCTTGAAAAACTTCTTTATTTCCATTTCCATCATTTCCTCCTATGATTCCATATCCCTGTCTGGTTAATTTTAAACCCATGACAGTAAAGAAGGCCAGGTTCTTCACCATTTAACAAATATGAATTTAATCTTGAATTTTTTCATAGAGAGCACTGGCTCCATTTTTATAGAAAATAAAAACTCTTCCTCCTTTTAAAACAAACCAGAAATAAGATTCTTCTCCAAAAGATTTATCACTTTATTACTTCAACCTATTGGACTCAGGCTTTCTTTCTTAGGAAGAGTAAGTTTGCAGGTGGTGGATGACTCATTCAATAACGTGCTTCATGTTTCATTTGTCCTTTTGAAGAATTCTTTATAGTGGTCATAATAATGACCATGGTCCACAGTCAAAATTCAATCCTATTTATTTAGTTAGTTATTTCAGTTAGCCACTGTATAGTACATCATCAGTTTTTGATGTAGTGCTCAATGATTCATTAGTTGCGTATAATACCCACTGCTCACCACAACACGCACCCTCCCCAATACCCATCACCTGGCCACCCCATCCCCCCACTCACCTCCTCCCTGAAACACTCAGCTTTTTAAAGAAAACAAAATCTTTATTACTATTTATCATGAAACTTCCACCAACATAAGCCAACATCAATTAAGGTGAAGAACAAATGAGATAAAAAAATATTACTTCTATTTTACAATGATATATAGGTACTCCGAGAGGACCTTATTATTATTTTTTTTTTAAGTAATTTGCAATTTGTGGGGACATTCTCCTGAGTGATAATTAAGAGCATGGGTTTCATGGGATGCCTGAGTGGCTCAGTGGGTTAGGCCTCCGCCTTCAGCTCAGGTAGTGGTCCTAGGGTCCTGGGATCGAGCCCCGTATTGAGCTCTCTGCTCCACAGGGAGCCTGCTTCCCCCTCTCTCTCTGCCTGCTTCTCTGCCTACTTGTGATCTCTGTCAAATAAATAGATAAAATCTTAAAAAAAAAAAAAAAGAAAGAAAGAAAGAAAAAGGAAAAAAAGAGCATGGCCTTCAAATCCTGACTAGTTATCGGACTGGTAAAGTGACTTACAGTATATCTTTAAGCCTTAGTACATTTATAAAATGAGGATAATAAAATTACCTCATAAGGAGAAATGTTGGGAAGATTGCATTAATATGTAAAAATATTTAGATGTATTGTTGGCACATAATTACCCAACAACATTCAATAAGATGGCAGTAATGTTTATCGCCATTATTATTACTCCTTCCAAATGATGCCTATAGATTTGAATGCTACTTGCCTTATGTATTTTATCATGTAAATTCCATTTATGGATATCTATGTCTTAGGTTGGTTTCTTTAAAAGTAGACCCTAAGGCAAGAATTTTAGTATAGTTTATTTGGGAGATGATTTCAGAAAGAATCAGTAGGAAAGAGGGAAATAGACAAAGGGGAAAGAAGAGGAGGAATCTTGCAAATGTCAATGGAAGCACACGTGAGCTTAAATAATCTGCATGTTCCGAGATATTCTTCATGTTAGCTTTAGTATATACAAGATCCAGACTATGGTGTATCTCAAAGGACAAATTAAATGACAAAAGGAAAAAGTGTATCTCTTCTTCAGATACTACCCTAGGATAGATTGCTGCATAAATCTTACCTAAGTAAGTAGTGCTACAGAAAATAATTTAACAATAGCACCTACTAATAATGTATCATTTACATTCCCTTATCATATTTAATCATTGTTTAGCATATAGGAAACACAAGGGTGATCTCATTGAAAGCCTTGTTAAGTAGGAAGCTGAATGGCCTAACCAGTTCCTTTTTACATCCTGAATCTTAAGAAATAAGTGTCACCCTTGTGCTTTGTTCATTCATGTGCAAAATGTAAGTTTTCCTACGGTAATTATCACTTTATTTATAGGAAACCTATAACTGTAACACTGTATCTATTTTGTCAGTTTTCTATAAATATAATAATTATTATTAAAACTGGTGGTTAAATTTTGAAAATAGCTGATGATAATAAATAAGGATGCTATTTACATGCCAAAAATGCAAAGGGAGAAACCATTAAAAAAAAAAAGTCTGTAATCATGATCTCTTTGCTGAATTCAGCCCATAATTTTCAATGTCAGAATTCTATTCCCTATAGTCCCTATTATGTTAAATTTTGTACATTAAAACAACTAGGGCTCCTGGATGGCTCAGTCGTGGGAAAGAGCCACCCACTTATTTTCACTTCACACCTCTTATCTCTTCAATTTGTGCTACCCTTCCTAGCTCATAACTCCTGACATAATAGCAAAGGTAATTTTATTTTTTATCTTCCATTGGTAACTTTGAAATTCCTTCAGGGTAATTTCCCCCTGCCCTTTGAGGAAAACTTTGACCAATTCCATGGCTTTTCTGCTTAATATAAGTAATAGATGGCTGTACTTTAGTATTAGGTCTCAAACTCAATCTCTATTCAATAGTTAGAATGTCCAAGATACTAATCAAAATTCCAGATTTTATTTTATCATTAAACATTCTTTCCCCCCTCTAGGACCTGCTTCAATCCCTCCTCCTGTTCCCATTGTACATGAATAGAAAGAGGAAGGCATTGATAGAAAAGAGGAAAGAAGATGACAGAGAAAGTCTTACTTGAACTTGAACCATCAGAAATTATTTTATACTCTCTAGATCAGCTTGTGTGAAAGCCAATACAAAGATGGCCTTCCCCAGGGACCTCTCTTCTTACAATTCCCACTATCTAGGCTAGTGCTTCTTGATTCTAGGTGGTTACCTGGAAAATTACTTAATAAACGCCATTTGACCAAGCATCATGAACACAGAGGCAAGTATCTCTTCTGCTAATATTTTATCTTCAGTATCTCACCCGATACACAGTAATTTCTCATTAAGTATTGGTTGAGTGAGAGATAACCTCCATATTACCAAAATCAATGATCACTTTCTGCCTTTAACTAAATTAGCCGTGAAACACATTTTACACTATTGGTCACAGCTCTTAAGAAATTCTCTCTTCCCTTCTTGTACAACATAAATCTCTCCTGTTTTCTTCTCTCTGGTCGCACATTTAGTCTTTATGAAGCCTTCTCTTCTTTGTTTGACTGCTTTCTAAATGCCAGTTTTCTCTAGAGCTGAATGTATGGCTTTTCTTTTCTTATTTCTATATACAGTTTCTCATAACCATTTTCTTGGCTTTAAGTAACAAATCCATAGTCCCAGCCCAAAATTCACTCCTCAGCTCCAGATCCACATATTCAACTGCCTTTGGGATAGCTGCCATCTCCTAGAGACTTTTAACTTCTGTGTTCAGATTGAAATGCGTTATCTTTGCTCTAAGATCTATCTGGTCCTTGATTTCTATAGTGTGGTAAAAGTCATCATTATACACTCAGTGTCTCAGATTAGAAATCTGGAAAACTATCCTAAACTAAAGCTCTCTCCTTCAAAACTCACATCCAATTGGTTCTCCAAATCCTTTAAATTTGATCTTCTAAATAGGTGTTTAATCCGTATCTTCCTCTTAATTTCCACCGCCTTACTTTGGGCCCGTATCCCTTTGCTGTTCAATTATTGGCCGAGTTGCAACTGGCTGCCCTTCTAATGGGCTGCCCCACCTTTTCCAGTCTCTCTCCTGTTCTGCTGCTAGTGTGATCATTCTAACACTCAAGTTTAGTAACAGTACCTTTTTAAAAATAGCTTCCTGCAGAGCACCCAAAATAAAGCAAATTCCTTAGCCTGGATCAGAAGGCCCTCTGTGATCCATCCCTGACCTACCTCCCCAGGCACAATTTTAACCTCTTCCTAAGAATGAGAACCACACGCAAATATTGTAGTTCCCTCAAAGCAACCAACTATTTTTAGAGTAGTGGGCCTACAGGCTTTTTTTCCTCCTTCACTTTTTTTCAGCTTCCAAAATTTCAAAGAATATATCATTTTATTCATCCTAGAATAGCAAATGGGCTTTAGGCTAACTCTCCTCACACTTTAAGGCTTAAGTCAAATGCTTCATAAGAAGCATTTTCTTTTACTTATTTGGAAGTAGGTTTTCTCCTGTATCCCCATGGCTCCATCTGCATACCTCTATTTTAGGACTGAGAACACTACATTGCTCTTCTTTTTTTGTTATTCTCTGTATTTCTGCTTCTTCTTGTTGAGCTCAGTACAGGTGACAAGTTAGTGCTTAGAAGCATGTGGTGTGGATTCAGACTATGAAATTAAATTATTTTACTGTCAATTCCAAACTGCTGACCTAAATTGGGCAAGCTATTTACTTTATTGCTCCCCAGTTTCCTCATCTGTAAAATGGGTATATTAATATATCCTGCCTCAGAGAAATATTACAAAAACAAAAGAAATCTATATCCCTAAAGTTCTTGCAACAATGCATGATTCATAAGTGCTCCCTAAAAGTTGGCTATTGTTTTTATTTTTATACCTATAGAGAAAAATCCTTAAGTCTTAGCTGAATGAATGGATGAATTAATCAATGAACAAAATTTAAAATGATAAATTTTTAAGAAAATTATAAATGCTTAAAATACATGCAAATATTTCCTTGGAGAGCATATTCCTGACTCCCTCCACAAAGTAAAATATGTTGCCCCTTTACTCCCTCTCACACAATCCAGTTCTTCTCTTTCATATTATTTACTACAACTTCTAAGAATGAATTTTTTCATTACAAGGTATGTGTTTTATTCATTTCTTTATTTCTTATCCAAATTGACTCGATGTCAAGGCATGTCCATTTGGTTCTCCATTCTTTACTAGCACAGTGTATAGCACAACTGTTCAATATATTTTAATTGAATTATGTGAAGGTACAAAGTTACATGAGTAGAATTCATTTTTTTTTGATGAATTAGAATCCCTAGAAACTTCCAGTGCTTCTGCATTATCCTAATAAATAGCAGTTATTATATTACTTACATCAAGTTCTACAATCTAAAGTTTAGTCTCAGTTTTAGTGTTATCCTTATTAACTCTCAGAATTAGTTTAAGATTCAGTTTTCATTATTTAAACTTCTTTCTATTTCTGTTTTGTTAATCATAATGGACAGAATGGACAGAATGGAGATACATTACTTGCACTGTATCTCAAATCTGTTTTCAGAAGAAGTCAGGAAAGAAAAGATGAGAATGAAGGGAATGGATTGTTGTTGATTACACTGGAATATGAAGCTATATCATTTATAAAGCTTAGGGACAGCTCACCAAGAAAGGTGCTCTGAATCCAAATATAGTAATACTACTACCACTAATAAAAGACATTTATTTAATGTTTTACAATATATAAAGAAGTTTCAACATATATTTTCTCTTATTAATGCTCACAACAGCCCCAAAGGACAGTCATGGATTTGGGCTGGATCAATTTAGGCTCCAAGAAATTGCCTGACTTGTTCAAGTTCTCATAGCTGTTGGACTGGTCAAGCTATGACTCAGATATAGGTCAGCTTTGCTATATGCCCATTGTTCTTTACAGGATACTACTGCACTTCTTTCAAAAGTGACATTTCTGTATGTAATTGAAAAAAAAAAAAAGGCTAAATCAGGAACAGAATTTAATTAGGATTTCTTTTAGGGTAATAGGTTCTGCTCATTACATTAAATACCAAGAGGAATGGATTTACATGTACCCACCCATTTGAGTTTATTCAAGCTACTTAAAGAAGCTGTATTAGGAATTTCTGAAATAAGTTATAGATCTTTCTGATTCTGCATTTTATAAATATATAAATATATATATAAATATAGTAGTTTCAATAGTGCTTATCAAGTGATAATGTCTAAAGCAGATCATTGTTTAATTACAATGAAAGCCGAAGTAAACAACCTGAATGATTTCTGAAAACCTAACCACTGAAAACCACACCCTTTGGCAACTCTCCTAAGACTCACAAAAAAGACAATAGGGTAGATTGTGTTTAGAGAAAATTTTAAAACAAGCATTAAGTTCTAAGCCAAGATGTGGCAAAAGATAGAATCCTGAGGAAAACTAATGAAGTACTTGAAAACGAACAAAACAAAAACAAAAAAAAAAGTATTTCAAGTTATATAAGGGACACTTCCTCTATTTTTTTTTTTCTTTTTTTGCACACATTCAGTATTTCCCTATGTTTTGCGATTACCATGTGAAAGGCATGATTCTAAACAGGAAAAGTTTTCAAGTAAGTCCAGTTTAATTTTTAAAAGCATAAACTTGGAGTCATATGCATGTGAATTTGAATCATACCTGTTAATTATTACTATTAGCTATGAGATTGAAAGCAAACAACTTAAACTTTCTGATAACATCACATAAAGGCCATCAACAGGATTAAACAGTCTTCCATTCAGAACCTACTTAGTGTCAGGCACTGTCCTAAGCACCTAAATACAATAGTTAACAAAACAAAATGTCTGTCCACATAGTCTCCATTCTAGTAAGTTCCTAACTTTCCTAAAAAAGTTCCTAACAAAATGGTCTATACCATAACAGCATACAAAAAAATACCTATGTTCTTATTCAGTTCCCTCCATCATACCAGCTAAAATTCTTGGTTCTTTGTTAAGAAGAAGTATATGGATTAAGCCTACAATACTTAAAGAGTATTTAAGCAATATTAGCAGCGACTACCTCTGAAAGTAGAATAAAGGTTCTACTAAAAATAAAAATAGTTAGGGGCACCAGGGTGGTTCAGTGGGTTAAAGCCTCTGCCTTCGACTCAGGTGATGATCTCAGGGTCCTGGGATCGAGCTCCACATCGGGCTCTCTGCTTCTCAGGGAGCCTGCTTCCTCCCCTCTCTCTCTCTGCCTGCCTCTCTGCCTACTTGTGATTTCTCTCTCTGTCAAATATATAAAATCTTTTTTAAAAAAATAGTAATAGTTAAACATGTGTTTAAGATGATTCCAACTCAGCCAAGGAATTGCTTATTCCTTTATGTTTGTTGAATGTTTGGAGAAAAAAAAAAACCACAACAAATAGCCCATAGAATGATTAAATTAATCACCTAGGTTTGATTAGCATGGTCATCTACATGGACTAAGGGACCTACTTGAAGAGATTAGTCAATAATTGTCAATTCTGTACATTTACTCTTTTATATGAATACAAATCAGGCTATTTCCAGGAATCAATTACCAAGTTTCTGTCCCAATATGTAATCATCCACATACTACTGAGGGAAGAAAAAAAAAAGAGAGAGAGAGAGAGAGAGAAATAAGTCTCTGTAGATGTTATAAAGAAAGAGGAGCCAGAATTTGTAAGCTACTTTAAGATATAAAGAAAAGAGAGGCACCTGGGTGGTGCAATCAGTTAAGCACTGAACTTTTGGTTTCGGCTCGGGTTGTGATCTCAGGGTCGTGGGATTGAGCCCCACATTAGGCTCCATGCTCAGCATGGAGTCTGCTCAAGATTCTCTCTCCCTCTCCCTCTGCCCCCTCCAACCCCTGCAAAGAAAATAAACACATAAATCTTTTAAAAAGAAAATGTGAAAAGAAAAAATAAAAATCATGTAATTGTTACGAATCTTGGGTTTTTTATTTAGGGTAGGTTTATTTTTATACTCCTACAGGAAAATTTAGAGACAAGGAAAAAGAATTCTGGTAACCTTAGCATTGCATGAGTGGTTGTAACTAGTATCACTGAAAAAGGGCAAGGAAATTTACAAGATGAATTGCAAAGTAAAGATGAAAAAGAAAGGAAAATTTCTGCCATTAACCTAGAACCAACCATCAAAGGACAAGAAACAGAATCTGTGGTGTGTGGGTCACTCACATTAGCCAAATTAATGTATGGTAAATCTAATAACCATTTTAAAGAGTATCTTTAAATACTGACTATTAATAAACATTTAAATTTCTCATACTTCAACTGGTTTTGTGTGGGCTGATTTGATTGTTTTATATCAAAATATAAACCTAGAGAGTAAACCAAGTAAAAAGAAGATGTGGAACCAAGGAAAAAGGGAATAGAATAAGGAAAAAGGCCATTCAAATATCCGAGGTGATGGGGAAATACCCCAGGAGGGCAGTTTGATAGCAGACTTAGAGAACGAACAATCTGATTTGAGCAGACAAACAAAAATCTCCAAAAGAGATGTGTCTAAGAAGAAAGCATTGACAAAATACCTACCCTATTTATTAGTATGAATGATTTTTGGAAGTCATCTGGCAAGAAACACAAGGGAAAGTAAACAACTAGAAATGAGATAATAACTAAATCCATATAAAATATAAGTTGTACCAGAAAGAAATGTAATCAAAGACACAGTATGGCTCATCTGTGAGGGTGTTTACATGATAATAATAATGTAAGCACTACAGAATTGCCTTTCCCTAATCAGCTATATTGAGAGGATAGGAAGAGGATAGAATGTGCATGTTGCAGGGCAGGGAGCAGTTGGAAATGGAGTGGGGATAAAAGGATAATTTCCAGCCTTCATATTGGGAATTGCCTACAACTAGAAAACCAAGAAGTGTTAATTTAAAATACTATTTATAGATTTGGGGGTACATAAAAAATAAGAAAGGCAGAAAGCAGAGGAACCTGAAAAGAGAGGACGTTATTCCTTATAACCTCTCTCTGACTTTTTAAACAATATGTGAATGTAATTAAAAAATAATAAAATCAGAAACAAAAGCAAAAACAAAAGCAATTTGAAGACTTGACCACCATTGCTATAAAGCTCATCCAGGTGAGGAAAAAATATAAATCTAACATAGTCTGCTGAGTACAGTATCTAAAAATGAGTTTATAAAAACACTGTTATTTGAAAATATATTTTCTTAAAACACTTCTTTACTGAGTTTTTAAAAAATGCTATTAAATCATAAAAGTTTAAAATGTGAGATTCTACCAGCATGTAACCCTAAAATAACAGAGTAGTGAATACACATGTCATTTTGTGATGCAACTTCTCATCTTAAGATAAACGCTGAGAAAGGCAAGAAACAATATGAAGAAGTTTAAGAAGTTTATGTCAAAACCAACAAAATGTTTAGGCAATTCCATTTTATCTTTCTCTAGAAGTTATCCACTATAAATGAATCTAATCAGATTAGATTTAGATACTGTTCTCTCACAACCCCAAGTCCACCACACAACCGACCCTAACAGATATGCCTATGCCCACACACAAATCTGCCCAACAAAGAACACTTCCATTGTGTCAGATCCCCCGAAAGATGAAATTGGGGAGGGGAGAGTAACTGAGCAAGCATTCCCAAGTGGTCTGCCATCCTCACATACCATCGGTGTCTACTCATGTAATATTTGCAAATATTTGACATTCACAGGCACTGTCAATATGACTGGTAATGACAGTATTGAAAAATTCTTCTGCACAACTACAGATAAAAAGAGGCATTAATATGATAGAACTTCTAAAACTCAATAAAACTCTTATTTCTATAGTTTGTCCTAATAATCGGCAATGGTCTGATTTGCCTGCAACCCAGATGTTTTATTGTGATAAGGGAAACCACACTTTAATTTCTATTCAGGGTGGTACTACCCCTAAAATATTCTGTGCCTCAAGTATATATTTTTATTTTCAATTGTCAGATTGCATGGTTCTACAAAATTACAAAAGTATGGTAAAGTCCAAAAACAAAGTTGAAACTGTAAATCTTAACAGGCTTGACAGCAACTTTATACATTTAAAAAAAAATCAGAGAAGCAAATGTCTTTGGAATCCTTGTTTTTCACTTCTTAAATAGCTGTGACTTTCCATTCCTACTGATGCAATTTTGTTTTTCACTGAAAGACTGCAATCACAAGATCTGACATGATTCAAAGATCATTTCTCAACTTCTAGGTTTATTAAGGTAAGACGTAAAGAGTAGCGTTTATTGTGGGAGAGCAGGATCTCAGTGGGTAAAAGAGATAAGAACAGGAACATGCATAAATGGCAACAGCTCTACTGGTGTGACAAAAGCCACCTATTCCTGCCATCCGTACACGCTGAATACAGCAATGATGGTGCGTAAGGCGGGCCTGCTGAGGTCAGTTCTCCCATTCCCTGGAGCCCCTTAGATAATGCCTCACTAGGATCTGCTCTCATGGTCACGTATATAGTTTCCTGCCATCCCTGATGTATCGCTTTCTTGGGTTGTTTTCCCTCCTTGCTTCCACATACTTTCTGTACTACTATACAACAATAAAACTGAGAGTCCACGCAGACTCGGGCCTTCACCTCAGTGCCCATACTTCTTGCTGGTGCCGGGCGATGCAGACCCTTCTGGCCTTTGTTCCAACTTACTGCACTCTGAGCCATTTGCATTTGTCTCTCAACAAGCACACTACGAGGCACTTTATATCTGAGGTAACATTTTAAAAGTAATTTTAAAAATAGTATTCATACACCCTCCCAACTAGTAAAGTGATAATGAGAAATCTTCCTGCAAATGGTATTAAAAAAAAAAAAAAAAAAAAAAAAAAAACTTGTTATAGCATAATGAAATTCTCTAGGTATACCTCCTAACCTTCATAAAAGTAGATGCTCATTCATTCATAGGCTCTTTGTTGAAAGTATTTGTTGTCTGCTCTGTTCCAAGCAGTGTGTTATTTTCTGATCTCCAGTTCACTGGAGCTATCCTTTCTCCTGTCTTTCGAAATCCAATTTTTATCTTTCCTTTTCTTTTCTGTTTCTCTCTTCCTCTCAAACCTCCCCAATGCCTCTCTCTCCATCTGGCTAAATTATCCAGGTTAGAAGCATTCTTGTAATCTAAGAACTCTACTTGGAAATCTGCTATTTTCACCTACACCATCCAATATATATTGTCTAATTCAGTTTGATCATCTATTGAGCATGGACTTATAATTACCATTTTAATAGACGTAGGAATTTTACTGTGTTGAAAGAGCACAATTATTAGTATGTTCACTTAGTGTTGGCTTTTCATTGTGTTATTTGTTTGTTGCTTCCATTTGGCTTCTTTAGAGATTACTAAATGGAAGAGAAGACCTATTTTTGTAATAGCTTCTCTTTGGTGACCCTATACAAAAAATAACTCTCCATCCTTACACCTTCCATCTTTAGTGTCCACTCTGCCATCTGTTACCTCCTGATGTTGAGCAACCTCCTCTTAGCATGCCTGGAATTGTGGCTTTTGTCCTGACATCTAGATGCACCACACTTTTGTCAATGTGGCAAACTCCATCACAGTTAGCTTCCTAAGGCATGATTCATTGGCATGGGGCGTGGGGCACATTAGGCTGCCTATAGGGAGGCATGGGACTAGAACAGAAATAAAGCAAATAAACAAATAAAGAAATAAAGCTAATAAGCACGTGCACAGCTTTTTTTCCCCCTGGGGAGGAAAAGCAATATACTGAGAGAGAGTTGACCTAAAAACAATTTGAGAAAAATAGTGGTAGGGATAAGGAATCTATTGACAGCAATACAGAGAGACATTTTATTTTCTCCAAATGAAACTTGAATCATAGCAACTTGCAAAAAATGAATAGGTTACAATATGGCCAACATTTATTTTTAGTAACTTAAGTATTAGTTCATTTGTCTGAATATCTATTTGGCTGTGCTGCTTTGGATCAGAGAGAGAGTTAAAATTAATATTTAAGATATTGCAGTTTGGTCCAGCCACCACATAAAGATAAAATCCCATTCTTTGTGTTTTAACTCTCTTCATGTAAAGCACTATAAAATTTTCAGTGAATTTTCAAAAACTAGGAAGCATGCCTTTGGAGATCAATCGATGAGAAATATAATTTGTTTCAACAGATTCCCGCTGCTGCAGCTGCTGCTGTATAATCTGCAGGTTATAAAAAAGAAAAGAGATAGTGACTTAAATTGAGCTACTTTAATCACTCACTGGGAAATCAGGAAGATTTGTTGAATGCAGTTTAAGGCTCATATTCTTTCATGTAATAAAGATTTGTTCATATAGTATAGAAAGATACTTCCTTATAAATCATTTTGGTCTTACTGAGAAGAGTTCTTATCCTTAGGAGAAAGAGTCTATTGGGAAAGTATCCATTTACCAATGAAAAATACCCAAGGCTACCTTCTTGCCATAGGTTGAATCAGTCTTTCTGAGATATTTGTTGGTATACCAGGTTCTGACATTGGTCACCAATTACCTGTTGAAAGGTTAACTCCCCACAAGCCTGCAATTCTTTTCCTCTTTGCTTTTGAACTGGCATAAGAAATCTACTTTCTTGGGCAAAGGTGAGTAATGACATAATAACATACTACAGTAAAGCATGTATTTGAGGCCTGGCTCCAAAATCAACTACCTACAGGGTATTTTTTCTTTTTTTCAGTTTACAAAGTGCTTTTCTTTAATTTTTCTTTTCCTTTTTTTCCCCCAAATTTTTATTGAAATTATAGTTAGTTAACATATAGCCTATACAATCTTTTTTTTTAATTAATTTTTTATTTTTTATAAACATATATTTTTATCCCCAGGGGTACAGGTCTGTGAATCACCAGGTTTACACACTTCACAGCACTCACCAAAGCACATACCCTCTCCAATGTCCATAATCCCACCCCCTTCTCCCAACCCCCCTCCCCCCAGCAACCCTCAGTTTGTTTTGTGAGATTAAGAGTCACTTATGGTTTGTCTCCCTCCCAATCCCATTTTGTTTCATTTATTCTTCTCCTACCCACTTAAGCCCCCATGTTGCATCACCACTTCCTCATATCAGGGAGATCATATGATAGTTGTCTTTCTCTGCTTGACTTATTTCGCTAAGCATGATACACTCTAGTTCCATCCATGTTTAGCCTATACAATCTTTTAAACTGTTTAAATTCTCTGAACTTCAATTCCTTACTCTGTGAAATTGGTGTTAATGTCTGCCTAACTGGGTTGTTAGTAACTGGGTGAAATAATAAGCAAATAAAGACCCTATAATGCCAACAGTGGAAAAATGTTGAATTTCTGCATTTTTGAGATTGTAGGCTTATTAGATGACTGTAAAGTAGCCAGAATCATATATGATATTCAAATGTGCCATGATACTGAAAACTTGCAAACTATTTGGCTTCTGATAAATATTAAAATAACCTGCTATCAACAAAGATGTGGGATATAAATTTTTAAACATGCAATACCAATTATAGTATCTTTGAAAAACAAAATATATGCAAGGTGTGTACATTAAAAACTACAGACATGGTAGAGAGAAGTAAAAGAAGATTTACTATGTTTATAAATTGGACGACTCAACATTTTTAAGGTCAGTTCTCCCCAAATTCACCTATAAATTAAAAGCAATTCTAATCAAAATCCTAGACGACTTTTTTAAAAATAGAAATTGAGTAACATATTTTATATATTTTACATATTTTATAGAAATATAAAGGACCTGAAATAGCCAAAACATTTTTTTTCTAGAGAAAAAACCCTGGAGAATTTTTTTTTAAAAGAAGAAAGTTGGAGAAACTATCTCATTTCAAGACTCCTATACAACTACAGTGATGAAGACAATGCGGTATCGGCATAGGAATAAACAAATCAATGAATTAATGGAACAAAAATTAATGGAAGAAAACAGAGAGGCCACTTTTATATGATCTGTTAATTTCTAGCAAAGATGTGAAAGTAACTCAATGTGGAAAAGCTAGTATTTTCAACAAGTGATGCTAGACTGGACAACTGGATATCCATATGGCAAAACAATTATCTTTGACCTTTACCTCATGTTACATACAAAAACGTATTCAAAATGGATCATAAATCTAAATGTAAAAGCTAAAGTTATGAAACTTCTTGAAGAGAAGATAGGAGCAAATCTTTGCAACCTTGTGCTAGGGAACTATTCTTCAGATAGGACACAAAAAAGCATGAATCATAAAAAACCCAAAAATGATCAACTGGACTTCATTGAAAGTAAAAGTTTTCCTCATAAAAAAATTACCATTACATAAATGAAAATACAGCTAATGACTTGAGACAGCAGGAATACTTGCAGAACATGTATGTGACGAATGATTTATATCCAAATTGCTTAAAGAACTTCTTACAATCCAATAATAAGGAAGCAAACAACTAACTAAAATTGGTAAAAAATTTTAATCATTCTTGGGGTGCCTGGGTGGCTCAGTGGGTTAAAGCCTCTGCCTTCAGCTCAGGTCATGGTCCCAGGGTCCTGGGATAGAGCCCTGCATCGGGCTCTCTGCTCAGCAGGGAGCCTGCTTCCCCCTCCCTCTCTCTCTGCCTGCCTCTCTGCCTACTTGTAATCTCTGTCAAATAAATAAATAAAATCTTTAAAAAAATTTTTTTTAATCATTCTCTTCACAAAATATATAAGTGTCCAACTAGCACAAGAAATGTTCTTCACATCATTTGTCACCAGAAAAATTTTAATTAAACCTAATAGGATACTCCACACTAACTAGAATGGCTAAAATTAAAAAGATGGCATTAAGTGCTGACAATGATGTGGAACAACTAAGACAACTCTAACATATCACTGGTGGGAGGAGAGAATGTTATAGCCACTTTAGAAGACAGTTTGTCAGTTTCTTCTAAAATCAAACTTCTACCATTTGGCTCAGCAATTCTACTTTTACATACCAAGAGAAAAGAAAACATAGATCCACACAAAGACTTGTATACAAATGGTCATAGCAGCTTTGGAAATTAAAAATAATTGAAATATTAATTAACAATTAGATAAATTATAGTACATACCTAAACCAGTTTATTATTCAACAACACGAACAAATTATTGACCCATGCAACAACATGGCTAAATCTCAAAAATATTATTCTGAGTGAAAGAAGCCAGACACAAAAGAGTAGTATATGGGTTTTCACTTATATGAAATTCTAAAACAGGTAAAATTAATATCAACTAAGAGCAGGCAAGTCAGCAGTGGCCTGGGGTAGTTGGGATTGAGGAGAAAAGTACTAACTATAGAGAGTTCAAGAGAACTTTTTGGGATTATGAAAATACTCTATATCTTGACTGGACTGGCCATTATCAAAACTCATCAAACCATACAATTAAAATCAATGCATTTTATTGCATATTAACTATACAACAATAAAGTTAATTTTAAAAATTACCTCTTATATTAGTTATCCATAAAAAATACAGACTTAGCATATTTATTTGCTACTTTTTGGTTCAAAACCTCAGGAGATTCTCTGGTGAAATTTGAAACTGGCCCTTATATATGAAGGGCAAGGAGACACTGAAGAAAGAGGCAGACTCCTCCAGATTGGGTAGGTGGCACTTTTTAATAAGCATGGGAATTTTCATACAAGGTTTGTCTTGGGCATTCACAAGACCAGTAAATTTCTGTACCCACCTGTCATAATCTTAAAAGTTTTTATAGAGGTCTTAAGTAGGTTCAGTCATGTACACTGTCCAGATGGTCTCAACAACACATTGCTCTCTCAAGATTGCATCCTTGAAAATGTTACCACTGTGGGAATGGTGGATAGAATATACATTCCGGGGGGGGGGGGTGCCCAGTGAGGAGCCTCCAATTGCCCAAATCCAGCTTGTGAGTCAACCTGTGGTCACATCCTCATAATGATTTCCTCCAGTACTAATTTTCTCATTTATTATCTGGTTCTCTTAGCAAACTCAAGTTCCAAGAAGAGATGGACCATGTCCTTTTTATTAACTGTGTATCCACAGCATATTGTTCTTTGCCTGGCTCAAAGACAGCACTCAATAAATACTTCTTGAATGAATAAATGCATGAAGGAGTTAGTCATTTGTATTTCATTGCCTCCCACATACCCACAGTTTCCTTAACTAAACCCACAGTCAACAAGTCTGTTAATTTCCCTTAGTCTTGAACTCAATCCATTACAAAATCAATAAAATCCAGATATCTTCTGAGAATGACTGGACTCTGAGATCTAAACAGAATCTCTTGAAAACAATTCATAGGCAAAATAATGCAGAGTCCAGACCCATCCTAGGGTCTGTTTCAGGTTTAGAAACCTACCTTAATTAAATAAATAGGTATTTGCTTCCATAGAGCCTTCTAACCTGGGAACTCTTCAGTCCCTCTTTATCTTTGAGTGAGGGACAAGCTGAATTCTACATAGCCCAAGACCCAGCTGGTTGAACACTGAATATGCAATAAGTCTAGTCCACACAATGGCCTCCTATGAGTGATGTATTTTTGGCAGAAATCAAGCATAGGAGGCTATAATCCATGTCAGGAACTAAAAGTGACTGCATAACTGGAATAGCAAAATAGCCCAGAAACTAACTTAAAATAAAGCACTGAACCTACAGCTTAAAGAGTAAAGAACCAGAAGTGTTTAGGACTCCATCTTGCCCCCAGTACCACCAAAGAAATGGTGAAGACAGGGAGGCTTCCATTGTAAATGGTATGTAGTTGATACAGTGTCATATGAATCCCAAAGGTCAGGGTTTCTTCACATAGCCTTTAGGTAACATCAAGCACCGAAGTAGATTGTATGGGAGAAGCCTACTCCTACAGAGAAAACTAATGGAAGAGTAAGAAGTGAGAACCATAACTCAAAGCAATGTGGATAGGTAGAAAACAATTCTGCCTGAATCATTATAAACGATTACAAATTATTACAGATTCTGCCTGAATCATTACGCTTAGGTTCTGGAAGGGTGGCCCTCAAAAAAGTTTTTTGCTTTTAATAAGACTTTTTCTTTTAAGATTTTATTTATTTATCTGGCAGAGAGAGAGGGAGAAGGAGCACAAGCAGGGGGAGCAGCAGGCACAGGAAGAGGTAGAAGCAGTCTCCCAGTTTAGCAGTGAGCCTGATAGGGGCTCAATCCCGGGACCCAGGGATCATGACCTGTGCTGAAGGCAGATGCTTAACCAACTGAGCCACCTAGGCACCTCTAAGATTTTCTTTTTTAGATCAGTTTTAATTACAGGGATTTCCCACATACCTCTATTCCCAAACATACATAACCTCTTTCTTATCAACATCTACCAGAGTGGTATATTTGTTACAAGTAATGAATCTACTCTGACATCTCATAATTACTCGGGATTCATAGTTTACATTATGGTTCATGCTTCGTATTATACATTCCATAAGTTTGGACAATATAATCACGTGTATCCACCATCATGGTATCATACAGAGTATATTCACTGCCCTAAAAATCCTCTGTGCTCTGCTTATTCATCCCTCCCCTTCTGCACCACTGCAGAAGAAGCAACCACTGATCTTTTTACTGTTTCCATAGTTTCGCCTTTTCTAGAATGTCATATATTTTGAATCACACAGCATATAGACTTTTCAGATTGGCTTCTTGGTAGCTTACTTTTTAAATCCCAAAGAGTGGAAAAAGTAGAATGTCAAGAAGTAGAGAGATATTTTCTATTGAGCCAGATTTGGCTCAGGAAATGGGATTAAGAATCAATGAATCCAGCTGTGAGGACTTGGGAAGCGCAAAGACCAGTTAAACATGGGCTGGGCTGATGTAAGAACGCCTAACAGTAATATCTGCAGCACTGAGGAGAGAGGGGCTTTGAGAGTGAGCAGTAGAACCAACAGAAGGGAAGGGAGTGGCAAAAAAAAAAAAAAAAAAAAAAAACAGAGGGAGGTTATAATCTCCCTCAACATGCTGGATACTAAGTAGAATCTTGAGGTTTCAACACAGAGAAGCTTAATAATAACATGCTTTTTTTCCCTCTTCCAAATTCTTTCCTGTCACACATTTCAATTATGACTAAAATAGATAGTCTCAGGTGTGATGATCACATTTTAAGGAAGTCAGCTGTTAACAGGTCTTATGGCAGGAAGAGAGGCTTTCTCAGCTGTTTTACTACAGTTAGTCTATTATAGGTGATTACCTTTCAGTAATAGAAGAGTGACCTAAATTGCCCTAATAAAGCTCTTATTAGATTTTGTTGCTTTCAGAAAACTACCTAACTCTTAGATCGATTCAAATTTACCACTTTAAGATAAGCTGGCCTCATTCTACTAAGTATGTAAACTGAACCTTCTACCAAACACCAGGCATCTGATTAAAGATTTGACATTTTTAAGAGTCTCATGCTCTACCGACTAAAGACTTGACATTTTTAAAACTGAAAACATTCAGTGGATCTACCAATAACAAGGCAGGACTAGGTTAGCATTTTAAAAATACATGACTTAAATAAGGAATTCAGAAAAATGTAAGAGCCAAAGGCAATAAATATTATGAGGTTGAAACAAGTCTTTTGGAGTAAAGCAGAAATTGATTATGAAATGGATTTAATTTTAGGAAAAGGAGGTCATTTTTTACTTCAAAATCTGTAACAAAGATAAAATGCAAAGTAGTAAATAAAATGACTATATGGAACTTAACATATTCCCAACACCATGAATCTGGTATGTGATATTTTTCTTCTGCATAAATGCAACTATGTATGTAAATGGTCAGTAATTGTTTCATTGCTTAAACATATACTCTCCACTATTACGTTGCATAAAAAATGTCACCAGCTATTTGTAAGGGCTATTTTGTTTTGGTTTGGCTTATGCAGTTTGGCTTGGGTTGGTTTGGATTGAATTTGGACAGATAAACTCTGGAAACCAGTACTTTTGTCAACACGAGTTAGTGTATCCCTGAATTTCATAAGACTGGAGGCAACATCTAAGATTTTCTCCACAGATGCCATTAGCACTATTAATATTACCTTAAATGTAGGTCTGACTCTGGATCTGGACACATTCCAATTATCCTGAATGTACTTGGGTGAATGTGGTCTTTACCTGATCACTTATAGGTTAGCAGGTTATGATAATTCAATTGCTTTCCAAAGGAAGTGAAATACAGAATTTCATCTTTTCTGCCCTGTGCCTTGGGGTGGAAGTATAATAACAATTAGCTACACTTAATCTACTGGATCATTTAACTGTTAGACCCACTAGAAATAACAGAAAGTCCTTGGCTTTTGTAGACCTGTGTTAAGTCCTAATTCTACTGCGAGGTGTGTGCCCGTAGGCAAAATATGTGACTTCTCTGGAATCCAAGTCTCTCCTCTGTAAAATAAGAGTGACATCACCTACTTCATAGAGCTTTGTGTGAATTAAATATTAGCATAGTCAAACACAGTTTTGACAAATAGAAGGTTCCAAAAAACCTTCTCTTGCCATGTTCAAAGAGAATCCTTTGTGATTTCATTCTAACTTGGTAGGGCCATCACCTACTATGTTTTTGTTTGTTTCCATTGCTCATATATAAGAGAGAGTAGAGACAGATTTCAATGACTGTTTATATTTTGCTGGAGTGGAATTTTGGCATAAACTAGCATAGATTGTGGTACGTACATCCCCTCTGACAGTCACGGGTTCCATACATGTAGAATCTTCTTGGTTCCTTAGGGCAACCTTATACAAGATTGCCTAAGTTATGCCCCACTTTGATTTTCAGCTTTAGGCTGTTGGCTCTTCCCAAATTCTCAAACCCTATAAGCTTCCACTATGTCCCTTGCTCATAAGCTTGCCCCTTTCTTTAATCTCAGAAGTCTTCCCATTGCAGAACTACCGCAGTCCAGCTAATATCAGACTAATATCGGCCAAAGCACATCGCAAACACTTGCTATATGTGAACTTCCAGACAGTAATTTTTCCTGTTTCTTAATATTGCACCAGAATATAAAAATGAGATTATTCATATATAGAGGTTTAATTATTCCTGATGTAATTAATTTGGAAGTAATATAAACCCATAATAAAATTTTAGTAAATAAAATGTATATAAAATGTATGCATAGTTTTCCTCATATTAGTATAGTAACTAAACAATTTTGGTCTATTTTACTTCATTTTTTTTTCTTTAGGCCATGATTTTTTCTCTTTTAACATCATTATAGTCACACATGGTATTTTACATTCTGCCTCTCCACTTAACATTATATTAATTTTTGCAGTGATTAATAACCATATTTTAATATCCAAAATGCTATCCTAACAAATAGATATAATTCTATTTCTTTTTGGATGAAAGTTTAGGTTGTTTCCAGGCTTTGACTATTATAAACAATACTGTGGTGAACATTTAAAGCATAAAATTTATTGTCCTCATATTTATAATTTAATTTTTAGGATTCTTAGAAGTGAAATTAATGATTTAGAGTGGGCATATTTTTATGGCTCAGTGTGTAGTTGCCAAATTGCTTTCCAAAAGGGATATGAAAGCTAATGCCAGGAGGTTAATTCTGCCTACATCTCAGCTTTAAGGAAGATCAAGCTCCACATAGAAATTGGAATTAAAGGGCTTTTTAGGTGGTTTTTGCTTCCTCCACTCCTTTTCTTTTGGAAAGAAATTTGATGTATATTCTACTCATCTTTGTCTAATTTGTTCTGAGTCATTGTTATAGATGCATTTAGTCATTTTAAAATATGTTCTGGAATAAGGTAGGGTATAAATAAATAAATGATACATCTGCCAACCAAGCAAAAGGCAGATTTCTGAAATTGTTTTAAAGTTTCTTGGGGAACACAATATGATGTACCTGTGCATTGTACTCTAAATTCCAGTTAGTATATAAACTTAGACAACATTTTTTTTCTTATAACTCCCCCCAGGAAACTGTTACTTTACTATCACATACTGTTAGCCCAGTTAGCACTGTACATCAGTACAACCATTTTGAAAAACATACAAAATAGGTCATTAGAAAATACTAACACATTTGGGCCCAATAATTTTCTTCTTAAAAATTATTCTAGAGAAAAATATCTTATTGGAGCTAAATGCTCAAAAACAAAGATTCGAGTGTATAGAAATGGTTATATAATTCACGAAGCATCAGCTGAATAATAGTAGAAGTAGACATTTATGGTATTTTCTTTTCCAACATCTGTAACGTCTTGTTTCTGGTAACAATTCTCTAACTAGCCTTCCCTATATCCTGGGTGTATGAATCAAGTCTTTCCAGATGCTATAAAAATATCCTGTGCTACATGAAATAAAGATGTGAAAATGGTATCTTCTCAAAATAGCCAGGAGTAATTGTTATAAATATACAGCTAGTAAGAAAAATTTCTGGAAAAAATGTATTTCGATAAGAAAAAAAATTAAGTATTAAAACTAGGATCAAAAGTAGCCTCTCATCCTCTTTGTGACCTGATTCAACAGCCATTCAGACTGATATCAAAGAGCACTGGAGCTGAATAAAACCGAGTTAGAACCAAAGCTCAAAATTCTTTCAGTAGAGACTAATAATACCATATGCACTGTTAAAAAATGTAGTCCTATTAAAAAAAGAAAAGAAAAAACTGTAGTCTTATTTTCTTACATATTGCCTAGGTAAATTCAATATTAACTAAACATTCATAACATTATGCTTTAAAAACAAGTTAAAATGGTATGTACACATACCCACACACATATATATATATTTAATCATTACACCAAAAATATAAATAAATATGCCATAATAATGAAAAATTAAAAATATGATATATCCTCTATTACCTACATTAAATATATTATGTTTCAATCATTGATATTTGATAAAATTTACTTTTAATTTAAATTCAATTAATAACATATAGCGTATTATCAATTTCAGAGGTAGAGTTCAATGATTCGTTAGTCTTATATAACACCCAGTGCTCATTACATCACATGCCCTCTTTAATGCCCATCATCCAGTTACCTCACCCCCCTCCCACCTCCCCTCCAGATCCTCAGTTTGTTTCCTAGAGTTAAGAGTCTCTGGCTTGTCTCGCTCTCTGATTTTGCCTTGTGATAAAACATTTTTTAACTCTGATATTTTTAAGGGCTTCATTCAGCAACAGCTCTTCATTCACTCATTTAGCCACTTTATAGTTATCATCTACATGTGTATGATGTGTATGATGTGTAAGTGCTGCTTTATGCTGCCTTATTTGTGTATATTTCCTAATATGTAATCTTCAGGAAGAAAACTGAATTTAATGTTACTTCAATAAAAAATGTAATTGGGAAAGCAAGATTGCAATAAGAAAATCATATAGACCACCAAAAAATCTGAAGTCTAGAATTTAGACATTCATTTAAATTCCACATATTATAGGATAATAAATATTATGAATATGTATGGATAAATATTTCTGAATATGTACAAATTAATATATATCAATTCTATATATTACCAACATCTATACCAGCTTTTAAAATTTAATTTTTATAAACAGTGCTCAAAGACAAAAGGGAAAATACAGCATAAAGAAAACTAAAAATTTAAGAAATTTTAACCTAGGACAACATAAATTTTAACCTAGGATGACATAAATCAGGGAAAGAAACTATTTCAAACAAATGAAATACAACTATGACAGAGAAGAAAAAGTAGATCTTATTTAAAATCATATGCCACAGATTGGATTCCTGGCCTAAAGGTTATTCATTCCTTTAGAAAATATTTTCAGAAAAGGCAATGGTGTAACTATACTGAATCCATCCAAGCATTCATTGCTAATAGATAAGACATTTGTGGAAATCACTGTCCTTGATTTTCTTAGGTCCTAAAATATGTCTACCCCAAAGCCTAAGCACTTTTAATGAAATATTATTCTTTTGAAAGAAAAGTTCTGCTTGGTGTTCCCAGGAACATAATTCATTAAAAAAGAATAAAACTCTAAGACTTGTAATACAATGTTATATGGAAGTGCAGCCTCCCCCAGCCCTCCAGAAGCTTTAGCCATGCTTGCTAACATAATCTCCCAGTTTATCCTTCAAAGCTGCTCTTATCTTGGCCATGTTCCTCCAAACAGCTGTGGGCTTTGCTCCTAGTGTTTGTGACCTCCCCCATCTTCATTTCAGACAGTGCATCTTTGACAAAGTGCCTAGAAACTTTGGCAAAAGGCTCTGTATATGTACTTAGGAGAAGGGGTCACCACATTTCTAAAAGCGTAAGAGCTGATTACCTCTGTATTTGAACACAGGGAATTAATCGGCAGTAGAGATGGACCAGAATGCACTGAAACAGACAGTAGCCTGTGGTTTAGTCCAGTTCACTCCTACCAAAGAACAGAAGAGATAAGAAGCTACTTTATGTGATTAGGGGAAAGAAAAATCCATACTTTCCATATGGGAATTTCTCATGTGCTTTCTTAATGATACAGAGAGAAGTTGAAAGAGACTTTTAAGCTGTTAAAACTTTTAACATATTCTCTTTGGGGCTGGGTCTGAATTTCCTAATTTCATCAGTACCATTAATAACTTCAGTTCCTTCCTTTTTCAACAAAGGAAGTGGAGAGATTCTTCACTGCACTATGATTTTGAAAAGCATTAGACAGCAGGAGAAATGATTTGTAAGCATGCTGTGGAAAAAAACAATTTCTTTTCCTTCTTCTCACTTTAGAAATGATTCTCATTGTTGGAATTCTAAAAGCTCTTTAAAGGCTACATAATTTATTGTAATGGAACATACTTATAAGTTAGCATTTCATAATAACTTGGATGTCATTATTTCTCTCTGTGAAGGATGTCTTAGCCTCTACGGAGTTTGCATGCTTTTATCTCAACTATAAACTAAGACAAACTGAGGAAATTTCAAGAGCGGCACATCCCCTCCCCGGTCCTTTCATTGCCATGAATTTTTAGAGTCTTTTTCTCACCCAAATAAGTGAGCTCAAGAGAAAAAAGAGGTCAAATGTCAGATAAACAGAGCAGAACTAAGAGACAATTCTTGAAAACAGGATGAGGAAGACTGTTCAAAACCCAGGTAATTTGAAGTGCAGCAAAAGGAGAAAAGGACAAGCAGGGAAGGAAGTACAAGGTCCTGAAACCAGAAAGAGCAAGGAACCACAACCTTGGATCTGACATGTAGGGCTTCGAACACTCCGTAGAGCAGGAGAGAGTGAGCAGAAGAAAGCGGCAGCTTTCTTTCTTTTCTTTCTGTAATTAACTTAATTAATTTTGTAATTAATTAACTTAATTACAAAAAATACAGAACTTTGAGTTTTTATTTATTGTAGTTGGTATTTAATGAACTCTAAATAATAGGTCTTTACAGTTATTCAAAAAATGAAAGTAATGGGTCAAGGAAGAATTGTTGAGAAAACTTAAAAATATTTTGAGCTAAATGTAAATAAAAACAAAACTGATAAATTTGTAGGATCCAGCAAACCAGGCTAGCAGAACCAGACAAAGACTGAATTAAACTAATACAACTACCAGGAATACATTTTTTTCTTTCTCTCTCTCTCTCTCTCTCTTTTTTTTTTTTTTTTTGGATTTAGAAGTAATTTATTTGAGTAAATTAAGTCAAATGAGGCATTTTTTAGTCTTGACCACCTTTTGCAATACATACATATACATGTCATATACATACATATAACTATCCATATAGTTATAGCATTGAAGAGGAGACAAACTCTAACATTGTAATGAGCTGCTCTATTTCACATGGATAGTCCATAAGTAAATCACTCTTAAAAAGCAATATTGCTGGGCACCTGGGTGGCTCAGTGGGTTAAAGCCTCTGCCTTTGGCTCAGGTCATGATCCCAGGGTCCTGGGATCGAGCCCAGAATCGGGCTCTCTGCTAGAGAGGGAGCCTGCCTCCCCTTCTCTCTCTGCCTGCCTCTCTGCCTCCTTGTGATCTCATCTGTCAAATAAATAAATAAATAAATATTTTGAAAAAATGAGATGTACTTTTCTGCACACTAATAAAATCAGAATGAATAAAAATTTAACTTAATCACAAAAATACAGAACTTTGAGTTTTTATTTATTGTAGTTGGTATTTAATGAACTCTAAATAATAGGTCTTTACAGTTATTCAAAAAATGAAAGTAATGGGTCAAGGAAGAATTGTTGAGAAAACTTAAAAATATTTTGAGCTAAGTGTAAATAAAAACAAAACTGATAAATTTGTAGGATCCAGCAAAAGCAGTATTTAGTGGGAAATTTATAGTATTGAAAGCATGTATTAGTAAAAGGGAAAAATCTAAAATCAGCAATATACATTTTCACCTTATGAAAATAGAAAAAGAAGAGCAATTGTAAGCTAAGGCAAACAGAAGAAAAGGAATAACAAAAATTATAGCAGTAATCAATAAAATTGAGAAGAGGTAATCAGTAAAGAAAATTAATAAAAACTTAAGTAATAAAAAAACAAATTAAAAAAATATCAATAAAATCAATAAACTCCTAGCCAGGCTAACCAAGAATAAGACACAAATTACTAGTATCAGAAATGAAAGGGGCCATTACTACCAATTGCATCCTTTTTATAAAGGATAATCAAGGAATGTTATGAATAGGTAAATGCACCAATTTCCTTTTTTTAAGATTTTTCATATTTATTTATTTACTTAAATATGTATGATACTATCCATTATTATTTATTTGCTTTATATATATATATAGGGGGGGGAGGAAATGAGTAAGCAGGGGGAGGAACAAAGAGAATGGGACAAGCAGACTCCACACTAAGCATGGAGCCCAATGTGAGGCTCAATCCCAGAACCCTGAGATCTTGACCTGAGCCAAAATCAAGAGTCAGGTGCTTAACCGACTCAGCCAACCAGGTGCTCCTGCACCTATCTCTTCAAAGACACAAATACAGAAAACACAAAACACACAAAAGGAAAAATAGATAATCCAAGTAAAACTACATCTATTAAAAACATTAAATCATTAATTAACACAAAAAAGAAAACAAGGTCCAGATGATTTCCCTGGTGAATGCTACTAAATATTTAAGGAAAAAATTATACCAATTTTCTATAATCTCTTCCAAAAAACAGAAGCAGAAAGAACACTTTCTAACTCATTCTAAAGGCCAGTATTATCTTACTACCCAAACCAGTTAAACATTACAATAAAAGAAAACCACAGACCGAAATCTCTTATGAACATAGTTGTAAAGATCCTCAATAAAATATTAACAAATTAAAACCAACAATGTATTAAAAGAATATCCACCATGACCAAAAGGGATTTATTGCAGGTATGCAAAGCATGTTACATTCAAAACCAATTAATGTATTATTTCAGTAGTACATATAAGTCAAGCCACAATGCTTCAGACCTTAAATTTATACAGTGATGTATATCAATTATATCTATAAAACTAGAAATAGAATTGTTTAATATAGTCTATCTCCTCAAAGGGCTACAAAGAAGAAAAGACATAGTAATTCATAAATAGATGCAAAAAAAGCATTTAATAAAATTCAGCAATGATTCACGATAAATACTAAGCAAACCAGGAATAGAGGGGAATTTCCTCAACTTAATACAGAATATCTACCAAAAAAACTAAGAGTAATTATACTTAATAGTGAGAAACTCACAGCTTTCCCATGAAGATCAGATACAAGGTAAGCATGTGCCCCCTTACTACTCCTTTTCAACATCATATCTGAAGTCCTAACAAATGCAATAAGAAAAGAAAAGGAAATAACAAGAATATATGTTGGGAAGAAAGAAATAAAACTGTCTTTGTTTGCAGATGATATAACTGTTTAGATAGAAAATCCAAAAGAAAAAACAACAAAAACAAAAAAACCTTCTGGAACTAATTGGTAATTATATCAAGGTTTCAGGATACAAGGTTAACAGACAAAAGTTAATTGAATTCCTATATGTCAGTGATGAACAAGGGAAATTTGAAATTAAAAACCTCTTACTATGTACATTAGCACTGACCCAAAATGGGATATTAGGTATAAATAACAAAACAGGTATAAGATCTATATGAGGAAAACTACAAAAAACTGATGAAAGAACTCAAAGAAGACCTAAATAAATGGAGAAAGATTCCATGTTCATGGGTAGGTAGATTCAATATTAGGATGATTGTTCTTCTCGACCTGACCTCTAGATCCAATAAAAATTCCCAGCAGGTTTTTTTTATGGATACCAAAAACTGATTCCAAAGTTTATATGAAGAGATAAAAGATCAAAAATAGTTAACATGATATTGAAGAAGAGTAAAATCAGAGATATGGCACTCAACTTCAAGACTTATTTTAAAGCTACTTTAATCAAGACAGTGTGATATTTATAAAATAGACCAAAATAACCAATGAACCAGAATAGAGTCCAGAAACAGATCCACATGAATATAATCAGTCAACCAAGCTTTAGTAAAGGAGGAAAGGCAAACAATGGAGCAAAGAAAGTCTTTTCAACCAACGATGGAACAACTGGAAATCCACACGCCAAAAAAAAAATAAAAATAAAATAAAAATCTAGACATAAGCTTTACACTCTGCATAAAAATTGACTCAAAATGAGTTTCACACCTAAATGTAAAACAGAAAACTATAAAACTCCTAGAAGATAATATAGGAGAAAACAGTGACCTAGAGAATAGTGATGACTTTTTAAATGCAACACCAAAGGTACAACCATGAAAAAAACATTTGATAAGCTGCACTTTATTAAAACTAAAAACTTTTGCTCTGCAAAATATAGTGTTAAGAGAATGAGAGAAGCCACAGACTGGGAGAAAGTATTTTCAAAAGACACATTTGATAAATGACTCGAATCCAAAATACACAAAGAGCTTTTAAAACTCAATGAGAAAAAAATTCCAATTAAAAAATGGGATAAAAACCGTAACAGATTCCTCATCCAAAAAATATATGTATACAGTTGGCATATAAGCATATGAAAAGATGCCCACATCATATGTCATCAAGAAAATGCAAAGTAAAACAGCCATGAAATACCACTAAACACCAACTGGAATGGCCAAAATCCAGAACACTGACAGCACAAAATGCTGACGAGAATGTAGAGCAGTAGGAACTCCCATTCATAGCTGATGGGAAGGCAAAATGCTACAGCTATCTATCTTGAATGCTTATTTTTGGATTTTTGCATTTAATAATTTTTGTTCTGTTTTCAAAATTTATTTTAATAGGTCTTCCCCTTTCCCTTTGATTAAACTCCTCAATGAAGTAAGAAAGCATTTACTGGGATATGATGGATAAATCCAATTCTTGATCTTTCAAAGTGAATCAACTTCTCTAAGTAAAATATACAGGGTGGCTATAAAGTCTGTCAACACAGATAAACAAAGATACTAAATGGTTTATTATTATTGTTACAATATGTAATCTGCCCAATGTGTTGTTCCTCATCATCAGTGAATACAGTACATTAAGGGGGGATTTTTATCAATCTCCCATCTCCATTGTGGTACCTTAGATGGCTTGTGTATTAGTTCGCTAGGGCCACTGTAAAAAGGTACTGCAACTAAGTGGCTTAAACAATAGAAAGGTATTGTCTCCCAGTTCGGGAAGTAGAAAGCCACAGTTGTGGAGGCTGATTAGGGTGTTATAGATTTGATTTCTTCTGAAGGCTCTGAGTAAGAATCTTTCATCTCTCTCTCTTGGTTCTGGTATCTAGCTGGCAATGTCTGGCTTATCCTAGCTTGTAGATGTATCGTTGCCATTCTTGCCTTCATGTTCACGTGGCATTTTCCCTGTTATCTGTGTCCAAATTTCCCCTTTTTATAAAGACATAGTCATACTGGTAGACTCACCCTACTCCTGGATAAGCTTGCCTTGACTTAACTGATTACATCTATGACAACTCTGTTTTGAAATAAAATCTTATTTTTAAGTACGGATGGTTAAGACTTCAACATATAAATTGAGAGGGATAAGTCAACAACAGTTTGTGTGTCTAATCGTCACTAAATAAACCTACACCTTAAGTATATTTCAAAAGAAACAATCAAGATGTTTCATCTATTTTTTAAAAAAACTATCTTCCCAGTCTTTATGGCTATCCTGACTAGTGTGGCAGCATTGGGCACAGGCTTTGAACACACAGATTTTTAATAATATCTCAAGCACTTATAGGCAATTTAAACTTTGGCAAACAGTTAAGTGTATTCCACTTCCATCTCTTTATCTATAAATAGGACTAATAATTTATATCTGAATATAGGATTATTACAAATATTAAAATAATTTACATACATTTGTGACAATGCCTATAATCATTTTAATCATCATCGTGCTCCAGAAAACTTCCTGTTGGATATAAGTTCTGATTCACAGTTGTACCCAAATCCCAATGCCAATTACAGTACCAAAAACATAATGGTGTTCCATAAAATCTTTCTGGAATGAATACCTGATTTTCTACTTGACTATAATTATACTTCATACTGAATTATTGATACCTGTAGACATAAAAGTACACACACACAAAATCTGCTCAACCCAAGTGACCTCTACACACAAAATCCTGGTTCTAGGATCTCATTTTTTCGCCCCAGGAATAATTCCTAAGCATCCACTTAGAAATCTCTAATGCTATTGAAATGGGAATAGTTACTAAAACAATGTAACAGGGGCGCCTGGGTGGCTGAGTGGGTTAAAGCCTCTGCCTTTGGCTTGGGTCATGATCCCAGGGTCCTGGGATGGAGCCCCATATGGGGCTCTCTGCTCAGCAGGGAGCCTGCCTCCTCCTCTCTCTCTGCCTGCCTCTCTGCCTATTTGTGATCTCTGTCTGTCAAATAAATAAATAAAATCTTAAAAAACAAAACAAAACAAAACAAAACAAAACAATGTAACAGAACAATCAGATGATCAAGTAAATGGCACTTTTTTTCCTATAGACTCACCAGGAAAATGAGAACCATTTTTCCTCTTCCCTCTTCAGGACACATGCAAGATTTTTGTGTTCTAAAAACTTTTGCTCTTGAATTTAATTTAAAAGAAGCTGGATTATTTTAGAGAAAGACGGTCTCACAGGGATTAAAGAAAGAAGTGTCCTAACTTCAGAATGAGGGGAGACTTTAGGGGACTGGAAAACATTCTGGGAGGAAGTGGTAACCCAGTGTAAGTGAGCTTGGAATGTTTCAGGACTAAACCCCAAAGACCAAAACCTGGAAGCTTCATGGGAAGTCCGATAAGCTAAAAATGCTTCCTGTCAGCCACAGAGCCTCCAACCTTCCTACAGGCTATGTAAGCCTAGACAATAGACATATTTTGAGGTAGTATAACCCCTCTTAACTCTAAGGAAAGGAAGAATTTAATTTTAAAAAATTAAATCAGTTTGTTTTGAAACAAACCTATATCTGGAATAACAATACAACAAATTTCCAAAGCTACTTCTTGACCAAAACTATTCTGAAACACTATTCTGTTCTTATCAAGTTAGATCTAGGACTCAACTGGGAATTTCTAAGGATTTCAGGTTATTTCTCTTCTGGGAAAAAAAGAAAAGAAAAATAAATATTAAGTGGGATGATGAAGTTCTATCATCAGAGTGAACACCATCTTATTGACCAATAGCAGAATTATAGGAAGATGCACTCCTCAGCATTTAGAAAGGTGGTTTAATATGTTATCAAAATATTTGATAAAACAGGTAGTAAAGCCATGTTTTGTGCTTGGTATACGGGGGATGACTCAGGTAAAACACAAAATAGAAACAAAAGAAAGAATGGATGGAAGGAAGAAAGGAAGGAAACTGAACTCTGGATGGGACCTGATAAATTCAGGATACTAAATGAGAATGTTTGGAAATAAGATAGAACTTTCTCCATACCAAAGGCAACCATGAGGTGGTAGGGAAACTCTCGACAGGGTAGACAACTGGACCGATTACAAACAGCATACATTGCCCCAATTTTTTTATTAACTTCTAAGAGAAGATGAGATATATGCCCTCTTGTGGTTGGGAATAAAAGAGAAAAATGGGTGAGAGGTTTTTGGAATCAATCTATATAGGAGATTGAATCTGACATTGAGTCATTTATAAATATCCAGACATTCTGTGGGAGAAAATTGCGTTTTATACTTATAACAGAAAAAGTGCTAAGTGAATAATGACTTAGAAGAAGAGAGAGGTCTAGGGTCTCCTGGGTGGCTCAGTCAGTTAAGCATCTGCCTTCAGCTTGGGTTATAATCCCAGGATCTTAGTCTTACATGGGATCAAGTCCCACACTGGGCTCCCCACTAAGTGGGGAGTCTGCTTCTCCCTCTCTCTCTTTGCCTCCTGTTTGCCTGCTTGTGCTCTGTCAAATAAATAAATAAATAATCGTGGGGAGCCTGGGTGGCTCAGTTGGTTAAGCAACTGCCTTTGGCTCAGGTCATGATGCTGGAGTCCCGGGACTGAGTCCCATATCCAGCTCCCTGCTCAGCAGGGAGTCTGCTTCTCCCTCTGACCCTCTCCCCTCTCATTCTCTCTCTCCTACTTTCTCTCTCTCTCAAGTAAATAAATAAAATCTTAAAAAAAAAAAAAAAAGAAGAAGAAAAGAAAGGTCTAAAATACCCTCATTTCAAAATACTCAGTGAGATATGGATGTATTTACTCAGCCAGCAAGTCATTATCATTTGCCAACTGCATGCCAACGACCACTTCCTTCTCCCTTTCTCATATCTTACCACAATAAAAAATTAAAAATATTATTATAAATCACATCTTGATGTTATCCTTTCAGAGCCAGAGGAGGAAATATATTTTAGAAAGTATATTCCCTCTCTAGCTCTCATTTCAACATCCTTAGCTGAATTTCGTCTTAACTGGGAAAATAAACCGATAGAGATAAGCTATTTGGAATATAATGTATTTCTAAAGTAGATATAGAGATGAGGATTAAATAATACTAATTGCAGATAATGTAATAGTAAGAATGGTAATACAGGTCAAACTACTTTTCTCGGACTTGGTCATGTTAAAGACTTATGAGGTAATTTATTTTTATATACCAACATAATCTCTAAAAACAATCTAAGAACATTTAGAGCTTTAAATCAATTAAATCCTACTTTAAAAAATTTTTTATTAAAGATTTTTATTTTATTTATTTGACAGACAGAGATCACAAGTAGGCAGAAAGGAGGCAGAGAGAGAGGAAGGGAAGCAGACTCCCTGTCATGCAAAGAGCCCCATGTGGGACTTAATCCCAGGCCCCTGGGATCATGAACTGAGCTAAAGGCAGAGGCTTTAACCCACTGAGCCACCCAGGTGCCCCAAATCCTATTTTTTTAAAAAGATTTATTTATTTGAGATAGAGAACACGAATAAAAGGAGAGGCAGAGTGAGATTGAGAGAGAGAGAGAGAGAGAGAATCCTCAAGCAGACTCCCCACTGAGCACAGAGCCTAATGCAGTGCTCTATGCCAGGACCCTGAGATCATGACCTAAGCCAGAAATTAAGAGCGAGCCACTTAACTGACTGAGCCACCCAAGTGTCCCACTGGATTGTATTTTTTAAAAATTTCTGGAATCTGTTGACTTCTTCCTTTGACTAGATGTTCCTCTTTCTTTCTTTAGTTGCTTTCAACTAAAATACTCTCCTTATTTCCCTAGGGCCTGTCTCAAACATCCTTCTCCTTTGGTAAGCATCCTAAGCCATCTCATCGCTCCCTAAAAATAATATAGTGCATCATAATTTGTGAGTCTCTGATATTTTATGCGTACTTCCTCTTTCTTTTTTTTTTTTTTTAAGATTTATTTATTTATTTGACAGAGATCACAAGTAGGCAGAGAGGCAGGCAAAGAGAGAGGAGGAAGCAGGCTCCCCCCTGAGCAGGTAGCCCAATGCAATGCGGGGCTTGATGCAGGGCTTGATGTGGGGCTCGATGCAAGGCTCGATCCCAGGACCCTGGGATCATGACCTGAGCCGAAGGCAGAGGCTTTAACCCACTGAGCCACCCAGGCGCCACTCATGCATACTTCTTTTATAGCACTTAAACTACTTCACTGTAATTCTTGGTCTACAAGCTTATTTTTCCTCAGGACTGTGTTCTAAGTACTGAGCCCACTGGTATTTTGTAGGTGCTCAAATTTATTTTATTTTTAAACTTCAGTTGCCATTAAAACAGCAAAAATACCAACAAAACCAACAGGCAAAGAATCTATTAAAAAGAACATTTAATACTGGAGTTTTGAAATAGTCCATGGTCCTTGAAATGTTATCTGAATAATTGCACATAAATATCTGCAAATATACTTCCTCACCAAACAGTCCAAAAATAACCATAATCTAGAAAGGCATAAAAAATATAGAATTCTGATATTTTATTGGGATAGAGCACTAGATATTTCAGGAGGTTCTGACCGGTAATTATAACAACTTTAAAATTTTAAATCAAACTTTCCAAAATGACCCTCTGTAAGGAGTGTGATAATGAGTCTAAATTATCAACTCTCATAATAAATCAAATCACACAGCAGCTGCCAGTAGCAATTCCATTTTACAGAAAGCACAGATCCCTTCCCAAGAGAATAAGTATACATTAGATAAAGCATATAAAGAACTCCATAAATGTTAAACAAATAAGTTAGAATGCCCCTGTATGAAAAGAATAAATTTAATTCCAAAGCAAAAGAAAAATTATCCCTTAAAATGTTTTTACATTGTTGATTAAAATTAAAAATAATAAAGCATTGAATGCATAGAGCTTTGTTTCTCTATTTTAAAAAACTGGCAGAGAATTTCTTGGTTGTGAGCATTTCAAAGACATTGCCTAAGAGGAATGTTTCAATACTCTAATTCAAACAGTAATTGTTTTCCAAACATCGGTTTAAGAAAGAATGCTTCTGTAAACTTTTTAAAGTGTTAAAGTATTTTACAGTTGTCAGATCTCTCTTTTCCCTTCCCACTGGTCCCCTAGCCAAATTATACTCACATCAAGACCCAAGAGAAAAGTCTCTCAGTAGCTTTTCCTAGCCCTCCCCTGCCTACCTGCATGAGAGCAGAGTTAACTGCTTCCTAGGCTCAGTTCCACTGACACCATTATTTTAGTGGTCGCTTTTGATTATCACTGTTGATCTGTGACTCTTTCTCCAGCTAGACTGACAGCTCAATGCAGACAAGGACCAGTCCTATTGTTAGGTGACACATTAACTAAGAAAAATCTTTCAAAGGTGTCATGTGAAGTAGCAGCAATTTGGCAGAACACAAATGTATTGCGGTATTATTCCTTTACTCAGGGAAAAATTATGGCAGTGCTTTATCCTGTCACTGTAGCTTACAACTGTAAAAATCCAGGGATTAAAAGAATAGAGGTATTCCATAAGTATTTGTGGTAAATCACTGAAAATCCTAACACTGAGCTTTAGTGCCCCCAAATAAAGATGGGATAAGGGAAGGAGACATGTTGGAGGAAGCAGGAAAAATCTATCTTTTGCTAATATGCATGCTTAGGAAACATGAGGTATTCTAAAATTGCAATAAATTTCATAATAAATAATATATATAATATATTGTATATTGTATATTATATATAAACTTGTATATATCCTACCCTGGAAACTTAAGAGACTACAAGATTTCCTTGGAAAATTATATAGTTAGGCTTAACCTTGAGCTATTTTTCTTACCCTGAGACAGCTGTGAATGCATAATATATCCTCTGAGGAGTAAGTATATGTAACCATCTCAGTTAAGGGGAGGACATTTGGTTAAGTGCTAAAATACTGCTGAACTCCTTGGACTCAACAAAGCAAACAATGCTTTTGACTGATACCCTTACCTGGGCAGGAAAGAAAAGAATTCAGAATGCCTTAAAGAACCAGCAAGCATACCAACTCCCTAGGACAAAGGTCCCTTTCTGGGTCCTAGGATCTTCTTAAAACCTGACGTAGGGGAGAAAAAAGAGAAAAAAAAAAAAAAAAATATATATATATATATATATATATATATATGTAAAATATTTTTTTTTCAAAAAAAGTGTGCATGTGCATATATACACACACACACTTCCATGCATGATATATAGATATATATATCATGATATATGTATCATGATATATATGATATATATATGGTATATAAATCATGGAAGTACAGGGTCTCCAAAGCCCATCCATTTATATGAGAGGAAAGACCCTTGAAGAAATCAGAGCAATGCCTGTAGAAGCAACCAAACTGGTGGGCTTTGAAAATGACAAGAGCAAAGATGTCTTTTAAAGGCTGGGTATAGATCTTCCAGAGCCTGAGTGAGTCCTCAGCTGAGCATGAGTAGTTCAGAACTGAACAAGTGGCTGCCAGATACTAAAAGCATTTGGGATTCCAAGCCAGAGACAGACAGACATAGAGCTACATGAAATGAGCTCAAGGTAGGTGTTGTGAAGCAGCACTCTGTTTAAATGGCTTTGAGCTGGGACAGCTTCTAGGCACATATATAGGAATGGCCCTCCTTTGCTTTTCCCTCTTGGTGCTCTCTTTAAAGAGACTTTGCAGAAATCTTTGAAGCTAGTTTTTTTATAGTCAAGCATAGCAGCCATTGAAGAGCCCATGAGAAAGCTAAATAGGTGACCGTATTAGCTAGGATTCTTCAGAGAAACAGAAACAATACAATATATTTACACAAAAAGAGATTTATTATAAAGAATAGCTGATGCAATTACGGAGGCTGAGAAGGCCCAAGATATGCAGTCTTCAAACTGGAGCCAATGGTAAAGTTTGGGTCAGAGTCTTAAAGCCTGTGAACCAGGCTCACTGATGGTATAAGTTCCGGTCTGACTCCAAGGGCAGGAGAAGACCGATGTCCCAGCTCAAACACCCTCAAGCAAAGAGAGCAAATTCTTCTTTCCTCAAGCCTTTTTGTTCTAATCTGACTTTCCACAATTCAGATGAGCCTTATCCACACTGAGGGGAGCAATCTGCTTTACTCATTCAGCCAATTTAAATGTGGATCTCACCCAGAAACACCCTCAAAGACACATCCAGAATAGAGTTTAGTCCAGTATCTGGCTACCCTATGCCTTGCTCAGCTTGACACAGAACAACGCAATGACCTCAAATGGAAAGATGACCAGAGAAACATTTAGGGGAACCAACCACAGTCCAAAGTGGAACAAAGAAAGACTTCAGATGCTACTGCTGACTATTACAAACAGGTTAACAAAGTAGTCAAGGCCACGTATTGGTATTATACCATTCCTCTCTAACATGAGCAAACCAAACAACACAAACATATGAGCTGCTTCTTCAATCTTATCCCAAAAGATGAGCAAGAGTATTTTCTTTTTATATTCCGTTTAAGATAAGGTATGGGTTAAATGTCTCTCAAGAAGGCATTGCATTGTCTGCCTTGCTGATCATGTTTTTTCAAAGAGATTGTTTTCTTTTTATTTATTAAGTTTACTTCTGGGCCTTTATAATAGTTTAGGGAGTTATACAATATTTGTCTTGGCAGAAGTGGTCTAATTCTTACAAAAATGTATATGTAATAACTCTTATCCATCATAAGTACTGAAAACTAAAAGATTTTGAAATTACATATTTAAGCATTGCTTGGATTTTAAAATGAGACCAAGAATGATTCTGAGAAATAGCAAAAGTTTAGTCACTTAAGAATGTGGCTAAAGGGTGGTTTTATAGTATTTTGATAGTCTTCTTGCTTATCTATTAGTTCCAGGCAATGGAATTTGGGCAATTGGCAGTTATCCATGGTAATGAAGAGGAGTAATTTTAATGACATAAATAATCTCAAATCATAGATGACCTGAAGCATAATGTATTTGATTTTAGATGTTTCGAATGTTTGAGTTTTGTTTTTCACATCAAGTTTTCCTATGTTTTGCTGAGACACACCACAGCCTTCTCCATGATTCCATATCAACTGCACAATGGAAAGAAATTCAGACACTAAAGCCCTACTTAATATTTGGATATTCAAGAAGGAGTCTTAGATAATTCAGGAAGTAAATAAACCTTGTGCAGTTAATTTAAAATTGAATATATACAGTAAACACAGCTTAAGAAAAATGCTGATGGTGACTTTCATTCAACTAAGGCCCATGAGAATGGAGGAGAACAGAAATATTCTCATCCCCATTACTGTAAGTTTTCCTCACTAGTGTCTCCCCAGTATGACTCTAATGGACTTTGGTCCACTGCCATGCAAGGTTTTAATGTCAGAAAAGAAGAGGACAGAATTTTTTTTTCTTTTTTAAATAATGACTTAAGGAAAATCCTCTGAGGTCCTTCTCCATTAGGTACTGAAGACTGGAGAAGGATATGATTTTCATATCTAATACTTGAATTTATTTTTATGAACTTTCATAAGTATCTTAAGAGATATTTAATTATTTATTAGAAATGCCTCTGTTTTGAAGGCTGTTGAATTACAGAGAAGTTCTCTTCCTAACCAGCTCTTCCCCTTCTTTTCCTTCTCTGCTCTCTTCAATTTTTCAGCTGATATTTTCTTTCCCAGATAATACCCATATGCCCATGACAGAATGTCATGACATCCTGTGAGAAAATCTCTCATCTGCCAAGCTTTCTTTCTTGAAGCCTTCTCTCTCCTAAGATTCCCCTTCTAAGGTCCCCATTTTCTGAAATGGTGCTCTTTCAAGTTTCCTGCAGGGGGTCACAGGGTGAGGGGGTGGGGTCGTTTGGGAGCTTGTTCTTTAATTCTATTTCAATTATGGTCCCTCACTCAGCTTCTCAAGAGTCACTTTCCAGCTCATACTCTTGTAACTAGTGATGAGCTAAAATGAAGAAAGGGAGGCCAGAAAAGTAAAGGAACTTAAAAGCGAAAAGACAAATTAACAAGTTTATTCAATACTGGCTGTGCATCCCAGGGCAGGGGAGCTGGTAATAGGTCGCAACATCTAGAAATCACTTTGACAGGACAACACTGGTCATGACTAAAAGCCAGGCCCTGTCTGTGCCTGGCGCCAAGTCTGTGGCACCGATTTGTATCTCCCTTTAAGGCTTCTGACTCCTGCTACAATCACTGATGTAGGGCATGCAGTGTCAGCCACAATTCATAGTCACGTTCACCTTCTAATCCCAAGAACTGGACTACTGACTAGCAATAGAGATTCTTTTTCCCGCAAAGATTAAAACTAACTATGCACAAGGCATATCATCTATAAAACTCTCACTGTTTGGGCTAGAATGAGGCCAATATGAAGTGGATAATTTTTAACTTGATGACAGCAAATTAAGTTAATCTTCCCAGAAGTGTCTCTATTTATTTTTTAAACTGAAAAAGTTCAAGGAGGAGAAAAAAATATTCAGAGCTATAGAAGCACTATGGATTGTGAATTTTTTATTCATGAATCACTGCTACTGAGTGTGGCTTTGTACTTCTTAATCTGAAGAGAATTTTGAAGACGAAAGCAGTGACTAAGAAAAAACAGATTGCAAAGCAGGCATTGTATTAATGGCAGAACTCCAGGGTGATAGAGAAAAACAACACTGTGACTGATTACAAAGTCAGATTGTTTTTTCCATCAAAATTCTCTTTTATGAGATCTGTCAATCAAATAAACTCCATTCATCTTTTTAAAGTCAGATGACCTCTCAGAGTTCAGTCTCTCTGTTGCCCATCTTTTTTTATTGCAATCAAATAGTAGTCTTCTATGAATAAAATTTAACCCTCATCCCATCACATAGGGTATAATATTATGTAAAATGACATTGAACAGGACATCCCTATCCTTAAGAACATTTTTTAAATGTTAACTTACAGAATGTAAAAGTATGATAATCCTGTTTACAAAATGGATAACCCTAAATAGGAGACATTGTGAAGACACAATATACTATGACAATCTAAGGGGTCTAAGTTTGCAAAACTTTGGAGATTCCCTTTCCTTTAATATCCAGATAAAAATCATTCAACTCTTCCCCTTGCAAGATTGCAGACATGAATGCCCTTCCACCTCCCCCTTTCTTAATATCAGAGTCCACTTTGGAGAATACTTGCCTATTCTACTGGCCAGTCTAGGGTGTTACTACTTACATCTTGCTATTTCATAAGCCTCTTTCATTGTTGCTGGCCAACTCACAGAACTCAATGATACCATCCATTGATGGTTACCTTCCCATTAGCCTGGGGCGGAGTGGGGCGTTGGGGGGCTGGGGTGATGGACAGCTACTCTCACATCATGAGCTCAGTACAACTGTGATCAAAGAATTGTTTCATAATTTCTCAACAAAATCTAATCAGGCTTTAGTGATAAACTAAGCTTAATTATAAGGAAAAAATTAATATCAGATATGATTTGAGCTCTTAAAGTTCATGGGCCACACTTTTTTTTAATCGGTTGCATTTTCTTTTTTTTTAATTGTGTGATGTAAGTCATCATGAAATACATCATTATATTTTGATGCAGTGTTCCAAGATTCATTGTTTATGTACAACACCCAGAGGTCCATGCAATCCATGCCCTACTTAATACGCACCACCACGCTCATCCATCCCCCCCACCCCTTCCCCTCTAAAACCTTCAGTTTGTTTCTCAGAGTCCACAGTCTTTCATGATTTGTTGCTCCCTCTGATTTCCCCCAACTCATTTTTCCTTTCCTTCTCCTGAAATCCTCCATGTTGTTCCTTATGTTCCACAAGTAATTGAACTATCTAATAATTGGTTCTCTGCTTGACTTATTTCACTCAGCAAAATCTCCTCCAGTCCCATCCATGGTAACACAAAAGTTGGGTATTCAACCTTTCTGATGGCTGAGTAATATTCCATTGTATATATGGGCCACATCTTCTTTATCCATTCATCTGTTGAAGGACATCTTGGCTCTTCCCACAGTCTGGCTATTGTGGACATTGCTGCTATGAACATTGGGGTACATATGGATGGACCACACTTCCATGAGAAATTCCCTCCTTTTTCCCTGATCTCCAGGGCTGAGCCTTAGATCTCTGCAACTCAAAGTCTTTTACTCTCTAATCATCCCCCAGTGACTGCTGTCCCCTTTCCCTATCATCCACCAGCCAGAGGAAGTAGTCAGTTAGCCTAACGATTACTCAGAATTCCCTGCTTACTCAATGAACACTACCTTTCCCACTAGGTAGCATAGTATTTTTTCTTCTTTGTGCAAACCTTGCCCTACCTACACTGGACTTTGCCTTGTCATAAACAGCAGCCATATTAAGGTGATTTTTTCCAAACAAAAGGAGAGTCTCCACTTAAAACTGAAACCTGTCTCCCCTCAACCTGCTCTTGCCATAGAATTCATAAGTAGCGGCACTTTTAAAAATATGGCCCCACTAAAAATAAACAAATTAATTAATTAAATATGGCCATACTACTTGTATCAAATCACTGCAGTCTATGAAAAAATATTATTGGGTCTCAAATGTATTAGACATCAGTCTTCAAAGGAGGAAGGAAGAATGAGAGAAGACAGGCAAGAGAAGGAGAGAAAAAGGGAGAGCAATAGCTCCATAGCTCCAGCACTAGAAAAGAAAAGGAAACATAGCCACGAAGGGACACAGTGTCTTACAAAATGCAACTGGGACTTTGGTATCCTAAACACCATTAAGAAATTTCAGAGGATTGTTTGTGTGTGTGTGTGTGTGTGTGTGCATGTGGTTATTTTTGTTATGGTTATGATATACTAGGCTATACCAAATTGAGTAGAGTGTTGCACAAAACAGAGAAACCACATTTTTATGTCCTTAACAATTGTAATTTTAAACAAATACAAGAAATTCTCGTGAATTTCTGTATAGTGAAGTAGCAAAAGTATGGCAAACCTTCTACCATTTTTCTTCTCTAGTCTGGAAGCAGAGAAAAAAATCAACAGAAGAGACAATTTCTGTCCTGATGTTTTTGGCAACTGGTTGCTCCTGCATTCTCACCTTAGGGTGTGACATTCCACAAAGTTAACTCTCAATCACTGTTGGCCAGCAGATGGGGAATCTGGTCCAAAGAACCAGAACAAGAGCAAAGCAAGCCTGCAGGAGGTCTGACTACCCAGCTATTATACAAAGACAGGAGGTGAGAAAGATCACACCCACACTAAAGGAAACTTAGAATTTCAATAATCTCCAGCATTAACAAACTAAACTTTTTTACATTTACAGCACTCCCATCATTACTCCTGCTTCCCCTACCAACCCCATAGGGACAAATAATAGAAATTTTAATGACTGCTGTACTATCACATTGGCAAGGATTCCTCCCATGGCTGACACCTGTGACCATTACCCACAGGAATTCCTATCTCAGATAAGCATCTGAAGGTTTGATAAGCTCAGATTTTAAAAGTTTGCAACAATAAACACAATTTCACTAAAGGCATCTTACTTGGTGGGACCAGGCACAACTCTAAACAATATAATAAAGAGATTTATTTACAGCGAAGTTTCTCCTTCACAGTGCCATGTCATGCTTACAATCACACATAACACAGAATCCTAGAACTGGAAGGGAATGTCAACTGTCAGCAGAGAAAGTGAGTATCAGAGAAGATAAACATTCGTGTGAGGCCACCTAAACAGGCCTGCATATTCCCAAGTTAGTACTCTTTTGTATGTGCCAATGATCCTCAAATGCTGGTATATCTGAGCATTGCCAAAAGCATTTTTTTTAAGATTTTTATTTATTTATTTGATAGAGATCACAAGTAGGTGAAGAGGCAGGCAGAGGTGGGGCGGCGGTGGGAAGCAGACTCCCCGTTGAGCAGAGAGCCCGATGCGGGGCTCGATCCCAGGACCCTGAGATCATGACCTGAGCCGAAGGCAGAGGCTTAACCCACTGAGCCACCCAGACGCCCTCAAAAGCATTCTTTTAAAAATGCAAGCTCCCAGATTTGACCCTGAGAGCATCCTATTTGGTAGATCAAGAGTGGGACCTGGGAATCTGTATTTCTATGGCGTACCTCCTTATGACTCATGTACAAGAGGACTACACTCTGGGAAAGTATATTGTACCATTTGCCTGCTGAAAAGAACACAAAATTTGGCTAAATGTATTTTACACACATACATACATATTCTACCTTTGCTCACATTTTTCCTTTTACCAATAGGCTCATGATTAAAACTAACTTATTAACAAGTAGATGTAGATGTTTAAACCCTCAATGCACTATATACTCTGTTTAGAATTTTGTGTGGGGTAGTTATGGAAAGGAGTCTTTCTACTCCAGAAACAAATATTGTACTGTATGTTAACTAAAATTTAAATTAAAAAAAAAAAGAATTGCCTAAGAAACACATGAATAGATGTTGACTGAAAATTTTATATAGTGCAGGAGACTATATATAAAAAGTCCCTTCCTTAATCTCATTCACCCACCCAAAGTTATTCACTAACAACTCCCTTCAGATTTTTCTATTCGTTTACACACACAGATACATAGGTATGTATGTTCTTTCTGTCCTTTTGCTTTTGGACAAAAATTCTGCTTATAATGATATCAGCAATTTTTTTCATCATATAGGGACTGGAGCTACTATCATCAGCTCAAAAGCAATCAAATGTAAGTCAAGGACTTCTCAGGGTCGGTAAATGCTATTGGTAATCAGAGCACCTACTCTTGATGTTTTTCAGAAATGAACACTTCCTCACTCACTTCCTCCAACACATTTCGTTCAGTAAGTGGTATTCCTCAGTCATAAAAAGCATCTGGGAGGGTGCTAAAGGAAAAGGAAAGGACTTGCAGTTACATTGTATAACTCGTGAATACTATTATAGAGTTCTCATGTGAGTACAAGATACTAAATTAAGTCCATTTATTGTAAGCCCTGCACGACTGCGAATCTGTTTCTGTGGAAAGGATTGCAGGAGGAGGGGCCGAGGGTGCAACAGGGGATGCTGCTGTGCATTCATATAAAATGGCAGAACATTCAGTTTGCTTTCTCACCTTCTGTAGACCTCACAGTCTAGCTGTCACCTCCAGCACCCAACTGAAATATCTCTTTTTAAGGTCACCTAAAACTGAATTGTTCATTCTTTTGACTTCTGCAGCAGTTTTTGGTTGATGATTCATCCTTCTGCAAAGATTCCCTCCCTCTCCCTTCTCTTTCCTCTGATTCTAGTGAAACTGAATGTTTATTCTCCGTCTTTACCAGCTCCTCTTAAATATTCATGTACCTCAGAATTCCATCCTAGGAGTGCTTTTATTCTTGCTTTGTACCATCTATCTGATGGCACTCATAAAATCCTATAGCCTCAGCAATGACACCCAAACCTTCTTCTACAGCTCCATTTTACACTGAGCCTAGGGGTCATCGTTCTAATAGCATCTCACAACTCAAACACAACATGTCTAATAGCAAACTGGTGTCTCCCTCCCCAACTTCCCACCAGGCCTGTTCCCTCTACCCCATGTATTAGTCATATGAGTTAAAATAAAACAATATATTAGTTCCCTGAATTAGAAACTTTGCCATTCCTTACTCCTTTCTTCAAGTCCTACGGATTCCACCTCCAAAATATTTATTTACTCTATTACCTCTTCTCTGCTCCCATGGCTGTCATCCTAGTCCTCATCATCTTCACTTGGACCAAAGTCATGGCTCTCTACGAGGCATCTCTATATGAAATCTCCTTCCTCCTCCATTCCCAAATATTTTGCACCAAAAATGTACATCACATCTCACTTAATAACCTTAAGTAGCTTCCCATAACCCACTGGATACAAATTCAAAAAAAAAATTTTTTTTTAAGATTTTATTTATTTGACACAGAGAGAGATCACAAGCAGGCAGAAAGGCAGGCAGAGAGAGAGGAGGAAGCAGGCTCCTTGCTGAGCAGAGAGCCCAATGCAGGCCTCGATCCCAGGATCAATCCCTGGGATCACAACCTGGGCCAAAGGCAGAGGCTTAACCCACTGAGCCACCCTGGTGCCCCAAAATTTAAAATTTGTAAGATAATTTCTAATCCTGCCCCAACCCACATTCCCAATCTATGGTCACAAATAACTCAGCAGTTCTCCCCAAGTGATTTATTCTTCTTCATTTATATTTTTGACCATTTAGTGCCCTTAGCTCAGAGTGACCACTGCCAAGAACTCCTTTGGTATATCAAATAAATGAATCTTCCTCAGTAATTCCATGCCTGCCAAGATCTCTTCAAACCTGCTTAAGGGCACTCATGGTTCTTTGCTCCTGCTTTACATGCCCCTCTATCAGGATTCTTATTCTAGCATTCACTTGTGTATTCCTTCAGCCAGCATGTAAGTTAAGCATCCATAAAGTATACCATAATAACACCCATCACTTCTGAACCTTACTTACCCTAGCCAACCCACTAATCTAGAACTCTGCACCAACTTCCAGCATACAGAACAAGGCCTTTATGCAAAAGGTTCTCAACAAATGCTTGTTGTTAAGAGATGAATGAATGAAGCTGAAGCACATATTTACAATAAAAAATAGCCATGCATGGAAATTGTGTTCATCTTGTTTCTTATGAAGCTGGCTACTAGAAAGCCACAGCTTTGACCCTATTACCAGCTCTGAATCCTACCCTCCAGAGTTTATTCACTCATTCTTGTATTCATTCATGCATTCAGTAACTGTCTAGTACCTACTGTTTACAGGCATGGACTTAGGTGCGAGGGACACAATAGTAAACAACACAGACATAACCCCTGATCTTCTGCAATTTACATTCTAGTGGGGAAAAAAATTGTAGACAAATAGAGAAGTAGAATATAAGGCATTCCAGTCAGTGATGGATATTAGGGAGGGAAATAAAGCTGAAAAGTGGATAGGGAGTATGTGAAGCTTGGTTAAAGGTTTGAGGGAAGGCAATACTTAATAGGAAAGCCAAGAAATGGCTTAGGGTAACATAATACTAGTTTATACTCCAGGGGTGGCTTCGCACAAAATTCAAGGGAAATGGGATACCAAACCTACCTCCCCAGCTCTTAGGAAAAAGAAAAGGCAGGGTGGTGAAATAAACAGTTTATAATGCTGTGGTAAACAAATAAACTTAAAACTCACAAAGAGGCTGATAGCATGCCACCACAGTGTGTGGATTCTTAAGAAGCAGGACCAAATGTTGCTGACCTGAGCCTGCAGCTCTAAGTTCATGCTTCTTTTGGGAGAGCCTCTGGACTTTACAAGAAAGAGAAAGCTTGAAGCTCTAATGCCTTGGGAAGGGCTTTGGAGAGGAATCTCGGGGACATTATCAGAGACAGGCTCGGACTTGAAATCTTCAGCCAGGTGGAGACAGACTTGGTAGCATGGGAAAGCAATAGAGCAGGGTTAAGAGTTATGGAATGAAAAATGAAATGGGTAGGTAGGCTTGGCAGGGTGCCTCTTAAATTAATATTTTAAATTTTCATTTATTTATCTTATATTATTTTATTTATTGTATTTTTTTTCCTTCACAGGAGACAGAACCCCACCATAAGCTATTTCTAATTCCACAACTTCTGATGATTCTACATAACTAATTGTGTATGTATATACATCATTTTTTAAAATTGTGTCAAGTTTTTATGGTATAAGGCAGATAGGTATCTTTAGAAAACACTATTTCTACAGCTATATGCATAATAATATTTAGTTCAGGGTGCCTGGGTGGCTTGGTTAGTTAGACGACTGCCTTCGACTCAGGTCATGATCCTGGAGTCCTGGGATCGAGTCCCGGCGTCAGTCTCCCAGCTCCATAGGGAGTCTGCTTCTTCCTCTGACCTTCTCCCCTCTCATGCTCTATCTCACTCTCTCTCCCTCAAATAAAGAAAATCTTTAAAATAAAATAAAATAAATAATATTCAGATTAACAAAAAGCATTTGAAAGGAAAGGGAATATTCTAATGAAATTTTTAGTTTCAATCTTTTAACAGAATTTGGATCCTTTAAATACCATATTTAATGGTTTTAATGACATTCAGGAAGGCCTCTCTGGGTTTCCCTAAACTTCTAACTAATTGGCAGAAATTATCAATGAGAATACTATAACTAAAACTGTACACAGAGGCCAAACTCATAAAAAATATTGGTATGTTAAGGACAGTTATTTTGAAAACATTTGCTAAGTGATGAAAACTAGTTATCAGGTCCTTTTAGCATTCTTTTTATTATTATTTAGGTTGTAAATTTCTTCTGGAAAGAAAATAATTTCAAAGATTTTAAACACTGAAACCCCCTATCCTAGAATGTGAGCTAAAGAATATTCTTATAATACCGTATTTGTGAATGGTGTCACCTGGAATGATAGCTCGCTTTAAGCAAGGCAGAACATGAGTGAGAGAGAGAGAGAGAGGTAGGCTGAAAGACTTTTGTACAAATTATCTCATTCTAAAAACTGGCTAAAAGCAGGCAACTCACTACCAGATAAAGAAATGCTTTTCTTCAGGGACTACTTTTTCTTTTCCATACTTATCAAGCTGTAAGCTTAAGAATAAAGCCTCTAATCAGAAGGAGGAGCCAAAGCCCTACTAATGACCCAGAAACCCATGCTAACTGTCCAGGAGAGAGAAGACCATGACTGCCATATGATGCTCAGAACTCAGGGAGATATTCCAGTTTGCCTCCACCTACCTCTGACCTACCCCCACAGAGATTAAAGACAAGAACAGAATGGGGCCCGGTGGCTCAGTCATTAAGCATCTGCCTTCAGCTCAGGTCATGGTCCCAGGGAGATCAAGCCCCACATCAGGCTCCCTGCTCTGCAGGAAGCCTGCTTCTCCCTCTCCCACTCCCCCTCCTTGTGTTCCCTCTCTCGCTGCGTCTCTGTGTGTCAAATAAATAAATAAAATCTTTAAAAAAGAGAAAGAAAGAAAGAAAGAAAGAAAGAAAGAAAAGAAAAGAAAAGAAAAGAAAAGAAAAGAACCGAGGGAGGCCACAGCTCATGGCTCATATAACTTTCAGCAATATAACCAGCTTTTTCTTGCTGATATTGGTATATATCACCCAGATGCCTTGCCTGGATTCAGACAACTTCTTGCCTAGTCTTCATTCCTGATCTCTGGTCTATTTTCCCTGCCTGGGTTACAAATCTCTGTGGCGGTACTGGTAGTGGGCTGGAGCTGGCCCATGCTGGCTCATAAGAATGGACTGTTTCAATTTCAAAATTTTTGTGAGCCTGTTGATCCCACTTTGGTAGCTTAAAATTGACTGTGGTAGGGGTATTTACACCAGGGAAATTGGCACATGTTACAAATTCTCCTCTCCTCTCCCAACCCCATCCCTCCCTCACCACCCCCCATGACTGCTTCTAATCCACTGTCTAGTTTATATTTGCATGCTGATACTTGTTTTACCTAATATCTGCAAACGTATTATCATGCCTATGTGATCCTTTCTGTCTGCCAGGTTCACAGTCCTGTCTCTTTTAACTTACCCTGTCTTAGCATAGGAGTTATAATTAGCCAAAAGCTGCCCCAGTAGGGGAGATACATACCCCTTTCATCCAGAGTATGACCTGGTATGATAGTATGATCAGAGTATAAGTAAGCCAGAGCCTTCAGGTGGATTGTATAGTCACTATTCAACCTATCGTATTTCTAATAACTAACTCCTCTTTCTTGACACCCCTAATAAAGGCAGTATGTTATCTGCTTAAGAAAGTATGTTTTGACAACATAGGTGACTACTTAAAAAATGAAAAACTATTTAGAGCAAAAAAAAATTTTTTCTTTCCTACAACTTCTCCTATGCTGTGTTGCCATATTATTTGCCTAAAATATAGATCTTATCATGACATGAAAATGCTCAACAACTTTGATGGTTCCCTGTAGCTTACCAACTCAAGCCTAACCAAATAAATGGTGTTTTAGATATGATCTAATCTCAATTTACCTCTCCAACTATACTCCAAGTATTGGCCCTCACACAGAACTATTCAAGCCAACCTGAAACAGTCAAAATTTTTTACAGGCATCTGGCATTTTTAGCCATCTGTTTTTGCACACATAATTCCCTTCATTTGAAATATTCTTTCTCCAAACCAAATCCTAATGTCCTAATTCTATCCTGTCTTCAAATGCAATCTCAAACAACCTTTATTCCATTGGACATCCCTGGTCTTTCAAAACACAAGTGATCTATAGAAATGCAATACTTATCCATTTAAAGTGATGAGTTGCCCCAGGAATTCATCTGGGGTGGGCTTTTTGTTTTTGTTTTTGGTAATTCTTCGTTTTTTTAAATCATTCTTTTTTTAATTATCTGTAATTCTCTAAAAGTATTTAGTACTTTCTGATATAGTTACATGAGTCCTTACCCCTTTGTCTGATTTCAAACTTTCTCTGATTCTTTACATTATCTCACTACCCACAACCTGTATCACAATGTGGTTCAAACATTTATGCTGAGTAACTGACTGGCATTAAATTAGGTTAGAAAACCACAATTTCAACAAGACAGCAAGCTGAATATTTCTGTAGCAATAAATTAACATTCGTTATGCTTGAATTTTTAAATTATGTATTATTATTCATTATGAGCACAGATGTATATTAATTCTTCAAATATCTAGTTTCAAATTAAAGTCATTATTGAAAAAACTCAAAAACTATGTAATCATTAAAACAAGAAACTGAAATATTCACCATGTCATTCACTAGAGGCATAAAAATTCTGCCAAGAATTAATTAAATGTCCCACAGATGCTATACATATATTTTAAGTATTAAAATTTTCTTTACATCGCTCTCACATACCTCTTGTTTATTTTTAAATATTTTTATATTATTTTAAAAACTATTTTGAGGTATATTTGGAACACAAAAAAGGACATACTTAATGTGTACAATTTGATATTCTCATGGATCCATCAGACTAGTCAAGACAATGAATATACTCATCACCTCAGAAGTTTCCTATATGTTTTTGTATCCCTCTCACTCACTCTCCACTTGTCCCAGGGCAAAAACTGATCTGGTTTTTGTCACTATAGATTATTTTGTACTTGCTAGAATTCTGATTAATGGACTCATACAGTGTGTACTCTGGTTCTTTTTGTCTGACTTTTTTCATTCCACATAATTATTTTAATAATAGAGTTCCACCCATATTTTTATGTGTATCACTTGTTGGTTTTTATTGATTGTTGAGTAGTATTTCATTGTATGTATATAAAATGTTTTGTTTATCCATCTACTTATTGGAAATTTGGATTTCATTATTTGGTTACTATAAATAAAGAAGCTGTGAACATTTGTATCTAAGTCTTTGTATGGACATATGCCTTCATTTCTCTGAGGAGTAGAATGACTAGATCATATGAGAAGTGTATCTTTTTAAAAAAATTTTTGATGGAACTGTATATGGTTAAGGATCTTATAATTAATACTAAATTTTATATCTCAATGAGAAAGAATAATTAGGACTATATAACAATAGACAAAATAATGCAGAACTCATTGAAATTGAAAAGGTAGAAAATCTGGAGATTATTCACCCCTTTGAATTATTCTCTCTTGCTCCCATTGTTGATGATAATTAAGAATTAAATGTAATCCTACTGAGTATGAAATCTTCCTACATTAAGAAACAGAACAACTAGAAATTACTCCTAAAACTTTTTTTTTTTTAAGTTTTTAAATTTTTATTTTTTTGAGAGAGAAACAATGAGCAGAGTAGGGAGCAGAGGAAGAGGGAGAAGCAGACTTGCCACTGAGCAGGAAGCCCCATGTGAGACTCAGTTCTGCAACTCTGGGATCATGACTTGGGCCAAAGGCAGACACTTAACTGACTAGGCCACCCAGGCACCCAATTGCAAAAATTCTTTTAACCACAGAGTCATAACAGGATCTTGTTAAAAAAAAAAATTTTTACCAAGGTAATTTCATGGTCATATACTGACTTGGTATAACCTCCCATTTTTCCATAAATGAAGAAACTGATCTAGAAAAGTAAAATATTTATAATTAATAACACCCAACATATTAATGAACTTTTCAGTATGCTATGCTTGCTTATGTCATACTTTAAGACAGTAAACAGAATGATTCAAGATTAATGAGATATTACCTCCACAATAAAACAGATGGCTATTCTCTACTGAATGGCCAATAGATATATTAGATGAGAACATCAATATTTACTATATGAAACATTAAAAAGAAATAAAGTAAAATTTTGAACTATATGCAACATTAAAAAAATCCAACATATTTGAAGAACTTATCTAAAAATAGTCAAATAAGTAAATACAAATAACTGGCATGTAGCCTTTTAGGACCTGTTCTCAGAAGTCCCATCATAACCCTTCTGCTGCTTCTGTTTATTAAGGCAGTCACAAAGGCCCACCAAATTTTAAAGAGGCAGGTGGAGGACAGGCAGAGATACAGACTTCACCTCTAGACTGGGAACTGGCAAGAGTGTGTGGAACTGGAAACCTTGTCACAGCCACTTTTGGAAGATTTAGTCCACAGCAGCAAGGCTCTTGTTGAATGTACTTGGGGTAACTTCTAACTCAGTAGAACTGCCAATAACTTATTTTAGTCTATATAAATATATCCAAAAACCAGGCTTAATGTAACATGAAATTGTAAATTACCCTAAAAGAGAAACTTAATCAAATGCATTCTTAAAAAGAACGCTCTTAGCATGGTGAAAATGTGTGATTTGGGTTATTCACTTGGTTACATCTAATTGGTTACTAAAGGGATGCATGCTTTAGGTTGTAAACGTGTGAGCGGATAAAAGGTAGCTATAACCACAGCAGTCTCCCCGCCTTGCCTGTGTATGTGTGTGTGTGTGTGTGTGTGTGTGTGTGTGTGTGTATTTATATACCCACACACAGATATAATATATATTACTAAAGCTAATTCAGGAATGTCTTTTTTTTTTTTTTTTTTTTGGAAACTGTTTCTTCTTCATGAACCTCATTTCCATCTTTCTGTTCAAGAGTGTGCAGAAGAGGAGGGCGCCCGGACGGCGCAGCCTGTTAAGGGACCGACTTTTCCATGAATTCGGGGTCCTGACAGGGAGCCTCCTGACCGCCTCGGACCAGCTTGGACCAGCTCCGCGCTCATCAAGGAGTGGGCTTGGAGTTTCTTCCTCTCCCTCTGCCCCTCCCCCACCCTCTCAAATAAATAAATACGTCTTTAAGAAGAAAAACGATTTAACTTCGTGTTAAAAAAATAGTGTGTGTGTGTGTGTGTGTGTCTGTGTGTGTGTGTGGAAAAATAGCTTAAGACCACTGGGTGGTTGTTCCTACCCATTCGGGAGCTGGAGCAGTGGCGTCGCAGTCCAGCGTTCAGGGGCGGGCTGGTGACCCCAGGTCAGCAGAGAACCACCGAGGAGACGCAGAGGACACCTGTGCGCCTTCTCACCTGCCCGGACCCTCAGGCTGAGTTGGGAGTAAATTTGGAAGGCGGAGCCGTCCATTCACCCGGAAATTCTATCTCAGTCACAGCCATTTCAGTCGCGGCCGCCCCTCCTTTCCAGTCCCTTCAGGATCTCTGCAGAAGCACAGACCGGGTGCGGCCTCCCACGGGAGTTCACGACCTCCCACGGGGGTTCACGGACGCGGGGCCCCGCATGCGCGGAACTTCCGGGCCAGCATCCACCCCAACTTCCGGGCCAGCATCCACCCCAACTTCCGGGCCAGCATCCACCCCAACAAAGCCGCTGAGGGAGGTGACAGTGTCCACCTCAGCACAGGGGGGTCTGTGTTCCGCAGCACCATGGCGGGCCGGTTGACCTGGGAGGCCTCTGGGAGCACCCGGTGCTGCATTCTCAGATCAGGAACCACCGGAAGTCGCGGTTTTCGGAGTGGGCCTGGATCCGGCAAGGGAAGGTTCCAGGAGCCAAGCAGCCAGCCACAGGGGTGGCCTCAGTGGCAGCAGCAAACTTCAGCTCCCTGGGCAGTATTCCCGAGGACTATGGCACTGACATCAGTGGGGTTTTCAATGGCGACAAGGGCATGAGCTGCCTGCAGAAGCTTCTCCCACATTGCCCTCAGATTTATGACGTAATGACATCGCTTCCTCCCCCTACTACTGCGCTGTTTGGAAGTCAAGGTCGGTGCCACCTCAGTGGGTTCTTGCTGCAAGGAAGTTGAGCACGTCCTCCTCTCCTTCATTTGCAGGACATCTAGTGCTCCACTGTGGAAATTTCCCTTTAAATGAGGGAAACCCAGACAACGTCATGGGGACCCCACTCTGCATAGCACAGAAAAGAAGGAATATCATTTTTAATAGATTAAGAAAAGCACTTTATTAGTAGATTAGATTGTGCTCAATGTATCTACAATGAACATTTTGGGAAAGAGACATGAAACTCTAGATCTGTAAGATCTCAGCTCTTTGCAGCTAAAGATCACTGCTATGGGCTGAATTGTGTCTTCCCTCAAAATTCATACATTGAAGCCCTGATCCCCGGTAGCTTGAATGTGATTTTATTTGAAGAGAGGACCTTTAAAGAGGTAATTAAGCTAAAATGAGGCCAATAGAATAGGCCCTAATCCAGTATGAGTGCTGTCCTTATAATAAGAAATTTGGGCACGGCAAAGAGGTACCATGTATGTATGCAAAGAGGGACAACCATGGGACAACACGGCAAGACGGCAGCCATCTGCAGGCCAAGGAGAAGCCACAGGAGAAGGCAACTTCCAGCCTCCAGAACTGTGAGCAAATACTCTGTTGTTAAAGCCACCTAATCAGTGGTAGTTTGTTACGGCAGCCTAATAAACTAATACACTCAATCCACTATTTGGAATTAGATATCTCTATTTTTCTAAATATTCTATCAAGAGCTTTCCATCTGAAAACTAAATGAAATGGGGGCAGGGCAGTGGGGGGAGTCTATTCTTTTTAAAATTTCATGTTTCTCTGAGTTTACCTCATATACTTTTGCCCCCATGCACTCATGTCTAAGGCTTTCTGGCCTTGTGTGTTTGAAATACTTTTTTTTAAAAGATAGTTCTGAGTATATTCAAAGCATGCTATTACCATGATTCCCTAACACAATTATGGTTTAAAAGGAGAGGTATTACTATGAAGTCAACCTAAAACTTAAATATCATTTTGGTTCTAATTTATCATAAAAAGTGAACAAAGCACAGTGGTAGGGTCAGAGCATTTAAGACTTGAGTTAATGGACATGAAAGGCGTTTGCACTCCTCCATGATCACAGATGCATTGCCTTTTCTGTATAATGCTGATGCTACTATCATACAGTCATTATTTAAGCATAGGCTGGAAGGAGAAACAACAGCAAACACCTTTGCTTCAATTAAAGGAGGAAAAATATATTCATAATTTTTTTTAAAGATTTTATTTATTTATTTGACAGAGAGAGATCACAAGCAGGCAGAGAGGCAGGCAGAGAGAGAGGAGGAAGCAGGCTCCCTGCTGAGCAGAGAGACCGACGTGGGGCTCGATCCCAGGACCCTGAGACCATGACCTGAGCTGAAGGCAGCGGTTTAAACCACTGAGCCACCCAGGTGCCCCTTCATAATTTTTTTAAGTTGCAATTGTTTGTGTCTACTTGCATAAGTAAGTTGGTTTGTGACTGCATATTTGTGTTAAGATATGAATTAAATGAATAAATTAAATTATTTATGAGCTGTGTATCCCTGGATATATTCCCTAATCTAAGCCACTGTTCTCTTTCCTATAAAATGGTGTTAATATATCTCCAAAAGATGTTGGGAGGGTGGTATTAAATAAGAAAATATGTGCAAAATTCTTGGTGGAGTGGCTGATGCATGTAAGTGATCAATAAAAGTGAATAACTATATGCTTTTATTATCATAAAACTCAGACATTGAATTCATCAAAGATGTTAGTTATCTTAGGGCCAGCATTATGCTCTAGAGAGTAGACTCTTTATGAGTATTATAGGTTGAATTAAGTTATTCTAGGTTGGACTGATCTGAAATAGATAGTATATTACATTTACCATTGCTTTATATTTCTGATACTTTCTAGAAGTATTCTAATAATGAGACGAAAATGTTATCAAGTAGTCAAGCATTTAGTTGGGCAAAATAAGCTACATTAAGGAATCTAATGCAATTTAGGCTTGATTCTTTTTTTTTTTTTAATTTTTATTATTTTTTTATTTGACAGACGGAGATCACAAGCAGACAGAGAGGCAGGCAGAGAGAGAGAGGGAAGCAGGCTCCCGGCTGAGCAGAGAGCCTGATGTGGGGCTCGATCCCAGGACCCTGGAATCATGACCTGAGCCGAAGGCAGAGGCTTTAACCCACTGAGCCACCCAGGTGCCCCAGGCTTGATTCTTATAAACCCAATGCTTTTAAGCAATATGTACTCAGTAACCATGTACTATAGGCAGACATGTTTCAAGGAAAATTAAATAACTTTGTTGATACTCCGATTTTCTCTGTGGATCAAAATATTTTTCCTTAGCTATCTAAAGTTGATTAATTTGATTTGTGATCTTAAAAGCTTCGATCTTTGTTTCTGAAAAATGGCAAAACATTTTGCTAATTTTCAACTTTCAAGGGTCTGAAATCAGGTCAAGGCTCAAAATTGATAGTGGCACGAGTCTACTCAATTTAGCAAAAGTGTGTTCTCTCTGTTCCTCTCTAAATGTTACAGAGAATTCATTATCTCTTTTTTTACATTTAAAAAACTGAAACAATAAGCCAAGGATATCAACACATCATGAACTCATAATAGACTAGCCTATTTTAATTATTTTTTTCTTGCTCTTACAGTTTGTCATAGCGGAGGATTTCTAAAAAGGTGTGCCAGACCCACAGAACAGGGAAATTGCAGTATAGTGAAGAGATCACTAGGATGGAATTCAGGAATCCAGAATCCAAACCTGACTCCCTAATTAATCGCATTATCTCTGAAATATCACTTAATTTCTCTGGATCTCAGCCTTCTTTTCTGAAAAAAAGAGGGAGTATGATGTATGTTTATTCTCTATAAACATATGATTATGCTTTCAAAAAATGGAGAACACAATTTAAATGTGAGAAATTTTTTGTCTCATAAGTTGTCTAGTATGGCATATATTTTTTTCTATGAAAGGAAGTATTGAGTAAGAATGTCACCTATAAATCTTGTGTGAATTTAATAATGTGGTTCTAATACTTACTGCATGCATAGTATGTACCATCTATCGGCTGACTACCATAAACTAGGGATCTGAAATACATTACTATCTAATCTTTAAAGTGCCACTACTAGGTAGTCATTATCATTTCCTATAAGTTTGGTCCACATGTGCAGGGTTTCCCCTCTGTTGGAGCTAGAAAGCATTATTATTCCAATTTTAAAGATGGAGCTTCGGATGCTCAGGAGGGTGAGTTGACCAAAGTCAAAAATGGAAGATTAGTGACAAATACAGATTCCAACATTTTTGGGAGACAGACACTGGAATCTCCATTTAACCTCTGGGGAAACTAAGGCTCAGAGAGATTAAGGAATCTCCTCTAAATTTCCCAGGTGGAAAATGGTGAAGCTGGGTTTTAAACCCAGGTCTGTCTACTGAAAAGTTAATGTTCTTTCCACTAAAAAAATGAAGCACGTTAGATAAGTAAAATGTGCCTCTTCCTTTTACCTAATGAACAACTGTAAATAAATCATTTTGTGTTTTACATCTCCCTTGTTCATTTTCTCCTCCCTCTTCGGCTGCAAAGCCTCTGTTCTTCCACCTGATTTAGTTGATCTCCAAAACTGAAACCTGTTCTAATTTCTTTACAGAGAGGAAAACTTATGTAGCATTACACCTATTTTTTTTTTTTAACTAGCCTTGCTTATATTGCTGAGTTCTTAGGATTATCTTCCTTAATGATGCCAGATCTTTGATATATTAGATTTAGGAGAATAGCTTCAGCATAGGGATTAATTGACAAAAACTCTTTCTTGAAGTTCAGATAGGAAAACTTTGTACCACTGCAAGTCAAGATTTTAGTCAACCCTCTTTGTTCGCTCTGTCCTACGGTGCCAATATTCTTTAGTGAACCTTCTCCCTAGGAAGCCTTCCTTCTTCAAATACCTTCTTTAGATTCACTGTCAGGTGCTTTAATACCTTGACTACTTTATTTCTGCTCAATGCAAACTTTTTAGTTTCTCCGTTTCTAGTTAGCACCATTGGAAACCAGATGAAAGGCAGCTTCTCACTTTGCACTGATAGTTGATCAAGATAAACTGAGAAACACAAAGGTTACAGAGATGATATTGTTCAAGCTATACTAAGGTCAGGTAACCAGAAACCCAATAACGGGGATTAGGGTAAAAATCAGCACAGATAATCTTCAGCTTCCAATGTTTGCCCTGAAAAGACTCAGTGCTAGCCTATTTCCTTTGCTCTACATAAAAGAACCTTGTTCCGCTTTCAGGTCCTTCATTGTCGTGAAATCAGTCATTTGAATCAGAGTCCTTAAGGACATTTTCCACGCTGAAGGTACTCCTTTGAAAGGTAACTAATTATCCTATAGTCCTGACAGCTACCCAGCATGCCCTAGGACTTGACAAGTTATTTTCCACCTTTTGACTACACAAAAAAACTCTACAATGTAAATACTATATTATCAGAAATATTTAACTTACTTCTTAGTCCATAAATTCTTCTATTTAACAAGATGAGTCATTAGCAGAAGCAGTAAAACATCATGATTAGAAGGATAGGTTTTTAGAGTCACTCAGGCCCAAGTTAAATCCAAGATTGGTCGCTTCCTAGCTTTGTGACCTTCAGTACTCACTCAACTCCCTGTGGCTCAATTTCCTAATCTGTAAAACAGGGTAATCATACTCACCTCATAGGTGGATTTGATCATCTTGCTTCTCTTTCTCCAAATAATGGCAAGGATTAACAGCACCCTATACATAGATGCTTTACCAAAACCAAAAAGTAACAGTTGTGTTAGGAGTATTGCAAGGATTGTTGTATAGATCACTCTAAAGATTAAATAATATACACAAAGTACTCAGCATTTGGTAAGTGTTCCATAAACAGGAACTGACCTCAAGCCAATTTAATGTGCACAACTTTTAGGTTATTTGTGGTTTGTTATGTAGCCACCAGATCACACTGAAAGCAAATCACAGACCAAATTCTGTAACACGTACAGACCAGTACACTGACAAACAGACACAATTCAGGTCATATTACCTATTCTTTAAAGCTTGATAAAGTCCCAACTTTTTGTAGTTAAGTGCTCTCATTAACATCTTGCATGAAATATTTACTCAAGACAGACACATCATTAGAAATCCTCCCACCCAGTGACTGGAATCAGTCTTTATGGCTCAAATTGAGAGTATCATTTCCACTGCCAAATGCAGACTTCCTTGAATTCTTATACCTTATTCATGTCTATACCTCTAAAACAATTTTATCCAATCCATATATCCTGAGGAACTTTAATATTATCAATGAGCCTTTCTTACATGAATGGTGTTAAGTCAATAAGCAACACTTGTCCTGCCTAAAAAAAATTATTTGGCCATATAGTGTGCTATGAGTGATATCTAACATTCTTATTTCTAACATATTTCCAACATCTATAAATAATGTAGATTTGTATGGTATAGATACAGATAATAAAAGTGATGGCATTAGTATTCCCTAGAGCCCGGAACTTCTCGTTAGAAAGCTAGCTGGCTAGTCCTGGACCGAAATTCCTCAGTAGAGTGCTTACAGCACCTAGGTGATGTACCTTCAACTAAATCTCACACACACACACACACACACACACATACCCATCCTACATATTTTAAGGTAAATGAACAGTAGCACAGCAATAATCAGTACAATTTAAGTATGCATTCTTTACAAGTGAAAAGAAAGTACATGATAAAAAATTAATTATTAGGACAACAATAACCTTACTTTTATTAACTATCTCATGGTCTCACTTGGAGTGTGGTCTTCAGAATAAGAAAGGTGATATCTCAGATTTGCCATAAGAGCTGTCGTAGCATGAAATGGCAGCTCTGAATGGAAATAATAAAGAAAAGGAAGGTAGATGAGGGTGGCTGGTGTATGTGCCGAGTGATGACAACGTCTAGGGCTTAGTAGCCATTTTTAAAGTTGGTTCTCAAGATTCTTAAAGCCCTTCTTTCCTCAAGGCCTCTGGAGAATAGGTTGAAAATTGGTCAAGAGCCCTATAACCTCTAAAGATGGGGTCATTACAGTCAGTTTCTAGCTGAGGGAAAACACAGACAATGAGGTACATTGTGAACAAATGTCTTTTATCCAAACTTGATAAGTGGTCTGATGACGCTGAGAGAGACATGAAAAATCTGCTACTTGTCTAATTAAGTTGCACATCCACCAAAAAAAAAAAAAAATCTACACTGCTTATTTCAGATTATGGAACCTACAATGGTAAAGTTACCTGCTGCCTAGCCACCTTAATGTCAAACCCATTTGTTATCACATAAAGACACTCCCCCAAAAAAGAAAGAAAGAAAAAAAATTCCAAATATGTGACAGCTTCTCTGGAATTCCCTGTTTTTAGTTTTTGGAGAAAGAGATAACGAAGGGAGTTGCATTATATCTTGTCATAGAGCCTTATAAAGTAGCGTATTGATCTATATCTCTGCCCTCGTTATTAACAGTGCCATTCAAAAGTTGTACAGAACAAATGTCAATTAGGAAATAAGCTATGCTCTAGAAACTTCTCATTTAAGTTATTCATTAGAGAACACATTTCAAAACAAGACTATAGAAAAGAACATTGCTGGGGCACCTGGGTGGCTCAGTGGGTTAAGCCACTGCCTTCAGCTCAGGTCATGATCTCAGGGTCCTGGGATCGAGTCCCGCATCGGGCTCTCTGCTCAGCAGGGAGCCTGCTTCCCTCTCTCTCTCTCTGCCTGCCTCTCCATCTACTTGTGATTTCTCTCTGTCAAATAAATAAATAAAATCTAAAAAAAAAAAAAAGAAAGAAAGAAAAGAACATTGCTACAGTTGGAGCCACAGATCTCTTTTAAAATCAGATAACTGAAGAGGGTAACATCTCTGCCAAAAACACCAACATAAATTAATTAATTTATCTAGTATACATAAAAGTTATGAGAAACGCATGAAATTCATAACCAGGAAAATTATGCAAAAGTGTACAATTAGACATATATTTTTAAAATGTCATGGAGCAGAGCAGAGGGAGCTCTGGTAAAATATATAAAATTTGTAACATTTCATGGTATTTGAGCATCTAAAATATATGTATGTTCAACAGTGTCCTATGTTCTGGGAATACAGACTATAGAGAAGCATATTCCCAGAATACACATATTTAGAAAACCAATATTAACTTTTCTTCTTCTCTAGAAATCCTCTCTGAATAATCTTTAAATCATTTTCTTATTAATAATAAATCACTCTTTACTATAAATAAAGGTGGCATATTTACTCTTTGATCTTGATTCCTTAGAGGTAGTGCTTCTGGACTAGTGTTTCATTAGTCATTTCTGGAGATGTAGATTCTGCCCCTCATTCAGATTAGCCCTTTGTGGCCTCAGTTTCTGCACCTGTAAACTACATTTATCAAAACTGTCTTCTAGTTTTAAAAACTATGTGTTGGAGTACCTGGGTGGCTCAGTCTGTTAAGCTTCTGCCTTCAGCTCAGGTCATGATCCTACAGTCCTGGGATAGAGCCCTACGTCAGGCTCCTTGCTCATCAGGAAGCCTAATTCTCCCCTGCTTGCTGCTCCCTCTGCTTGTGCTTGCTCTCTCCTTTTCTCTCTCTCTCTCTCTGTCAAATAAATAAATAAAGTCTTTTAAAAAAATAACAAAAAATAAAAACTATGTGAAATAAATTTCTGAAATCTCTAAGGATTAGAAAGAGACAAGCAAAATGTTTTTATAAGTGAATTGAAATAATTATACCTCTTTTATTAGAAAATAAATTTTGAGTCAAAAAACGTTTGTTAAACCTTTAGTAGCAAACACAATGACATGAAAACATAGTTGTTTTATGAAGCCTTGTTTCATATTCGCTCTCTAGAATGTTCCCATGAAATTCCCACAGCTCACTTTACTCTTTGACTTAATCACATTTTTTTTTGTTGTTTTTTGTTTTTGTTTTTAAAGATTTTATTTATTTGAGGGACGCCTGGGTGGCTCAGTTGGTTGGATGACTGCCTTCGGCTCAGGTCATGATCCTGGAGTCCCGGGATCGAGTCCTGCATCGGACTCCCAGCTCCATGGGGAGTCTGCTTCTCTCTCTGACCTTCTCCTCGTTCATGCTCTCTCTCACTGTCTCTCTCTCAAGTAAATAAATAAAAAAATATTTAAAAAAAGAAAGATTTTATTTATTTGAGAGAGAGATTGAGAGTGAGTGAGAGAGACCATTAGAGGGGAGAAGGTCAGAGGGAGAAGCAAACTCCCCATGGAGCTGGAACCGATGCATCACTCAAGACCGGGACACAAGGATCACCACCAGAGCCTAAAGCAGTGGCTTAACAAACTGAGCCACCCAGGCACACCTGACTTATTACATTTTGAACAATATCCTTTTCTCCTTCACTGAGTGAGGATTTGTGTATTACAAATTAATTTTCCTATCAATTATAAACCTAATTAAGGTTATAAAGAATGAACAAACACTCTGCTTCAAAGAGGAAGTATTATTTGAATCAGGATTTGAATAATGAAAAGGAGGTTTCAGGCAGAAAATAGAGAAAAAACTATTGCAGAAACAGTGTGAACTCAGGAACAAAGGTGTCAAAGAGGAAATGTTAAGAAGTCCAGTATGGCGGGACGCCTGGGTGGCTCAGTTGGTTGGGCAGCTGCCTTCGGCTCAGGTCATGATCCCAGCGTCCTGGGATCGAGTCCCACATCGGGCTCCTTGCTCCACAGGGAGCCTGCTTCTCCCTCTGACTCTGCCTTCCACTCTGTCTGCCTGTGCTCGCTCTCGCTCTCTCTCTGGCAAATAAATAAGTAAAATCTTAAAAAAAAAAAAAAAAAAAAAAAAAAAAAGAAGTCCAGTATGGCTAGTTGAATGAAAGTGGCTGATACAGCAAATGAACCTAGGCAGCTCTAAATATTGTGGCCAAATTGTGAGGAATTTCAGATCATTCTGTAGGTACTGAGAATCAAAATACATTTATAGACAGTGAAGTGGTGTGACTAGATTTTTACAGATGCTACTGAAATGTTGGCAGTGAAGTTGATATGGAATTAAATACAAGACCAGGGGCAGGAGGACGATTGGTGGATCTGCTGAAATAGTTTAAGTGAGATTCATTAGACTCTGAAGTAGGGCCATGGATAATGGAAATGGATATGATGTTTTAAAAGGAAATTATTAGTCATCTGGAGGTATTCACAAGAATTTGTCAAATTGGTTAATGAATAAATAATATGAATTATTTCTATAAAATTAAACTAATAATTTTAAATATGCCAGGAAATTCCTTCTTGAAGATCCATTGGATTTCTTTTCTCTCATATTCCTACTAAAATGTTTAAATAAGATTATTTCCTTTAGAATTTCTTGATACTACTTTTTCTTTGGGCCATAATGGCTAATATCTTCCTGATTATTTGATAGAAGTAGAGGATAATGATCTATTTGTATTATAATTATCTCCTTGAAGCACTAATTTTTTATTTTGCCACACTCCATTTGATATGTGATCAATATTCATTGAAAACACTCAATAATTTAGAACTTTCTGAATTGATATTATGAATAATTCTGGAATTTCACACAAGAGTTTACCAATAATTTAAGTATTTAGTATCTTTGGCAATGTTTACTAATCTTTTTTCCATAATGAAGAAAAAAATGAACTAAACAAATGGGTTTGAAGATATTCCCTGAATACCTGAAAATATGGGTTATTCAAAGAATACTCCATAATTTTTTTTTTTTCATCAGTTCTAAGGCTGATAAAAATCACCCACCTATAAGGATAGGGGAAGATTCACATTTTTATAGTTCGGCAATTCCACAGGAAAGAGGTAATCTTTCCAATCAACTTCAGTAGATAAGTCCCACAGGGGATGTTGACTGGTCCATTTTAGCTGTAGTACTCCTATCTCACCATCCCCTATGTGGAGCTGCAGAGGCAGGGGGTGAGGTACAGAGCCTTGTCCCTCATGAAAGACATAGAATCCACTGTGAATTATGCTGGAAAGAAGTGGGGGTGCTGATAGCAGAGAAGAAGAGTAGGAAAGTGTGCTGGGATAATAAATTCTTACCATAGTCCATATGCCTGGGTTAGAGCAATGCTTTTTCTTCTTAACTATTTGAAGGACCTTTAAGAAACTACTTTTCCTTGTTGGTTCTCAGTTTCCTTATCTATCATATAGAAAGATTATCTCCCTTACATGATTGTTGTGAGAAGTTAGTGACATAGTACAATCCCTGCCTCATGTCTGGCATCAGTAACTTAATTAGAACTGTATTAAGAGATTCACTATGTTCTGCTCACTGGACTTGACACTGATGATAAAATAACGAGTGAGGACAGGCATAGTCAGTGACTTTAATCAAATAATCACCCAGACAAATATTAAACTGCAGCAGCTTTGTAAGTACAACACTGGAGAAGGAATGCATACTTGAGTTTATATTAAGAAAAGAGTTGACTAAGAGTTTAGAGAAAGCTTGCCTAAGGAAGAGAAATATAGAGAATATTGAATTGAGACCTAATAAAGATGAGAAGATATTTACTAGGCAAAGAGAAAAGGGTTGAGCAAAGTGAGTAAGCAGAGGCAAAAGGAAGGAGATACGCAGAAGCTCTGAGATTGGAAGGAATCATGAGGAACAGAAAGAAGGCCCGTGTCTGAGCAGGGGCATACAAAACGCACTGACTTTGGAAAGGCAGCAAGGGGCCCGACCCTGGAAGCCATGAAGCCTTTGCTAAGCTATTTATTTCCTTATCCCAAGAGCAATGACAAGTCACCAAAGAGTTTTCAGCAGAGGAAGTTCTTCTACATTTCCATAACCCCCAAAGATGGGAATGGTTGGCAACTCTCTGGTCTGGCCTGGTCAGACCATAACAGTTTCAGTCTGGGGTATCTTTTTTAAAGAAAGGTACTGAAAACACCTGTATCTAATACAGGGCAGTCACAAAATGGTGAATAAACAAGAGATGTTTCAAATGAATGAGACAAGACTTACAAGACTTTTTTACTAAATTAAACCTGTCTCTTAACAACAACAGATGTTAAACTGAAAAACATAAACTGTTTCCAACCATTAATCAAAAAAAGCATGATGGACAAAGTAGCATTGAAAGAATGCAAGTAAAGACGAGATTATCATGGAGAGACTTTTCTTCCAAATGTACCAAATGTTGAACTCCCTGAACCCTAATGGGAGCCTACTATCTCTGCAAGAAAACATTCCCTGTATCTCCTATCCACTTGCGGCATAGCTCTGACACTTGTGCACTTTTAAGTAGCTCCTGGATTCCTTCTGCTAAGGGACTGGATACTTGCCTGTGTCTCCTCCAAAGGCGTGCTGCCTTTAAGGGAGATCTCAGTCTTTCTGACCCACTTTTGACCTCCCCATGGGCTTGCTGGAGAATCTTTGAATTGCATACAAGCTCTTTCTAATCTCCTAGATATCTGCTTCTTATTCTCTTGACTTGCTTTCAAATAACATGATTATACAGAAAAACTGGTGCATCACTATGAAGGAAACAGAAGATATGGTTATGGATAAGAGAGTCAATGATGATCTAAATGTAGCTAAAGTCACTGATCTGTACAGGTGGGAGAATGAGACAGAACAGAGAAGGACAAAGAAGGGAAGGAGGAAGGGAGGGTGAGAGTACAATGTAGAAGGTGAATATATTGAATACTGAGATGAATGACTTAGTTGAATAAAAAGAAATTCACCTGAATTTCTGAGAGGTTCACCATCTGGCTTCTTTAAACCTGGCCTAATTTATTAGCCCTTCCTTCTTATTGGTTTCATAAAATTAATATGGTTATATTGATGTTTGCCTGTTTTTGTAATTCTACCAACTTCATTATTTTTATCACATATGCCTTCCCTTAGTACTAGTTATTATTTATTTAATATTATACACTGAACTGTCTTTAAATTGACTCTTAATTTTTTCCCCAGAAACAAATTGTAATCATCTGTTTGATGTGATATATATACATATCCTATATGTATACATTTTTTTTTTAAAGATTTTTATTTATTTATTTGACAGAGAGAAATCACAAGCAGATAGAGAAGCAGGCTCCCTGCTGAGCAGAGAGCCCGATGCGGGACTCGATCCCAGGACCCTGAGATCATGACCTGAGCCGAAGGCAGCGGCCTAACCCACCGAGCCACCCAGGCGCCCAACTATATGTATACATTTAAAAATATATACATTTTAATCCATAATCATTTGATAAAACAAACAAAAATATTAATCTGTGCACCACCTAAAATCATCTTGGGAACATTTATAGCTATGCATGTCACACTGCTATACCCACAATTTGAGGCAAGGTAATAGAGCCTGCCGCAGAATCTGAAACAATCTTTCTCATACTCAATTGCCATTCTATTAGCGTATAGTAAGACATTCAGGAGTGTAGATTCTTTATGCACAATATCTAGGCAAGTATTTGGAAGATTTTGGCATAACAAAATTACCCACAAGTGCTGGTTGAAATTGGGATTATTTGGGAGGAGTCTTTAATTAAATGGTTTTCCAATACTATCATACACGTTTCAGGCTTTTTTCTACTTCTGCTTAAAGTGGTTTGCAACATGATTCTAATTGAAAGTAAAAACAATCATTTAATACTACAAACTTTTCTTGTGGTCCTTTTTTTCAAATATTTGTTTTCATAACTATGGACAGGGATGTATTCTTCTAATTGGGAGGGGCAGCCACATGGAGCAAACCACCTGATGGAGGAGGGCACAGTGACATACCAAGTCCCCAAATTTGTTTGCTATTATGTGAATGTGGTAGACAGAATAATGGTAGATGGAATAATGAACCCCCCCCCCCCCGCCAAAGATGGCAACATACTAATCCCTGGAACCTGTAAATGTCCTCTGTTACATGGCAAAGGGGAATTAAGATGCAGTTTTAATCAGCCAGGTTTTTTTTTTTTAAGATTTTATTTATTTATTTGACAGACAGAGATCATAAGTAGGCAGAGAGGCAGGCAGAGAGAGAGAGAGAGAGAGAGAGAGAGAGAGAAGAGGGGAAGCAGGCTCCCTACTGAGCAGAGATCCAGATGCCGGGCTGGATCCCAGGACCCTGAGACCATGACCTGGGCCAAAGGCAGAGGCTTTAACCCACTGAGCCACCCAGGCACCCCGTCAGCCAGTTTTTCAAAATAGGAAGATTTTCCTGGATTATTCACAAGGTCCTCAGATGTAAAAGAGGGAGACAAAAGGGAAAGTCAGAATGGTTTGAGGCCAGAAGAACTCAACTCACTGACTTTGAAGATGAAGGAGGCCATGAGCCAAAGAACGTGGACAGCTTCTATAAGCTGAAACAGGCAAGACAGGGAATTCTGCCCTAGAGCTTTTAAGGAATGCAGCACAGCCAACACTTAGCCCAGTGAAATCCATCTTGGTCTTCTGATCTCCAAACCGTAAGATAATACACTTGTGTTGTTCTAAGTTAAATTTGTGGTTATTTGGTACAGCAGCCATAGAAAACTAACTCAGTGAGGTTCAAATTTTACCTAGTTTCTGCTGTCATGGTTATCCGTTTGGCATATTTATTTGTTAACAAAGACACACTGAGCTAATTAATGCAAATTTCGAATCCTACTCATTAAAATACCTAATTTCTAAATTTATACATTATTCTTGTTCCAAAAAATTTATTGATGTTATGTCTAACATTTTGTTTTAAAAAATTAACACAATTCTTTTTAATGACCATTAAAAAGAATTTGTTCTCCAGTTATAAGAACAAAAATAGAAGAGTTTTGCGGAGGCAATAAAATACTTGTTCTAAGTATTTTTTTTTTAAGGCTATAGAGCCAGACGACTCTGGATTCAAATTAAGATGTAGCATTTACTAGCTGTAGTTTGGGAAAATTGACCTAAGCCTATGTTTTGTCATCCATAAGATGGGAATAAAAATGATAGTTTTGTTAAGTCAAATCTTCAAAAAAAAAAAAAAAAGATAGGTTTGAGGTTACTCTAGGTTTGAGGGAGAGATTCAACAGAAGAATCTACCAAAAGTCCTTTGCATGACACCTGGTATGTAGTTAAGTTAATCACATAATGCTGTTAGCTACTACCACTGTTTTTTTCATTATCTTTCTGATTTCCAAAATATCTCTAAGAAAAAAGTACAACTTTCAAACATTTGCTGTTATCGACCTGCATATTTAATAACCTATAGCTTCTCTTTTGATGTTAATTTCTATAGAAGCAGCAGGAAACCATTCTTAAAATAGCATCTCCCTCAGAATACTTAACCCTGAGTCAACAAATCTTTTTAAAATTATAAATATTCATTCATTCACTAAATTGTTAAAAATAAAAATAGAGGGATAAGACAATGGCCTAACTGCAGATCCCAGTTAAGCTCTCCCACCCCCGTCCCCAAGGCGGGGCGGGGTGAATTCTTTGCTAGGCACCCAGTGAACTCCTCTCGCGAACCGTCTCAGTGTAAAAGGGGGGAGCTCCCAGCTCTCCTTAGCGCGCGTCTGTCCCCGGGCGGTGCCAGGTGAATCCTGGCGGAGCGGGGAGGCCGAGCCGGGACTGGCAGGACCCGGCACGCGGCGCGAGCTGCGGCTGCAGGTTAAGCTTCACCCTCGGCGCCCTCGTGGCTTCCCTCTGGTGCGCGCCCGCGGCGGCCAGGCGAGAGGAAGCGTTTGGCCTGATTCGTTCAACTTCGGGGGCATTGGCCGCGCTCTGGCCGCCCTCCCGGGTCTCCCCCCGCGCCCCTGCAGCGTCTCGCTTCCCCGGGGCTCCGGAAGGAAAGGAGGCGTGTCCGGAGCAGGCGGGAGGGACCGGTATAAAAGTGCTGGCGGCGCGCCGGGCCGGGCTTCACTTGCCGCCTTGCGCCGGGACGAGGAGCGCAGCGGGAAGCACGGGCCGTGGAGAGGGCGCTGCGCTCGGGCTACCCAATGCGTGGACTATCTGCCGCCGCTGCTCGTGCAATATGCTGGAGCTCCAGAACATCTAAACGGAGTCGCCACACCGCTGCCTGGGCTGGATCACAGCGCTGCCTTTCCTTATGAAGAAGACACAAGTGAGTAGGGCGCACCGGGAGCTTGCCGGCTCTCCTAGAAAATCGCTCCCGGAGCCCGGGGAGGGGAGTGGGGGGGAGGCTGGCTCGTCTTCGCACCGGCTGCCGGGGCGTGTGGGGCTGTTCCCGCGGGACGAGCCAAGAGGGTGCGAGGGAGGCGGGCGTGGAGTGCGAGTCGGAGCCGCCCTGGTCGGGTGAGCCCGAGAGACGGAGTGGGAGCGATGAGACGGAGCTGGTGTCAAGTTTGGAGTCGAAGCCGTTAAGTTTGGAGCTGTCAGTCGGGAACTGCAGTTCCTTTAAAATGGAAGATCTGCTGCTCTTTGGCCGGAGAGTTATCACGGGAGGGCATTTCTTCGCACGGGAGATATTTTACCGTGGATCCCGGGAGATTACAGAACAGCTCCCAGAGCACCGCGCTCGCTCCCTCTCGAACCCAGGTTTTTGTGCAGCGCCTAGGTTGGTGGGCGCGGGGCTCGTGCGGACTCGGGTGCAGCCGCGGGAGCGGAGCCAACGCGAGCTCCTTAGCAGCGGCGCTCCGCGAGGCGGGGAACCTGCCCGCCAGCCCCGGAAACTTGGCTCTGCGCGGTCTTTGCCAGGTTTGCGGCTCTGGGTGAGTTTCCAGGGAGCCATCGATGGGGTAATACCACCACAGTGCACCCACCTTCTTCCATTACAGAAGAAAGAAAAAAAGTTTGTTGTTGTCGTTTTGTTTTGCTTTTTAAACAGGCACCTCTAATGATAGTTATTGAGGTAATTCCCAGTGCGGCTGAATTGTGCCTTATACATAAACACTGTGAGTAAAGCACCGCCCAGGGGTACAATTAGACTTTTTTTCCCCCCCTTGAAGCAACTATCTGGCTTACAGTTTGGAAAGGCCTGCCACGGTACTCCCACCCACAGTTCCTTTCTCCACTGCAGTTCTTACCTCTTCCCACTTCTCCCCTTAGGGATTTATCTGTGTGTCTGCCGCGAATTGGGTAAAGCTGCCCTTTTACCCCCCAGGAGGATCTATCAGAGACTGCAATTCCGAGGGGTGGAAGTGGTGGGGTAAAAGGAGACTGAGAATTTGTCCAAATCGTCTGTTTAAGATGAAGGTATCCATGTGCTGAAAATGCTTTGCTGAATGAATTGCTTTGTATCCTATTTTAAATTGATGTGTGGGCCTGAGAAATGTACACACTCAGAAGGAAGGAGGAAGAATGGAGCCCGATGCACAGGTGTGGAAAGGGCAGGGGAAAGGGACCTTTCCCGGCGGAAAGGAGGTTTGTGCTTCTGGAGACCCGAGGAGCAGAGCACAGGTTCCTCTGGAAAGCGGATTAGTTTACAGGCAAAGCCTCGAACACCACACCCAGGATCACCGCACTGTGCTCTTGAAATGCAAATGTTAGAGACTGGCACCGAAAGAAAAGTTTTAATGTAATTATTTGACTGGTGCAAGCTTTCTGCTTTGTGGAATAATAAGCGCAGGGGACCAATTCCTTGTTCTAAGAGCATCTCCTCACATGAATGGTAGTGGTGAGACCCAGTGGAGAAATTGCTATGTTCTAGTTTAGGAGGGTGGGGGGAAGCCTAAACCTTCTTATTTAAACAAGAACACAGGAGCCAGATCAGGTTAATGTCCAACACTCCAAAGGGAGAGACGATGGACTACATGTCACTTTGAGAGTCAGTAGGATTGATGATCCTTGCACCCTTCCTTTGCAAAACAAATGTGAGCTCTCTAATCTCCTTTCTCGCTTTGATTAAATGGCTGTGTAAATCGGATTACATGGAATAATTCCATTGAAAACTAGAAAGAGGTCGATCTAGCCTGAAACGCGGTGGCGTTAGTGACTCAGTGCTGCCGACCAGGGACATTTGAGACCGCTAAGTATTTTAGAAATGTGACCTGCTCCAACCAAGTTAAAGTGCAAGCCCTTGGGGGATCTTGCTGATGTTAAAGGGTTTGCAGGCAAAGGAGGGCAGTGCCCTTGTTGAATGAAGGCATTCATTGCCTGGGATCTAATGACCTTCAAGGTTTCCTTTAAGGATACTTCTAGCAATTCCACATTCTTGCCACTACAAAGGAAGATACTTGGAAATAGTAGGAAATAAATAAAATCATGGAAATAGGGGAGGGGAATTAGATCCTTCTTCATATTGTTAAATTTCCTAATCTGGAAGTTAGAAAGAAATTTTCTGTGCAATTCTATGTGGGTGGAGAATAGCACAAGGAAATTAGACATTAATAAGTAAGGTCTTTTTTTTTTTTTCTACTGCATCTAATGATATCCTTGCCAGGGAGGAATGTCTATTAATGTTCAACAGCTTAAGTAATCATTTATAAATATGGTATCCATACCAGAATTCTATCATAAGGCAACTGGTTCTGTACGTTTCCACTACCCAAGATACAAAGTGAGAATTTAATAATAGTAATAATAGTGATAAATTTTAACTTGAATTATAAGCTCTCCAAGAATCCCAGGGACACACAGGCATTCTGGCTTTTCACTCGAGCCCAATAAGTGTGGAAATTCCATCAACAACCACTTGGGGCTTGATAAATGATTCTGTCATTTATTTAGCTTGAGTGATGGACTTCAGTATTTGGAAAAGAATTACACCGGCAATAGTCCTTAGGAGCAATTGTAACAATAAATTGAATCATGAACCTAAAGAAATGAATGTGCTTTGCATTCTTCAGATTTCTGCTTTTATTTTATTCATATTCTGTGGTTTTACATCTTCAGAAGAGAATTGTGGCTCTGGCTTAGAAGGAACATCTATTTCAATGTGTAAATGTTTTTTCAATGTAATGCTCTATATATTTAATATACTGGTATATTAAATAACAATTGTGCAGATTATTTGGCAAGACTGGTTAGAAAGGAGCTGTCAGTTTAATGGGCCCGGAGCCATGTTTATCAATGTTGTACTTATATTTTAGTTTTGAGATGGTTTGTGAGAGTTTTCATGACTGCTGTCAGTTTTAGAAATACTAAGACAGGAAATATTCATCTTGCAAACAGTGTAGAAAGGCCATTTTAGGCACACATTAGTTCTCAGAAAAGAAACAAATAGAATGCTTGTTAGTTTTTTTTATTCCAAAGAAAATACCCTCTTTTGTCTTTATGAAATTTGTCATCTGCGTGATGATGCAAGTTTTAGAAAAAATTAACATTTACGAAAAGAGCATTTCTAAATTTTGTCCTTAAAGTCACTCAATTTGGAATGCGTGCTTTGCATTATTCTAATTTATATACTTCTAATTGATACATTGTGCCAAGACTTTAAAAGTCAAGTGCTAAGTCAATTACATTTAATAGAAAACAAGGAAAGTAACCATATGGAAATCTGAGAGCCTGAGCCAAACAAATTAAAATTGCTAAATTTTTTTATTTATGTCTAACTACCGATTTGAAGATAGCAATTGGGAGTCACATTTTTTCCTTTAATGATAAGTGACTGAAATTCCTCCATCACCATAAATAACATAAAAAAAAAATTAAATTAAAAAAAAAAAAAAAAAAAAAAGCTCTGCCCAAATACTTAGTCAGAATATTGAAGGAAAGTTTCTTGCATGGTCCATTGAACCCAACTGCATGGGCCTTCCCCATCCGTGTCTAGGGAGTACCTAAGCTATTATGGAGAGATTGTGGGCTCTTGCTTTTGAGGACTTAAATTCTGATATCTGTTTTACCACTGGTAAGACAAATGACCCTCAGGCAAATGGTTAAGCTTCTTAGGATTTCCAGGTTATAATCTATATGATGATTATCAACTAGTTATAAAGATTCTTCTCATATGATGATTGTAAAGGATTAAACAAAATTTTTTATTGGTCTTTATCCCAGCACAGTTCCTTGCTATAGTACAATCAGAATTTATTGTCCCTGAGAAGAAAATCTCCTTGCCAGCAATTTATAAGCCAGAGAAAAACTGACTGTTGCATCTAAATGATGCTGAACCAGCAAAACAGAGAGGCCAAGTTTTTATAAATCTGGATCTATGGATTCAGTGCCTCCCATTATAGGTTGTTATCTGTTTATAGACTGTAATTAACACACATCAAACTAGGACTGTGTGAAAACAAAGGCACTATGTAGCATGAGCCATGTTAAAACCTTCAAAGTTTTTCTTTAAAGGTAAAACAGAGTAAGAGCTTTAGAATTGAAAATAAAGATAGGAATTGGAAGTATTATTACCATATTTGATTCACTTCCATATTTCCACATTCTTGCGATGTTGCCCTGGTGTGATTCTGTTTATTGTGGACTAAAGGTACTTGCTTTTCTGAGGGAGGCCACACATTCATTTCTGCAGGGTATTTTTACCAGGCAACATGCAGTGCCTTTTTTTTTTTTCTTCATTATGCAAGTTTGTTAATTTTTTTTTTCCTTGATTAACTTAATGTTCCCTTTTATAAATTAGGGTGTAAAGCATTTGGATATGAATCTGAGGAATGATACTTTATCTTTGTTTTCCAGTACATGAATCACAAGCAGCTACAAGAGACTCTTTTTTTGGTGTTAGTCACCTGTGTAGTCAGAACAGTTTATAAAACAAATTGAGGGAACGCCAGGATGCTTTTATAATCTACACTGTTTCCAGAGTTATTTTGTATAGACTTCGTCTCATAGAAACCATTGACTGTAGTTTACTAGTTTATAGATGCAGCAAGATGTTTTTGCCTTTTCACTTAAGTATGTGTATACTAAAAACTGTTTACAAGTGTTAGGAGTTTGAGAAAATTATCATTATTTCATCTTTCCGTATTTCCTTCTGTCCAGAAAAAAAAGAAGTTGGGCGGAGGTGACTGATTTTCTTATAATTAGGCCTCATGGTTCTTTTTTTTAAATCACAATGTATGTCATCTAAAGAAAGACTGTTCTTTATGTAGCTCTGTTTCTCTTTTGGCTACATTTTACTATTTTTCTAGGTTGCCACATTGACTTGGGTGTTAGGGGATGGAGTTCTTTTGCTAGCCCAGATACTAAGTTGTATGACTTTGGGAAGGCATTTTTTTTTTTTTTAATATTTTATTTATTTATTTGACAGACAGAGATCACAAGATCACAAGTAGGCAGAGAGGCAGGCAGAGGGGGGGTGGGGGAAGCAGGCTCCCTGCTGTGCAGAGAGCCCGATGTGGGGCTCGATCCCAGGACCCTGGGATCATGACCTGAGCCGAAGGCAGAGGCTTTAACCCACTGAGCCACCTAGGCGCCCCGGGAAGGCATTTTAATCTCTTCCCACCTTGGTTTCCTCAACTGTAATGTGAGAAAGAAGGTGGGAATAGGTGATTTCTAAGTGCCTTTCAGTTCTAAAGTTTTTGATTTCTGAGATTATAGTAAAATAGAGTTTTGAACCACATGGCATTTAAGCTTCCTTTGATTTGGAGAATAATGTAGCCATTGCTTTGGTATGAATACAAATTATAACCATTGTTTTATGATTATGAACCAGCCAATGGGGAGAAGTGAAAGATTTAAGTGTAAGATGTTGTACTTTGGGCCATTCCATCTTCGACTTGATAATTCTCTATAATAAGAATGCTATTTATAATTCCTATTTTAGCCATATCAATAGTTGAAGAGGATTTTTCTTTTTTCTTAATCTTTAAATTCTCCAAGGGAGGAAGAACCCTAAGGCAAGGTCAGACAGCCAGAGGAGGTAAGCTTACAAAAGGTCATGAATGCTTCCCAGTATTTGCTCCTCTTTGCTGCCCTTGCAGTCTCCAACATCTGTGTGCAGAGAGTGGAAAATGGAGAGAATCTGGTCAGGCAGTAGAGGTATTAGTGGGCAGAATCAGAAGAATGGGTCCTGTGTGTGGCTCTGCTTCAGTGCCCATCACTGAGTCTTAGTAGGCTTGGGCAAGTCTTGGGCAAGTCATGGGCAAGTTACAGGCAAGTCTCTGAGTGGTAGTATTACCTGTGAATTGCACCCTAGAGTTAATCCTGAGAAGATCGTGAAGGGGAGGGTGTATAGCTGGACACAGAGAAGCTGAAAGAGGGAACAGCCCTTTTGCTTCAGGGAAAAGATAGTTCCTGTGGATGACCCTTGGCAGAGTCTTTCCTTGCCCTGGCTTTTTGCAGATCTAATACAGTCTCTGGAACACCTCTTGCTTGCCTTCTTTCCTTAGCTTCTCTCTAAAACTGACGTTAGCTCAGGGTTGGGGCAGGCCTGGTAGCCAGCACTTGGTTTTCCTTAGCGATCTGAAGCCGCGACAGTCCTTTTCTTGTTGACAGGAGAATATCAGAAGATCAGGTGGACCTCTCTTCCAGACAAGGGACCATGGATTTCTCAGAAAATACAATCATGACAATGATGCCAGTGCTTGTTTCCTCTAAATGCCCTCAGTCAAGTGAACTACCTATTGAAACAAACAAAAGGCAGGGATGCAGACAGTTAAGCAAGTAATAGTAGCTATAGACCAGCTCCTAGGATGCAGGAATTCAGCCCCTGACTTTGCAGGTGTAACTGTTGCCTTGGGGCTTTGAGTGCTGCCCATTAGAATGTGGTCTTCCTGCGGCCTTTAGGGTTTCTTTTCTTTGTTCCTGGTGCACAGACAGCAGCTCAAATATCCAACAGTCACCTTGCAAAGGATGCCTTGCTCCCATGGGAAAGGGCGTAAAAGGCAAGCAAAAGTGCAAACCCACCGCCCCTGCTCACTTGAAAAAGTAAGCCACGGTCTCCCTCACCTTTACAGAAAGGGCGTCTGCACTGCGTAATGTGCCTCCCCCTGCGGATTTGGGAGGAAAGAGCACAGCCCAGAGGGGGCCATTGTGTTGGTCTTGTATACACACACACTCTGTCACCCTTTCAGGAGCAAAAGTTCATCTTCTGAACAAAAAGCCCCGTGGGTGCTGAGAACTTTTGCCTCTTTTTTTACCATGACGTAAAATCTCTGAAGCTAATAACCTTTCCATTTAAGTGCCTTGACTAAACTCCAGTATGCAAACGCCTCTTGTAATTGGTTTCTTTCTTCTAATGCAAGGTTTGAATGGTGTCGGAACCAGCTCACTTATTGCAATGACAACTTAATGGTGGCTATTTACTGTGGGGTTCTCTCTCTCTTTTTTTTTTTTTTTTTAATTTTTTTATTTATTCATTTGATAGAAAGAGATCACAAGTAGGCTGAGAGGCAGGCAGAGAGAGAGAGGAGGAAGCAGGCTCCCTGCTGAGCAGAGAGCCTGATTTGGGGCTTGATCCCAGCACCCTGGTATCATGACCTGAGCTGAAGGCAGAGGCTTTAACCCACTGAGCCACCCAGGCGCCCCTGTGAGGTTCTCTCTTATGCTGAGTTTTCCACCACCTCCTTGGGGTCCCTTTCTCAATGCCCTCCTAAGCAACTGTGTTGTGAAAACACACAGATTCCTTGATTTCCAAGAAGAGTGTTGCCGAGAAAGTGGTTGTGTTAGAGATGCCTTGCCTTCCTCCTGGGATGTGTTGTCCATATGGATGGCTATCAAAATTTATATTCACTGCAGACCTTCGGATGAGGGCAGAGGGAGGAAGGGTGGCGAGGTTTCATATGAAATGATTTTCTGATGTGATCTCGAAAACCCAAGGATTGCAAAACAAGCCTTGGCAGTCACACATCATTATTTATGGTTCTGTGTCAACCTACAATTTAATGCTTCTGAAACCGTCAACACGTTAGGGATTTAGGTATTTGATGGTCAACTAAAACTTCCTGTGATTGCTTTAGTTTGGATCTGGTGATTTTAGAAAACTACTCTATTTATCTGGCTCTGCCCAGGCATCTGATGTGTTCCATTAAGTAGAGGATGGACCAACACATGTTATTTGACTGCTTGTTAGAAAGATAAATTATCACAGTAGAGGGGAGTGGTTGGTGCTTTCTGCCTCCAGGTGGTCCAAAATGGGCACTGAAATGCAGGAATAAAAGGGAGTTGGAAAACATTCATGAAAATTGAAAAGCAGGTTATTAGCATAGTGTTTTTAATATTAGATTAAATAAATTCTATGTAGAAAAGCAAAGGGCTACAAAATACGGTTCCTATAATTCTTGTTTTTGCATCAATTGTAATAGTTTTTTTTATTATTGTCAAAATTTTTCATTTTTTAACCCTTGCCCGGGAAAATATTTTTAAGATCCTAGTACATATTTGTTTATGATGTTCTATGACCATAGTATTATGTCTTAACAATATTCAGAAAATAGTAGACTTCCCCCAACTATTTGAAACCTGGATCTTTTTACTCCTAAACAATTCAATACACTTTAAAATCCCAAACTGATTTGACCATTATTTTAATTCCGTAGAAATGTCACACACAAATGATTCAGCTTGAATAAAGGAAATTTATTATAGTTATGTGTCCAGTGCTTGACATTTATTTATTTATTTATTTATTTATTTAGATTTTATTTATTTATTTAACAGACAGAGATCACAAGTAGGCAAAGAGGCAGGCAGAGAGAGAGAGGAGGAAGCAGGCTCTCCGCGGAGCAGACAACCCGATGCGGGGCTCGATCCCAGGACCCTGGGATCATGACCTGAGCCGAAGGCAGAGGCTTTAACCCACTGAGCCACCCAAGCACCCCCAGTGTTTGACATTTAAATGTGTGGCTGTTTTAAAGAGCGTCCATCACTGTTTTATAAAATCAAATCACCCTGATGCTAAGATCATGCCAAAATGGCACTTAGTAGAAAACTGTTCCAAGATTGATTAATTCATAGAACTTTTCTTCTGGGAGGTAGGTACTGTTTTTTCACAGATGAGGAAACTGAGATAAGGTCTTTCCTCTGCCAACTCCAAGTGGTTATTGCCAAGACTAGCAACCAAAGAGATTTAGCTGGCTCAACCCCAGTGTATCCATGAGGCTTATTCAGTACCTCAAAGATACACATTCTGGGGTGTCTGGGTGGCTCATTGGGTTAAGTCTCTGCCTTTGGCTCAGGTCGTGGCCTTAGGATCCTGGGATGGAGCCCCACGTTGGGCTCTCTGCTCAGCGGGGAGCCTGCTTCCCCTCCTCTCCCCTGCCCCCCACTCTCTGCCTGCCTCTCTGCCTCCTTGCAATGTCTTTCTCTCTCTGTCAAATAAATAAATAAAATCTTAAAAAAAAAAAAGATTCACATTCTGTTTATAGGAACATTGAATCAAAAGAAAAAAGTGATTCAGGTAGTAAAACAGCTGCCAGCGATATTAATTTAGACAACAAAAATTTCACAATTCTAGTTGCCTAGCAGATTCTATAAGCATCTAGGCTTATCCTAGATGCTTAATAAATACATGTTGAATGTTGTGGAATGATTGGATACTGGATTCGGTTTGTTAGGGGCTGATATGCTTTTAAGAACCTTTGTTGTTCTTAAAACAGAAAGCAAATTTTAACTACCATATAGAAAACATGTCCATTATACAAACATGTGTTTGGTTGGTGATTGGAGGGGCTAGTTGGTTCACCATTCACAGCATTAATTTTCAGTGAATATGCCATATCATTTACTAACCAAAATGGGAGACCATGCAAGAAAATAGAAAACAGTGGATTGGGTTCTAGATCAAATATATTATTGGTTCTGCCACTTACTAGCTCTATATGACTTGTAGTAAGTATTTCTCTCTGTACTTTACTTTCCTGATTTTTCAAATAGGTGTGGAAATAACTACTTATTGTAGTATTGATGTGATGACTAAGTAGGATAGTGCCTAATAGCACAGTGATTTCCACTTAGTAGATAATCATTTCATTCTCTGCTAGAATAATCCTGGAGCGTTACAGCAAATCCTGTAAATCCAGCAAATGCTGTAAAAATTATTTCATTATTAGCCATACCTGGCTTTGGCTATAAGACTTGCATTCTGAACAAATGAATTAAAGTAATCCCTAGAGATTGATGGCTTAACTGTCTTGTTTATATATTATCCACTTTTTTTTAAAAGATTTTTATTTATTCATTTGACAGACAGAGATCACAGGTAGGCAGAGAGGCAGGCAGAGAGAGAGAGGAGGAAGCAGACTCCCCGCCGAGCAGAGAGCCCGATGTGGAGCTCGATCCTAGGACCCTGAGATCATGACCTGAGCTGAAAGCAGAGGCTTAACCCACTGAGCCACCCAGGTGCCCCTCTACTTTTTTTTTTTTTTTAACACTCATAAGCACTCAGTAAATTCAATAAAATTTTCCCCCAATTTGATCTCCTTTACCTTTCTTCTCTTCCTGAGAAAGGAGACACTTATACAAAATAGGCCAAAAGACAAGCTGCTTTCCAAGAGAAAGAATAGCTTATTGAGTAAGGAAGTGATAGGACTAGTTAGTAAGTTAGTATCTGGCTGCTCAGCACGGATGAGGCACCATGCCATACACTGCACAGGTAGGTCTCATTTGATTCTAGTTAAAAAAAAAAAAATTAAAAAAAAAAGAAGAAGAAGAAGAGAGAAAGAAAGTGTTAAGAGAGAGAGATGTTGATTTTTTTTTACACAAATAAGGAAACTAAAATTCAGAGAGATTAAGAAAATTTGCCCAAGATTAAAAGAAAAAAATGCAAGTAAGTGGAAGAGTTTGGTTTTCAAACCAAGCCTGCCTAATTCTAACGACTAGATTCCTCCTAACAACTGCAGTAGAATGCACCCATCTTTCAGTATAAACGTACGTAGCCATGCTATCTGAAAGGCTTGCACTTGTGTGTGTGTGTGTGTGTGTGTGTGTGTGTGTATGATGTCCTTTAATCTTACATGGGCAAGACTGAGAGCAGGCCAAGCTGAGTTTCCCCCTGAGGGACGGGACTGATGCTTCTGACCACCAGCACCACCTCAGCACCACCCAGGAGCGACAATGGTTGTGCTGAGTAATGAGACCCCCAAAAGTGAGGGAGCCTGGGCTTGGTCACCAGCCTCTTCCACTCCTATCTCCTTAGCCATAAAATGCATGCCTCATCTGTTGTGAGGGAGGCCCCTTAGAAACTCTAAAAATGCCTTTTACTTTATGGAATTCAGAATTACTGCCAAATCCTTGGTGTCTTTCAAAGAAAACGATATGGTTCTTGGCAGAGGGCAGATTTTAAAATATTTCTAAATTGTGTTTCAAAAAAACTTCTTGGGGGAAAAATAATGCATCAGGGATTACTGTAATCAATTTGCTCTGACCCTCTTTCATGCTATTTTTGAAGACAATTTTAAGTGGCTGTGATCGTATTAGAAAACTATTTAATAATAATGTCCTTATGCTTATGTCTGGCTTTTAAAACTACCAGCCATTTAAGCTGTGAACTTTGCTTTGTGATTCCTTGTCCGTTCAGTTCAAGTGCATGAATGGTAAAAATAATTTTTTATGTTGATGTTTTGATTGTTTAAACAAATGCCTGTCAGAGTACTTTTATAAGCGGTATCACTGGGTAACTTGACAATACTTTACTGGAAATGAAAACGTTAGCTAGAAGGAACCATTTGAGAGCAGGTGAAGGAGACAATAGAACAGAAGTGTGATGAACCAAAAAGACATCAGTTAGGGATGCCTGGGTGGCTCAGTTGGTTGGGCGGCTGCCTTCGGCTCAGGTCATGATCCTAATGTCCTGGGATCGAGTCCCACATCGGGCTCCTTGCTCAGCGGGGAGCCTGCTTCTCCCTCTGCCTCTGCCTGCCACTCTGTCTGCCTGTGCTCTCTCTCTCTCTGACAAATAAATAAATAAAATCTTAAAAAAAAAAAAAAGACATCAGTTAGCGGACCTGCTTTGGTTGGCTAAGCTGATTGCCCTTAGCCCCAGTTTCCCCATCTGCTGAACAGGGAGACCAATAGTACCTTTCTCAAAAGTGGTTAGGCGTAAATGAAATAATCCACAAAAAGCTCTTAGTCCAGTGCTTGGCACATTGGAAATACTAAATAAAATGTTTGCTGTTATCATGAGCATTAAACAAATGGGAAGTTTATCAATATCCATGACTTTTCTTAATTGCAAGGTCTCCACTGTCCTCATGAAAGGGAAAGTTGAAGCCATTCATCCAGACAAGTCAGGCTTCAGATTCACTTTAGTCCTGAATAATTTGATTGTTTTCATTCCCTACTTTAACAAAAATTGAAAAAGAGCTAAATGTGCATAATTGTAATCGCAAGATAGTTTACCAAGGAGCACAGTTACTTCTTCCTATCATGTGCCCAAGGTCACAGAGCTAATAACAAGGTAGAGCTGCTTTATGAACCAGGTGGTCTGAAACCAGAGTGTACATTTCTAAACTATGTGCTACACCTGGAACTGGAGGGACAGAACATGAGTCCTTTCCATGAACTGGTGAGTGATTTCCTACTTTCCCTATCTGGGAGAAGTCATTTTCAGCATCAGCAGAAATCTAGCCCTTTGCCAAGGAGAATGGAAAGAATGCTTGTGTCTGAGCTGCAGGGTTCTCCTTCTGGCTTTTGACTCTAGCTTGCAGGGGGATCTTAGGCAAATTATGCAGCTTGGCTTTCCTCTTTGTAAACTAATAATTCTTAGCACCTTTCCTTCCTGCCTGCCGTTCCTCCCTTTTCCTTTCTCCAGCCCCCTTCCTTTCCTTGTTTTCCCCAACTCACTTTTTTAACTTGGAAACAGTATGTTGTATACCTGCTTTGTGACTGTCACTCGCAGAATCACACTACTATAAATAATTTCCACTCTTAACACATTTTCCTACTGTATTGTTAAGCACAAAATTATGTTTGTGCAAAGTGCTTGATTCATTGGCCTCAAAGACACCTTTATAGTTAGAAGGAAGCCCAAGTCCTAGTTCTGTTATTCACCAAGACTGTGTGCATGTTATGAACATTCTTTCTCTAGGCCTTGATGTTCTCATATGTATAATGGGGTAATAAGGGTAATAGTATGCAGTTGAAAAAGTACAAAGATTAAATGAGATAGTAGATGGAAGTTGGTTGACCCAGAACCAATGTTTGATAGGTGGTATCTGTAATCTTTCTGGGTGTATTTTACCAGCAAAAGATCAGAATACACCAGACTATGTACTGTTTCAGTGTGTTCCATTTGTGTGGTGGCTATAATAATTTCAAAATCTGTTGTCATTGAAAAGCAGAAATTATTATGGGTGATTATAGGAAATAGGATTGTGTAACAGTAAATTGAGGTTAGTAAGGGCTCTGGATCAGGGAGGATCACCATCCTCCAATGTAACTAAGGATGCTGACTGACATAGGGCTTGACTACCTCACAAGCTTGTGTCTGAGAGACAGTTAATTATTAGAGTAGTGCTCTGTAGACTGTGCTCTTCTACTCAGGGGCCTAGGGTCATATTATTACTCTAAGCCTTGAGTGATTAAAAAATTCAAACTTTCCAAATCCTTAAAAGCTTTGTGTTTATTAATGTCTTCCAGAATAAGCCTGAAGCAACTTGATAGCATGTGTTGATAGCTTTGGAGACTTCTGGATCTGGAGTCACCTTTTCAGATTGGATGACTTTGATTCACTTAATTCTTGGAGTATTCTGATTTTCTCATTTGTAAAATAAAACTTATAATAGTGACTAATTCCTCGGACAATTGTGAAGATTAAATGAGCCAGTACACGCAAAGGGCTAGTACCATACAAAATACCTGGGTAAATGCTGGTTGCTTTCAGGCAAAATGCATTTTTGCATTCAAAACCTTTTTTTGGGGGGGGGAGGGTGCATGGGTCGAATTTATTTATTTATTTTTTTTTAAGATTTATTTTAAAGATTTATTTATTTATTATTACAGAGATCACAAGTAGGCAGAGAGGCCGTGGGGGGTAGGGGGTTGGTGAAGCAGGCTCCCTGCTGAGCAGAGAGCTTTATATGGGGATGGATCCCAGGGCCCTGAGATCATGACCTGAGCAGGAGGCAGAGGCTTCACTCCTTCAGCCACCCAGGTGCCCAGCATGTGTTGAATTTAATACGTGTGTCAGAATCAAGAGTCTGGGAGTGTTTTCAGGGTGAATTCAAGTTTTATTTTCTTGTAGGTAATTGTGTTTCAAGAGTAAGGCCTGGATTGTCCAGGTTAATCCCCAAGTAAGCTTTGTGTCAATCAAGACAGATGCAAGTTACTTTTATCAGTCCATTACTTCAGGTAAAGAAGCATTACATTCTTTGACAGAACATGAAACTATTATGTTCCCTTTTGATAAAGTGTTGACTTGTTCAAAGCACTTATGAAAGACTGAAAACAGCTCCTGTTTTCTAACATTGTATAATCTTGAGGCCATTTCTAGAGGTTTCTTGACTGAATCTTTGATAATCACTACCTCTGTGATTAAATTACCAATGTAGAAATGTGTGAAGTAATTTTGGGTTCAGTTCAGAGTAGACCTAACACAAAAACTTGAAACAAGACTGTGAAACCAAGGAGAAAATTTTCTTCTACATGCTAACATATATATATATATATATATATATATATATATATATATATATATATTTAAAGTCCATTAATTTCAAACTCAAAGGAGAATGGGATGGAAACACTGACATTATACTATTTTTGTAAGTGACTGAGGAAGAGAGCTGGAGTACAAGGAAGCTTATTAGTTTTGCATCTTTCCCTGAAAATCTGTGTCCTGGCATTTGAGGGGTTCTGCAGGAACATCAGAACAAGAATTTGCTAACTCTGAAGATCATGTCTTGACTTCAACCATGTGGCGTTGGTGTTTTAGTCCTTCCTTCCAGGGGTGCCCATTTCATTATCCAACAAAATAAATGGTGATTTCTGTTGTTTCAAAAGTTCCAATGCTCATCATCTAGAGTGATTAGAGGAAGTCTCACTATGTAACTGCTCTGGTTAAAAGCCTCCCCTGACTTTTCATTATGAGCAGTATAAAGTCCAAACCCTCAGCATTCTATACAGGGTTCCCTGATTTGATTGTTGGCTATTTCCAATACTCTGAGTAGTACATTTTATTACAGTGTCATCGAACAACGTACAGTGGTACAGGGATATACCCTGTACCACAGGATGCAGTACCACAGACTGTACTTGGCCTTGAAGGCCCTATTGGGCCCTTCTTCGTCCATCTTCCAATTGTCCAGCTCTTCTCAAAGCCCTCTGTGATGATTGTTTGCTCTTACTCTTCACTTCCACTTCCCTTGTGTTTAGCGATCTGACCTTGTACTTTCATAACATTAAAAAAAAAATGGGGGCGCCCATGTGGCTCAGTTGGTTGAGCATCCCAACTCTTGGTTTCAGCTCAGGTCAGGATCTCAGGGTCACAAGATCGAACCCTGTGTTCTGCTCTAAGCGTAGCACGAGTCTGCTTAAAATTCTTTCTCTTCCTCTCCCCTTGTCCTACCCTTCAACTCTTATGCTTTTTCTCTCTCTCAAAGAAATACATTAAAAAAAATAAAATCATACTGGGAGGCTGGGTGGCTCAGTTGGTTAAGATCCAGGATCTCGGGGTCCTGGATTGAGCCCCATTTTGGGCTTCCTGCTCAATGGGGTGTCCATTTCTCCCTTTGCCCCCTCCAATGCTCTCTCTCCCTCTCTCTGTGTCTCAAATAAGGAAATGAAAAATCATAAAAAAAAATATAGTGTGAAAACACTGTACTGAAATTATCTTCTTACTCACCTGCCTACCAAGATAAATTGCCTCATATTGCTGTCTCCTGTTATAGTAGCTCAGCACCAAAATCTTGGCAAAGATTTTCTGAACCAAACTATGATCAGATGTTGCTTTCTGAACACCTACCAGTAGTCTAAGAGTGGATCTGGGTACATAACCATCTTTATGCCTACTGATCTCAGTTGATGTGTGACCTCAGTTCATGTGTGACCTCGGCTGATATAGGGAGAGTGATTTGGAAGGTAGGAAAAAATTTAGAACATTACGGTTATGCCTTGATGTCAGTAAGAAATGTGTATAACCTTTCCTGCAGCACTGGCCCACACAAACATACATTGTTCAAACATAATTCTGTTTGGAGAGAGAAATGGGCCACTTAGGCTTGTAGAAGAGCATGGAGACCATGGATTTAAAAAAAGGTGGGGGAGGAAAAGGTGGACAAGTTGCTGGCCATCTTTAAGGAAGTAATACAATAGGTTGAATGGCAAGTGCCAGTATCTACTAATGCAGGATGTATAGAAGGTTTAACAGCCAGAAAAGACGTTAGACCTAATACTATTGCTGATGAAGAAAATATACATTTTATCTCCCCCTAGTTCTCTCCATCTATGATAGTGGTAATATGGATATTCCTCGTTGCAGGAGAATATGAGCTTGGGGAGATGGAGAAAGTTAATCCACATCTTAACATCAAGTCAGTCTTCAGACCCGGTCTGTTGGCTCCTAAGCCTTTGCTTCATATCAGTATTTGTCATCTTCTTGTACTGCCTAGCTAGGGTGTTTTTCTTGATATGTAATAGTAATGACTACGTCTATTGCAAATGGAGTTAACATATTCTTCTTTCACACCTTACCCACATTCAGGATGCTTCCTTTCAGATTGTGTTTCCATAGGAAAGACGGGGTATCCTATAGATTCTATAGGACGGGGTATCCTATAGATTCAGACTCTGATGTGTATAATCTCTATCGATGAAAGTGAGGGAAGGGCACCCTGGTGGCTCAGTTGGTTAAGTGACTGCCTTCGGCTCAGGTCATGATCTCAGAGTCCCAGGATTGAGTCCCACTCCCAGCTCCATGGGGAGTCTGCTTCTCCCTCTGACCTTCTCCCCTCTCACGCTCCCTCTCACTCTCTCTTAAATAAATAAATAATATCTTTAAACAAAAACAAAAACAGTGAGGGAAGACAAATATGACCATAGAAGCTTTAGAATGGTTCATTTTGAGTATTTAAGAATTTAAGACAGGTGTGGTTAAGGAATTCAGGAAAAAATGATGTTTCAATGCTTAAGATCAAAGGTCTCTTTATGTGTGGAGAAAGGTCAAAGAAGGATGAATAAGTGAAGTTTTCACATTTCTTCTGTGATGAGAATCCACCATGTCACGGAACACAACTGTACAGACCTGGAGCAGCAAAGTATAGTGCACTTCAAAACTTCCCGATATGCTTTTGATGCCAAGTTTTCCAAGTTCTGAAGTTTTAAACTTAGGCAACCTTGTAGCATGGTCTATTTTCTTTTTCTCTTTTTCTTTTTTCTTTTCCTTACATCAGTTAAGTTCAGTTTGGGATGTAGAATGAAAAGCTTAACATTTCTGAAACCTATAAAACTTCTCAGATTTTAAGTAATTAATGTGTCACAAAGAGCAAAGTCTACCGCCTGCCCTAAGTTGTAAACGAAAGCTCCAAAAAGTATCGTAAATGAGAGATGACACACAAAAATTAAACAGTGAAGTAGATGTGCAAAATTATTTGTGCAGATTGGGCACTTAAATCCTACAGCAGCTGAAGCATGTCTTTTCAATTTCACTTAAAGCTGGATGTGCTGCTCACACACAGTCCTCTCTTCACTTCCTGAGGAAGTAGATCCCCATTTTCCTCCCAATGGGGAGAGAGTCCTGTGCTACCTAAGCCATCCCCCTGTTTACATTCATTCCCCCAGCAAAGCAGCTGGATTCCCCAGCAAAGAAGCTGCTTTGAAAAGAAGTCCAAAGGATTATCGTGCAATGGCCACCCACTCACCCTCTTTGCTGACCCAAGAAGAAAGTTCCTTTTTCCCCCCTCCCAGCATTATTTAGAGTAAGAACTTGAGAGTTTAAAGTACATTTTTCATATTCTTCTGTGGCGTTTTTTTGTTTGTTTGTTTTTGGGTTTTTGTTTTTAGTCTAGGGAATATTATCAAGTAAGTTTCTAAGTGAGACTTGAAGGAGAATTTTGAAACACAAAATAGTTTACATTTACTTTGAAGAGTAACTCAGAACCCTCTTAAACATTGTAAAAATCTGTGATGCAAATACTTACATCCTGATATGTTGGAAAGGTCTTGTTAATTTCTGCTGTGCATCTTCTTTATTGAATTTGGAGTCTCTACTGCAAGTATAATTTAATGAACATCATGGTGAAAAATTGGAATAAAAGAGCTTGCCACTAATTATTGCATTTTCACACTAATAGGCACAACTGAGGTCTATTTTGCAGGGGGGGGGGAGAGGGTCATTTGAATCAGTTGATGAGTAATCTGGCATGCAACTTTGTTTCTTGCATCTAAGTGATGGGAGAGGAGAGCAGTAATAGTATGCCTCAGTTACTCTGAAGAAAGGTAACGTTTTTATTCTTCAGTCAAACTAGGATTGGATCTGGATTACAAAACAAACAAACAAACAAACCATCAGTTCTAGGAACTTTTTTTTTTTTTTGCCTGCTTTAGTAAGGGATGACCACTAGATAAGTTAACCAGTGCTTTGGGAAGGGATAAGATTAGCATTGAAAAGCTTGACCTAATGTCATCACTTCTGAACATGACTTCTCCCAAGTGAAATCCTTTTCTCTGCATGTGTTCCCAGTGCAGAATCCCCATGAATAGTTTTTTTTTTTTTTTTAATTGGCTGCTTTAGAAATTTTGATGGATTGCAACTCATTGGGGAGACAGGGAGAAATTTATACTTGCCATATTCTGAATTCTAAATGAAGTACGGAGTTGTAGAATTCTCGAAGACTTCCGTTCAACTTACTATAGGGAAGTGCCTGTATTCCAGATCCGTGGGGGGCTTTTTGATTGTTGTTTTTGTTTTATTACCTTTGGGTCAATAAGGGAAAGTAACTTCATAATTGAATTTACCTAATTCCTTTGGAGGGGGGCTTCTGGGGATTTTATAGGCAGGTGAGCACTTTGGTCTATTATCCTACTTCAGCCACATCTAGAAAGGCATTTTTCTACTAGTTGTTCATTAAAATTTGTTTATTTAGATCTCACTGGACTCTGGGCTCAGCAGGTAGTCTGCAGGAGATTCTCTCCCTCTGTCCCTACCCACCCCCCACCTTGTGCATGTGAGCTCTCTCTCTCTCTCTCAATTTTTTTTAAAAAAAAGATTTATTTAGCATTTACTACAAGACACTGTGCTAGAGGCTAGAAATATAATAGTAAAAATTATTTTGTTGCTATGCTTCATGGAGCTTACAGTCTACCCTTGGTTTGATATCCTACTTTATCATTTTCATGAGCTAGAGAAGTATCTAAGCGCTGAGAGAAAATGGCTCAAAGTTCAACCCCAAAACCCATTAGCTGATGTCCCATTTTGAATAATTAAAAGAATATTGCAACATGACTCAAACTTGTCATTAGGAGTTAGCAGTTATTGGACCCTAGAGGGAAAAGCGTGACCGTGGTTTATGGCCAACTGTTGAGTGAAACTCTTCTTTTTATCCTGCATTCATTCATTTAAAAAATATTTATGAGACACTTCTCTGTACTCAGCCCTGCTCTACCCACTCTGGCCAGAACAGCGAGGCCCTGAAACGTACCGGCCTTATGCATGGTTCTCCGACTCAAATGTGGGAGACAAATTATAAACAAAACTGGTGGGTAATGTTGCAATTCCGTTGCGTGAATATGGACACCATCTGCTGAGGATTGAATCATACATTACCCAGACCTCATCTGTGCTCCAGTTCCTAAACCCAAGTGACCATGTGCTAAGACACAAGCATGGAAGTAGGCAAGTTTACATTAAATAGGACCTGGTAGGACTTCTGGTAGGACTTGATCAGCAGCTTGCCTGTTGTCGTAAATGGAATAGAAAGGTATTCTGAGATTTTAAGCAGGCAGTGAGTGCTGTTTTATAATCCCAGAGGACCATTCTTTTGTTAAGTAGCAAGCATGAAGGCAAAGGAAGCTACTTAAGGGCCCCTTGAAAGCCTTCTGGGCAGGAGTGGAGCCTGTACTGTGGCGGTAAAGGAGGAGGTGGAGAAAGGTGAATGTTGCAAGATTGATTTTGCTGGTAGAACTAACAGGACATAACCTCCTGGATGTGGAAGTAGGGGAACAGGAAGAATCAAGGATCTGGGCCCATAGTTTTGGCTTGAGCTTGGAGTTTGGAGATGCTTGGGCTAAGTGTGGTTGGAATGGCGACAAGGATAATAACCATGGAAACATGGTTGGGGGTGTGCTATTTCCCGGTCTTCTATCAAGTGCTTCCCATCTAGAGCTCCTTTCCAGCCTCAACAAGCCTGGGAAGTAGGTTCTACGATGAGGCCCATCTTACAGGTGAGGAAACTAAAGCAGAGAAAGATGAAGTGACTTTTTCAAAGGCCACAAGAGTAGTCAGTGGCAGAGTAGAGATTCAAAGTTGGGCTTCTCTGTGTGTGAGTAAACAGGGATGTTTTCTAAAACTCTCTTGAATTTATTACTGAAGCTCTAGTTGACTTTTGAAACTCTGCTGTTGAGGCTAGCATCACCCATTACCCAAACAATTCAGCCTCACTTTTCCTCCAGGTCAAGATGGGCCTGCGTGCTTTGGGAGAGCTGATCCAAATCCAAGCCCAGGGGCAATTTCACAACCTCTTTATCCTCTTCCTGTGCTGATCTTTCATCCACAGGGAAGCAGAGCATATGTGGAATGTGACCTTCACTATTAGTACAACTTTTAGTTTTGACTTCAACATCTAAAGGATTAGTAATAATGATTAACTATGGCAGTCATGTCGTGATCTGTCATGTACCAGGCATCTTGTGGGTGCTTTACATAACACTGTCTTATTTAATCGTTTCAAAAACCCAAAGAAATGCTATCCTCAACAGAAGACTGAGGCTCACAGAGCTTACATAATTGGTTCAAGGTTACAGCACATTTGTGATGGAATTAGGATTTGAACCCAAGTCTTTGCTGATATTTTTCTGGTCTAAACATCAAGCTCATTAACAATGAACTTGTATTTGGAAGTGTCTTGTTACCAAAGGAACATGTCCCAGGCATGTCAAAGATAAGTGCTTTGTTGTGCTTTGGGTAGTAGAAATACATTAACATTCTTGTGGATTGCCAATCAAAAAAATTCCTTTTTTAAAAAAAATTTTTAAATGATGCTTATCTTACAATTTGAACTTTGAAACAGTAATTGAAAATTCCAAATGAAAGTTTAGACTAAACTTTATGAGAAATAAATGCTTAATAACTTGGGTTCTTTTCTCCTAGCATTGCTTAGGGTTCAGGTGCATGCAGTGTGATCCATTCTAGCTAGACAGAGGGGGGAAATGATGAAATGTATTTGGTGGCTTATAAGACCACTGGAGGGGCCAAAAGAGGAGGCTAAACTTCCAGAATACTTTGGTCACTTAGAGCCCAATTAAGTCCACTGCTGTCTTTAAAACTGTTACAGCTAGTGCTGGAAGCTGTTACTGGTCCTGACTGAAGGGTCTTTGTGCTCTGGCTACCATCTATATGAGCAAAATGCCCAGCACAAGACTGTCCTTCCCCTATCAGTCTTGCAGGGCCGTACCTGACTGGCCCAGTCATCTCTGCAACTGTAGCTAATTGCAAAGGAGCAGGAGAAGTTTGGCAGCCACCACAGAGGAGGAGAATATGCTAGGAGAGGATTGGGTGGGAATCAAAGAGCCAATTCGCAGTTTCCTCTATACTCACTACTCCTACACGGTTCATTACATTTCCCTTTTCTTTTTCCAAGTTGCTCTAAATCAGGAGCATCTAACATGTAGCCCTTGAACCAAATGCAACTTTGTATACCCTTTTAGACCTCTCTTTTTTCCCCAAATGATATAGTACCCCTGAGCTAGGAGAGCCTAAAATAGCCTGTCTCAGACTTTCAAGAATACCTTAAAAAAAATAATAATAATATGGAGGGCTTGTTAAAAGTGTACATTCCTGAGATGCACTCTCAGAAATTTAGGTTCTGTGTGATGCTGGAATCTGCAATCTTAGTAAACATCCCCAGATGATTATACACTTTCCTCTAAAGGTAAGACAGGTGACTCCCCATTTCAGTTAGAGCCCTTTGAGCAAAAGGGGGGAACGTTTCAACAGTTTATTCAACTTAACCAAAGGCAGTTTGGTGTGTCCAGCACACATTAAGTAATCAGGAATGCTTAGGCCGTGACCTTTGCAAATCGGGCTTGCCATGTGATGTGATGAAGAAAATGATCAAGATTGTGAGTGTGCTTTAGCTCATGCCTTTAACCCCCACTGGTTTTCATGCTGTTTGGAAGCACTTAAAGCTGAGTGTAAAGATTTAGTTTATTTTAATGTCATTAAAAAAGCCTAGGTGGGGAAAAAAACTTTGGAGATTTCCTGAGCGTGCTTCCTGAGATTAAGCTTTTTAAAACTTAAAAGGCCTGGAGAGATCAAACTTGTCAGAGCCTTGGTAGCTGATCTGACAAGACATCTGATCATATTTAATTGCAACCATAGGAGAACAAAAAACACAAGAAGTTCTAGGAAGTTCAGTCCTTCAGTCCAGATTCAGCACATGGGATCAGAGAGCAACAGGAACCAAGATTTATTTCTCCGTCTCTCAGTTGTTTGGAATGCAAAAGATTTTATGGATTTTGAAAAAGTTTCAGAGCTTTTTGATTTACAAGAGATCACACTTTCAGAAGTGAGTCACACAGTTGAAAAAGTATGAATTAAAATTTATGTTTATATATATATATATATTTTTTTTTTTTTTTGGAAAGGTACAGCGCTCAGAGCACTTATTGTGGTAGTAAACAATGCCATCCAAAAAGAAACCAGTGCCCATAGGGTTCTGAAGGTGGCGATGTGCATTTCAGAACTGTCATGTTTTGTTTTGTTTTTTTGCTATATTCCTATACTTTGGCCTATTTGGGGGGCCTGTCTCCTATTTCCTTGAAAATATATTTATTTGCAAAAAGAATTGGCAACAAATATGTAAATCTAGGCTCAACCTTAAACTGGTACCCACCAATTTTCTAGAGTAGTCTGGTTTGTTACATATTCTCCTCATAAAATTGATTAGAATTAGTCATCAGTATCTCCCTAACATAGAGCAGATTATATTGTTTAGGGGAAGTCTCTTGCTGTGTTTTTATAGAATTGCTGTATTTGTGAAGAGCTAATGACCTATATTACACTTGTTTCTAATGAAATAATGTCTACTGCTGGCATAAATGCTTCTTCTGTCATGTAAGTGTCTTACAAAATAGTAATAACAAAACTTGAACACCTGGGCCCTAGATTCTTGCCTGAGGTAGTTCATTGCACAGATTTTCACACCGTGGCAAAGCTTCTGAGCTTACCTGGCTTCCGTTAGCCACTGAAGAAAGAGAAAGGCTGAGTTTATCATGACAGCCCCACTGCTTTTGAGCTGCCTTCTTTTCTGCCAAGACCAAAGTTAACACCCTAGCCTTTCCGAACTACTTGCTCTCCTTCCTTTTCAAGCTGTCCTGGATTACCCTTGAGATTCCCCCCACTCGTTTATCCCTGTGCACCCACTGTGGATGGGTTCCTAGTTCTGTCAGTCGCACAGAAATGATCCTTGTCAGTGTCCGCTCTGTGAGGTGTTTTCCGGCAATGGTCAGGTTGACATCTTTATTATTTAAAAAAAATTTTTTTTTGTCAGAATACACAAGCAGCGGGAGTGGCAGTCAGAGGGAGAAGCAGGCTCCACACTGAGCAAGGAGTCCCATGCAGGGCTCCATCCCAGGACTCTGGGATCATGACCTGAGCTGAAGGCAGACGCTTAACTGACTGAGCCACCCAGGTGCCCCAAGGTTGACAACTTTTAGTGCTTCTTTTGTTGTTCACATTTGCCCTTTTGTGCAGATCCCGCAGTCAGCTGATTTCCCTCTCCTGTGCTTGGCTTCTCATTGTCTCATCAATTCAGGTAGTTCTTTCTCCTCCTCAGATGTGGGATCTGCCCTGCAGAGTTTTGGGTGATAACTTACACGGTCTCCAGCTGCCACTTCTCTTACATTATTCTGACTTGGTGAAAAGCAGGACTTCTTACCCAGTCACCTAAACTGGAACTTGAGGTCACTCATGACTCCTCTCCTTTTTACCCCACACATTTTGTCAGTCAGCCAAGTCCCAGGCTACTTCCATATCCTCTTGAACTGACCCATTTCCCGCCATTACCGCTGCTTCTGCCCCAGTTAATGACTTTGGTGACCTCTATGCCCCTCCAGTCTATCTGTCCTTCATGCTGATGTTTGATAAGCCTTTATAAAATAAATCTGATCTTGATACTCCTCTGCTTAAAGTCCTTCCAAAGCTCCTCATGTCTCTAAGATAAAATCCAAATCAATTAGAAAAATTGGGAGGACCTCTGCCTGTCTCTCTAGCTTCATCTATTCTGTTGTTGATTCCTTCAAGTTCATTTTCCCTAGTCATATCATCAGTGTGAAGTTCTATGAAAATGCCTTGTTTTCTCACTTCTGTGGGCACCAGCTCTTTCCTCTGACAGGGGTCTTCACCCCTGCTCTCCTTGATCCGTTAACTGTGACTCACCTTTAAAGAACAGGTCCTCTCCCAGGAGCCCTCCTTGAGTCCCTTCTTCAGTTCCCTGTCCCCAAAGTCAGGTTTAGCTGTCCCTCCTGGGCCTGTCCCCTCCCGGCAGTGTTCTCTAGTAGTTTGAGCTCCCAGAGGCCCAAATCAGTATCTTCTGTCTTTATATTCTATACTTACATATTTACCAGATGTTCCATAAATGTCTATTAGATGAATAGGCAGCTTTTCTTAGAAATCAGAAAGTAGTCAATTTTGCTTTTATCAGAAGGGACCACTTATGCTTCATTTTGTTTGTTGTTTTCCCTTCCCTCTAGCTATGAAAAATTTTAAAAAGCTCTAGTGAGGTGTAGCTTGATTTACCTGTACAACTTGTTTACCCAACCTCGTAGTAATTTGACACTGTAACTCCAATCAAAAATTGATTCATGGGCACCTGGGTGGCTCAGTGAAGCCTCTGCCTTCAGCTCAGGTCATGATCTCAGGGTCCTGGGATCGAGGCCCGCATCGGGCTCTCTGCTCAGCGGGAGCTGCTGCCTCTCTCTGCCTGCCTCTCTACCTACTTGTGATCTCTGTCTATCAAATAAATAAATAAAATCTTAAAAAAAAATTGATTCTTTAAGAAATCAAATCTTTAATTTAAAAATTGAATCTTTAAAAAAAAGTGGACCTATATGCCATCCACTGTGTAGATATTTTAGGTAAAATTGAATAGTTCATTAAATGCAACTGAAATCAGTTTTCTTATCTGCCTGACTGGGTATTTTTCTTTCTAATATATAGTATAGGTCTTGGTTTGAACCCAAGCCAGAGACTGACTAGCAGAGCGGCCCTAAACAAGTTACTTAATCTCACTGAAGCATGTCTTATTTACCTGCAGACTCTGGTTGTTGGGAAGGTTACAGGTAATGCTATCCGTAAGCTGCTCCTAGGTGTTGCCCTTAGTTAAGTGTCAGTATATGGGAGTCATTTTCCCTTTATTTATTTATTTATTTTTAAAGATTTTATTTATTTATTTGACAGAGATCACAAGTCAGCAGAGAGACAGGCAGAGAGAGAAGAGGAAGCAGGCTCCCTGCTGAGCGGAGAGCCTGATGTGGGGCTCCATCCCAGGCAGAGGCTTTAACCCACTGAGCCACCCAGGAGCCCCATCATATTCCCTTTAAATAGGGTTTACATTTACAGTAAGGACAGACCATCAAGGGTAACTTTTCTCATTGTTTTCCCAGTGAAATCCTTAAATTTACTGTTTACCTTAAAGCGGTTGCCTATCTTTTTATATCAAACAATTCATTTCCAGGTGTTTCAGGTTTTGTTAGTAGACCATATTCACCATGTGTTTTAGGGATTACCCATATTTTAGAATATTTTCATGTCACCTCACAAAAGGATCTACATGGAGAGATGTGGATGTTTTGTTTCGCAAGACTTTAGGGCACCAAGCTGGACTTGAAGAAGCTGGTTTGAGTTTCACTGAGCTATCCTGTTAACATCTGCTTTCCTGGTAGCAGATTTTCTAAATTTTACTGTTATGTGTTTCCTCAGTCCCTTTGAGCTTACTGGACAATTGCTAGAGAAGAATTTGAGTCTGTGTAGGGATGATTAGGGATAATGTGTAACGGTATATCTTTTAAAAATTAAAAAATCTGAAGAAAGAAGTCACATAGAAGTAAATGGTTCTTCTCTGAACCAGAATCTGTTGTTGGTTTACATTAAGGTTATTTTTGAAGGATATTGTTCATATGACCTCAGAAGACCTGAACTCAGGACTAATTACTATACCCATATCTTGGTAAATTGCTTTCCTGGTCCTGGGTAGCTAAGCCAGTTGGCCTGCTTCCAAAGCACATTTGGTCTACAAGGGAACTAACTGCCTGCTTCGCTAGCTGGCATTCAAGATTAAAGAGAAGATGAATGTTGTTTTTGGCAGCAGCTGCTGTTTTGTTCAGGGCAGACCTAATACAACTCTGTAGGTCTGTGTATTAAAGAAAACAAGCTACACAGACACTCCTCTACCTTTCCGACTTTGGGAAGTGTCGAATGTGGGCCCTGGCAACACATATTTTAAAGTATCATTTCTCAAGTTCATAGAGAGAAAAGTTTGATTTTTGTTGTTGTTGTCTTCCTCCAAGTTTAGAAACTTGGAATCTTCTGATATCTCAAACAGCGTATGTTCCCCTGATGTACTTGGGCTACCTGCATGTCCCTCTGTACTAAAAGAAAGAAATCTACGAAGCAACTTCTGTGTTATAACACACACATGTTCAGATCAAGTAAATAGTTTGCTTTAGGAGGAATCTGCAGCTCCTTTTCCTGCCTTGTGGCTTTTTATTATAAGGAAGGTTCTTATGTTCAGAAAAAACTGGTGACTGGGTAACTATCCCACTGGGGTCTGCTGTGACTGATTCTTAACAAACACGAGACCTTAATAAGATCTTTTTGCCTTTCAGGGTCTCCAGCCTCATCTTCTTGTCACTTTGCCCCTCTTGTTCAAAGTATCTTTATAGAACTATCTGCCACTGTTCAAACCTCCCTGAAAAAGATCTACTCTGTCTGTCATTCACAATGGAGTATGAATGTTTGCCACTTCTTCCCGCTACCAAAACCGTTTCTGTTGTATGGCTTAGTTCTAGCAACACAACCAGACGTCTTATTCTTTTTCTTTTTTTATCATGTGAATAATGTAAAGGCAATTTTTAGCAATGAAAGAGTTATCGGAATTGTGTGTGATGTGGGGAGTATGTGGGGGACACTTTTGACGCATGCCTCTAAATAAAAAAAAAAAAAATCGAGAACTGCCGACAATAAGATTAGTTTGGTGTGTCTGTGCAATGAAAGGTTATCGTGAAATGAGAGGTTATCACACAACGAGCGTGACCTAGAGAGAAAAGTTGTACGATGTTAAAACAAAGTAGCCAGAGAAAAATGTCATAGGCAGAAGCAGAGAATGTTAGAGGGGGGAAGAAAAAAACAGTGAGATGATTGCCCAAACTGAAAAGATACATTTTAGAGCAGAAGTCACAAACACAGGGACATTTTGCTTCAGCATTCTATCTCCGATAGGGTGTGTGCGCGCACACACACCCCCACATTTAGGCACCCGTGTACCCTTGTTGGAGTTTCCAGAAATTAGAGAAAGAGGAAGAGGGAGAAAACAAAGATAAATATTTTGGTGATACATGGTAATTACCTCCGTTAATTGGAAGTCATTTGTTAACTGAAGCTAAACACAGTTGAGAACTAAGAAATAAATTGAAAAAGGTTCTGAATCCAAAATCCGTGCAAAATACCCGTGTACTAAAGAGCATCCTCTTTGTTCCTGGAAGATTGACTCTATAAAGTCCTTTTCCCTCCTTTATTCAGTCTGAAAAGTCCTTGTTTCCCTGGTTTCCTAGCCTATCCCAAACCCATAAACCACACAACAAATAATCGCACAGCTCCTATGACTTGAAAACTTTTCATTTGATCTTCACCATTGCTGCATGAAGTGGGTAAGGCAAAAATTATTCTCATTCTCATCTTTTAAGACTGATAAAACAGAGTCCTCGAAGGATTAATTGGCTTCTTTGAGGTCCCACGGTAAGGGGCTCAGGTTTTCTGGATCCACGTTCTGCTCTCTGCCATCACACAACCGGTTTTCAAAAGCATGTGGTTTTTTTTCTTCCTTTTTTTTTTTTTTTTTTTTCCCTGCCCTTGGAAACCTTTGTTCAAATAAAATCTTACCCAGAAGCATGAACAAATAAAACAGAAAAAAAAAGCCAAGCTGCTTTGCTTAAAGCGGGGTTGGGGGCCCAGAATACTGACATGGGCAGTTTATTTTCCTTACTAGGAAAGCTTGGACATCGCAATACTATACCATTCATCCATTAATTCATTCAAAAGTTTCTTGAACTCTGATTTTTCTATTGCTGCTATAACAAATTGCCACAAACTTAGTGACTTATAGAACAATACAGATTTATTATGTTACAGTTTTGGAGATTCAGAAATGCAAAGTTGGCAGGCCTAGTGAGCTAAAATCAGGGTGTCCGTGGGACCATATACCTCCCTGAAGGCTCTCAGGTAGACTTTGATCCTTGCCTTTTTCAGCTTCTAGAAGCCACTGGCATTCCTGGACTCCTGCTCCCTTCCCGGGAATGGCAAGTTAATGATGTCGCCGTTTGCCCTTCTTCGTTTATTCCATTTCTCTAGCCAGAACTGGAACAGGTTCTGTTTGTAAGGAGCCATAAGATTCTTTTGAGCCCAGGGAGTCTGGGGTAGTTTCTCCACCTCACGGTCCTTCGCCAAATCCCATCTGTAAAGTCCATTCTGTCATATAAGGAAAAAATCCTCAAGTTCCAAGAATTAGGGTGTGGCCATCTTTTTGCCATTACTGTGCCTATGGGACTGAGCCCCCCATGGGCCATGTGTTGTGTGTTGCCGTTGAGACTACAGGAAGCTAGAAATAGGCATACTAACAGTGAAATATGTTGCAAGGAATGAGCTGACACCCTGGGGAGAAACGGGTAACGTGAGAAGCCGACAAAAAATAAAATTTTAAAATAGTCGTCTTTCAAACAAATACAGTACTTTGGAGCTACTTAGAGGAAGCTGGTCACAACCACATACCTGGAATGCTTTCTTCCCCCACCACCTTTATTGAGGTATGACTGACAAAAATCATATGTATTTAAGGTGTACAATATGATGTTTGAGGCAAGTGTACATCACAAACTATCCCCTTACAGTGACCCTTTCTTTCTGTGTGTGGTGAGAACACTTGAGGCCTACTCACAGCATATTTCAAATGTATAATACAGTCTTATTAACTATAGTGTTGTGCATGAAGTCTGCAGAACTTACTCATCTTGTAACTGAAATTTTGTACCCTTTGATCTAGATCTTGCCCGGCCTTTGGTAACTCCCACTCTTAATTCTACTCTGTTACCATGAATTTGACTTTTTTTTTTTTCCTTTTATTTCTTTTCTTTTCTTTTTCCTTTCCTTTTTTATATTCCACATGTGAGATCATACAATATGTTAACATCTGGCTTATCTTATTTCATGTAGTCTTTTTTATATCATGAACCTGAATCATCAAAAAAGTAGGGTTTAATACTTCTACCCACTGTTTCAGAAATAAAGGAAATGTGCATCCTATATATTAGAAAAAATGTCTGTAATTAATACAGAATAATACTGAAAGATTACTTTCCAATATGAAGAAGTAAGTTCTGCATTTCAGCCCTCTCTCCTCTCACGAGAGTACTGATGAGGGACATTACTCCCATGATGGTTCCTCTGTTCTAATGTTTAGTTACGGCAGAGCGAATTGTTGAATTTTACAAAAGGTGAATATCCCATACTACTAGCTAGGTATATATGAAAATAAATTACAAATCTATTTAACAGCTTTAAAATAAAGTGGTTTAGGAAATATAAGTTTGTCAGAGATGTGTGAGTGTACGAACAGATTTAATTTTAGCACTGGCCAAACATTCCTATAAAAATGAGCAGATTATTTTGCAATTATTAAGTCTGTATTAGGATATTTTTTAAAACTGTGATGGACATATATTAAAAATTATGGTAACCTGAGAAATGTAGAATATTCTGCTATGGCATGGATTATGAAATATACTTGCCTCCATACGCTTGGCATCTAAAAATTTTTTGAAGTTTTAGAGCTTTGCTATTTGTAGTCCTGACCAGTGATCTGAGCTTTGTGGGAATGCTGTGATAGTATGGGGTGGTAAAGAGGACAGGATTTAGAATTGGAAAGACCTGGTTTTTTGTTTGTTTTTTGGTTTTATTTAGAAGTCCCCAAATCTCTCTGTAGCTCAATTTCTTCACCTTTAAAACTAGCATTTATGAATAAAATCTTAAGAAAAAAATCTTTTAAAGGGCACCTGGATGGCTCAGCCAGTTAAGCAACTGCCTTCACCTTAGGTCATGAACTTGGGGTCCTGGGATGGAGCCCACATTGGGCTCCCCGCTTAATGAGGAGTCGGCTTCTCTCTCAACCCTTCCACCTGCTCATGATCTCTGTCATTCTCTTTCTAATAAATAAATAAAATCTTCAAAAAAAAATTTTTTTAATGCAATAAGGATATATGAAACTTAGATATACAAAATGTTTGGTACATAATAAATGTCCAGTAAATGGTAGCTGTTCTTCACTGTGTTGTTGAAACAACCCCAGTGTCTGCACTCACACTTTTAGACATCCTGTCTGATAGTACTGATGTACTATACAGGCTCTTATTTAAAGCTGAGCCCTGTGATTGACAGCTAGATCTCACCCCTTCTTGCCTTTGCAGGAACATTGCTCAAGCAGTTGCCTCCCGTCTGGCCCACGTTGCCAGTTGCACTGTCATCCACAGAGGCATACGGACAGCCTGGTCTGCTTACAGAGAAGCTCCCCTCCCCCCGCCCCCGTCCTTGCCAATCACTATCCCACTTTTTTTTTTTTTATTCATTTGTTTATTTGCTCTCCTTTGAAGGACAACTCTTTAAAAGAGCTGTCACATTCACAGTTTCTAATTACTCTCTTATGTTCTCTTAAACCCACTCCAGATAGCCTTTTTCCCATAACTACTTCAGCAAAAATGTTCCTGTTACTGTCACCAGTGAGCTGTCTTCTGCCAAATCTAGGGGTCAGTTCTCCGTTCTCCTCTTACTTGACCTATTACGAGTATTTGACATTGTTGGACCTCCTCCCCCAGGTAATTTTTCTTTTTTTTAAACTTGGCTTCCTCCTATTCCTTTGGCTTCTCTCTCAAGCTCGCCAGCTCTTTTGTGAGTTCTAAATCTTTTGCCAGACCTCTTCCAGTTAGAGCACCATAGGACTCAATTCTTTGTTCTTTGTTCTGTTGGTCCTCACTCCCTGGAGTGAGGCTCATCCTGGGCTCATCCACTCTTTTGAATGATGAATAAATTCCATTTATACATCCAAGGCTATCATTTATATATCTAGCCCCAACTTCCCTTCTAAATCCAGATTCAAATATCCTGACCTAGTATCCTCCCTCAGGTATCGCAAAGACATTTCAAATTTAGCACACTCAAAATTCAGCTCCTGATCTTCCCTCCAGGCCTTCTCTGCCCTCAGCCTTCCTCATACCAGTTGATGGCAACACCATCCTTCCATTTGTTGAAGCCCAAATCCTTGGAGTCATCTTTGATTCCTTCAAGTCACACTCCAGCTCTCAGGAAATCTTAGTGGTTGAGCCTGTAGGAGGTATCCAGAATCTAACGACTTCTGGTCAGTGCATTGCTACAACCCTTTCTTGCTTGGATTATAACAGGAGCCCCTAACTGGACTGTTTCTACCTATTGCTACCCTACAGCAATCACCACAGCAATCAAAGTGATTTTTTTTTTTATTTGAGAAAGAGACAGAGATAACAACAGAGAGCACAAGTGGGAAGACAGGGAGAAGCAGGCTCCCATTGATCAGGGAGCCCAACGTGGGGCTTGATCCCAGGACTCTAGGATCATGATCTGAGCCGAAGGCAGATATTTAAACCAACTGAGTCAACCAGGTGTCCCCAGAGATTTTTTTTTTTTTAACAGTTATAGGTTCACAGCAAAATTGAGGGGAAAGTACAGAGGTTTCCCCCTTGCTCCCTGCCCCTACACAGGGCCAGAGTGGAGTATTTGTTACAGCTGATACATCTACATGGATACGTCTTAATCATCCAAAGTCCATAGTTTGCACTAGGAATTGCCCTTAGTACTGTACATTCTGTGAGTTTGGACAGGGGGATAATGACATACCTACCATTTTACAGAGTATTTTCACTGCCCTAAAAACCCTGTGTTCCACCTATTCATCCCTCCCCCTACAGCCTCTGGCAGCCACTGATCTTTTTGCTATTTTGACAGTTTTGCCTTTTCCAGTAAGTCGTAATAGTTGGAATTGTAGCATGTGTAGCCTTTTTGGATTGGCTTCTTTCACTTAATAAAAATATGCCTTGAAATTTCCTCCATGTCTTTCCATGGTTTGATAGCTCGTTTCTTTTAGTGCTGAGTAATATTCCATTGTCCAATATACCACGGTTTATTTATCCACCTATCAAAGAACATCCTGGTTTCTTCCAAGAAATCATTTGCACACAATTTAATCTTCATTTCATTCCAAGGGAGACATTGCTATGAAGAGCGTGACCCCCAGTACTGAAAGGAGCTTTAACCAAACTTTAACGGGATTACTGCCAAACTAGGAGAACACATTGGTAAAACAATGAAAGGGTTTGAGTTTTGTTTACAAGCCGCTGTTACCTATGTAGGGAGCATGTAGTCTCAGAAATCTCAGTAAATGGCAATCATCATTTGGTCTGGTGTAATATCTAGTTAGCGTGCAGATATTAGTGGAAAATAATCCCATTTTTAAAAAAATACATGGCAGCTGTGTAAATAGGAAGGATTTCTAGCCATGCGCCGATGGACTTTGTGTAACTTTAAGATGCCGTAAGTGCATGTTAACTCATAAAAGAACTCTCCATTTTAGGGTATCTTCACATCTTCATGCCTCTGCTCATGCTGTTTGTCTTCCTGGAATGCTTATCCTTTCCTTGTCAACTCTTGCAGACTCCTTGTCCTCCAGAAGCCAGCCAGAGTCACATTTTCTCTCTAGCTTTTCTTGGCACGGTCTTCCTGCCAAGGGTTCTCCTCGCTAAGGTTAATGGATTAATTGCTTCTGCCTTTGTGTTCCCAAAGCATTTGTCACAGAGCGTGCACATTATTTATGTACCTGCCTCTGAGTTACAAGGGCACCTTCATCACCTTTGTCTCTCTAGTGACTGGCACAGTCTCTGTCTCGTAATATCTGCTCAATAAAACGGATTTGAATTTGAAACATTAGACTGTTTTTTTACCATCATCACTGATGCATCCAGCAAATATTTATTAAGAACTTTTAATATGCAAGGTGCTATGTTACGGGCTACCAAGGTACTAAAAAAAGAGAACTGGATGACTGATTTCTTAAAAACCTCAACTATAGTATAATAAGAAAAAATAAGTCCTGAATAAAAGTAACTATAAACATGGTTGCGTTATTTTCAAGGAGAGGCATGTGTAAGTGCACATGTATGTGTGTGAGGACCTCACAATAGGGCTCAAGAATGTCTTCCTATTTGCTAAGAAAAATGTTTCCCCCTAGTAAATGGCTAAAAAGCTATGATTAAAAACAATGATTCCTTTGATGTCTCATAAATGAGGTTAAGTCCTGTCCTAGATCTAAAAATATATCTCTCTTCCTCACTTTGGTGTACTGTCCTACACTATTAGAATTAAAGCACTGCTCAGGTTTGCTGCTACTTGCCAAAGAGTCTACACTTAAAGTATAGAAAGTCTCTTTTGGTGCCTTGAGGTATGAATTTTATACATTCCTAGTTTTTAGAAAACACCTCAAGTGGTAGATCTTTTACATGTGGCTGCACGTTCCTTCCTAATTGCCATTAGGAAATTGGCTCTAGAAAGCTTCTGACAAAAACGAACAGTAATGTCATAGAAATGAAAAATCCAAACCACATTTTAACTGGCAGTTTTTTAAAATTTGGTGAGCAGACTTCAATTACTCAGCATTGAATTGTATATAAGCCAGTAGCATTTCTTTTTTTTTAAGGTAGATGGGCTTTTCCACTGTAAGGTATAAGATGTAATAGCTTGAGTGATTATAGCTGTTAACTGGTCATCACCAGCAATCTTTCTGTTTTCATCTAGACTTGGATTATCACTTGCATTTATCTTCAACTACTCCTATTTAATCCTCTGGTGAAAACTAAAGGGATCTGCAGGAACCGTGTGACTGATGATGTAAAAGACGTTACAAAATTGGTAAGTAAGGAATGCTTTAAATAGCTGTGTTTTGTTTTGTTTTTCTTCCATTTTTTTGAAAGAGGTTTCATACTTTTTTTTTGTCCCAACTTAGTATTTTTCCAAGACAAAGAAAGAAATCAGTGAGTTCTTCTAAAGGGTGTATAGAGAGGAGGCAGGGAGATATTTATGATCAAGGAGAATCTATTGGTAACATTGGTACCTCACTGCGGTGACTTTGTTTCTTGTTTTTTTCGTCTCTGTCACAGGCAGTGTAGGACACTGGAGAGTTTTCTGTGTGCTGCTGTGGCATACCACCTTGTTCCCCATTATCTCTTGAGTGGGTTTCTCAGTGTCTTATTTCCCTTCCATATGCCCTCCTTCTCTTCTCTAACAAGCCTAACAGAAAAGACCTGAAATGGCCAATCTCCCCCTTCAACAGCATGAAGACCCCATGACATGTAGGTGGGTATGTGCTCCCTCTGGGAACATAGCTGGAGGAGTGATTTGTTACCCAAATGTTGAACAGACTCCTCTTCCACATTTGTCTTGTTGGAGCTCATCTTTCAGCAAAAGCCATTTTACGCTGGTGCCCCTTGGTTACAACTAGCTTCATGCCATGTTTCTCTTAAAATGCATACCATGGCATGAGAGAGAGAATACAGCATCTGGAATGCATTCCTCCCAGCTCTCCTGATCTAGGGGAGATTTTACATGCCCATTGAGCTACTAGGTGTGATTTCAGGGTGAGCACACTTGGTGAAGCATTTTTGTTAAGTGCCCAGTTCAAAGCAACCAAGCGGCATTCTGTTACTTGAAAATTGTCTCGAGCACAGAGATGATACAAACATAGGGAAGAAATAAAGGTCGTGATATGGACAAAAGAAAGAAAATTGTATTTGTTGAGATATTTGTCTTCCCTACTCTTGATCTATATTTCCTGGTTTATGTTTTATTTGGGGCTTATAGCCAAACTTCAAAACAGAAGTTTAATTCTGTGATCCAAATCTTTTTGACTTAGCCTCAATGCAGTTAGAAACAGACACATAAACCACAGACTTGCACGCAATTTAGGTGGATTCCTTAGAAGGATGCCCAGAGGATCCAAGTTTAAAAAGTATTCTGTGATGCAGTATTCTGTGATGAAGATCTACCAGCACATTTTATTTGAGGGGCTGGTGACCGAAGCAAAGCAACATTTGCCTGCTATATGCCCTGCTAGGTCTTAGGTAGCAAATGAGGAAAGTTTTTTGTTTCTTAAAGATTTTATTTACTTATTTAAGAGAGAAGCAAGTATAAGCACAGGGAGGGAGAGAATCTCAAGCAGACTCCGCACTAAGCACAGACTCCACACTAAGCCCCAAGGTCGGGCTCCATATCAAAACCCTGAGATCATGACCTGAGCTATAACCAAGAGCCGGACGCTCAACCAACTGAGCCACCCAGGCACTCCTGCTTTATTTTGTCTTCAAAGACTGCAGAGCATGGACCTCTCCCTCAAGTTGCTTATTAATCTGTGACCCAAGAAACTATACTGCAAAGAAAATATGGGACATCTGGGTAGCTTAGTCAGTTAAGCACCTGCCTTCAGCTCAGGTCATGATCCCAGGGTTGTGGGATCAAGCCCCACGTTGGGCTCCCAGCTCGGCGGGGAACCTGTTTCTCTCGCTTCCCCCAGTTTCTGCTTTCTCTCTCTCTCAAATAAGTAAGTAAATAAATAATAAAAAGAGAAAATATATGCTCATATTATCATTTTTATATTGGTAAAAAGTTGTTCACTAAATGTTTGTTCAGTGAAGGAAGACCTGATGTGCTTTACCGTGGTAAGCATTATGGTCCCCTGTGGTGCTTATTAAAATTAAAGGTATCTGGGCTGCCCTCTAAGAAGCTAATACAATGACAGGTCTGAGAAAGGGCTCCAGGCATCTACATTTTAAAGACATTTCTGAAAGGATATTTAAGAGCTACTGCTCTAGGTGGTCTGTTGGGTCTCCAAAATTTGGAGACATAAGTGTCTTGATTCTAATTTAGTCTCAGTTCTTATTTTGACTAGCTTTATCTATGTTACATAAATTTATAGGGATCTCAGATTAGTGTGAGTCTCAAAAATATGCTTAAAGTAGTTCACAATGGGGAAATTACAGCTCTCATGGGTCTGTGGGTATAACTGTGGAACTGAGGATGATCGATGGAGATACGCAGTTACCATAGGGAGCAGATGTCAAGTACATCGGCAACGAACTATAGTTGGAAGATGGTGGTATACTTGACCATAGGCCCAGCATATCCAAAATTAACACGGTATTTAAGAAAAATTACTTATATGTATATTAGTTGCTAAGTGTTTAAGGAAAACTACTTAATGAGCATTACTTCCTGTGAAATGTCAAACCAGTATTTTCAAGAGGCATAAGTAGATATTACAAGCACCTTCCAAGATTTCCATCCTTGTCTTTGACCATCTGTTTATTCTCAGTCTGTTACCTGTCTACGGATACAATGAAAAATGGCAAGAACTATTACAGAGAAAGAGCAGCCTGGGATATTCATTAATCTTGACATGAAAGGATAAATCCTCACCCGAAGGGCAAATGTGAAATCATTAGACTGAGAAAAAGAGGGTTTTTACCTCCCTTCCAGCAACTGACTCGGGAAAATTTTTTAATTTCAAGAGAACAAGATTTCAAGATCTAGTAAACACACAAATCAAGAGATCAAGATTTTAAGATCTAGTAAACACACTAATTTCAAGAGCTGAACTAGTACAATTAGTGTGTTTACTTTGGATTATTGAAAAAAAATCAAGTTAATAAAAAATATAACTCACCAGGGGTGACTGGGTGCCTCAGTCAGTTGGACGTTCGACTCTTCGTTTCTGCTCAGGTCTTGGTCTCAGAGTTGTGAGACTGAGCCCCGTGTTGGGCTCCACACTGGGTGCAAAATCTGTTTAAGAGTCTCCCTCCCTCTCTCTCTGCCTCCTGCTCCCTCCCCCCAAAAATAGGACTCAGCTGACTTCTAATTGAATAAAGACCTACATAATTTGCAGCCCGTATTTCATAGAGTAGGAAATAGGAGAATAATCCCTGACCTCAAAATGTTCATAATCTAGGGGCACCTGGGTGGCTCAGTGGGTTAAGCCTCTACTTTCGGCTCGGGTCATGATCTTGGGGTCCTGGGATTGAGCCCCGCTTTGGGCTCTCTGCTCTGTGGGGAACTGCTTCCCCCTCTCTCTCTGCCTGTCTCTCTGCCTACTTGTGATCTCTCTCTCTCTCTGTCAAATAAATAGTTAAAATCTTTTTAAAAAATGTTCATAATCTAGTTTGGGAGATAAGTCATTTCCATAAAAATATAAAAGCATATCACTAATACCACAATACATGATACGTGGATGCCATTTAAAAAATTTCATGTAGGATCAACCTGTGCCGATAAATTGGTTAAGGAATGGATTTTGGAATTTGGTAGACCTGAATTTAAATCCCAGCTTTTTGACCTTAAATAACTACCTTTCTGAATCTCAATTTCTACATCCCAATTTTGTCTTAGAGAATAAATAAAAGAATGTATATATGATGTTTCTTATCACAGTTATTGTTATATAACTTCTTTGGGCCTCAGTTTCCTTATCAGTATTAAGATTAATAGTACATCATAGAGTGATTGTAAGGATTGAATCAGTGTAACAGTGTTAGGAACACAGCAAGTGCCTGCTACATATTAGCTGTTAGTAGTGGTAGAAGTGGTGTTGTAGGATCAGAGGATCCTGGAGCTGAAAAGAAATTTAGAGACAATCTGGAAAAACTATTTTTTTAAAAAAATAGGGGTGCCTGGATGGCTCAGTTGGTTAAGCGACTGCCTTCAGCTCAGGTCATGATCCCAGAGTCCAGGGATCGAGTCCTGCCTCAGGCTCCCAGCACCATGGGGAGTCTACTTCTCCCTCTGACCTTCTCCTCTCTCATGCTCTCTCTCACCCTATCAAATAAAGAAATAAAATCTTTTTAAAAAAGGGAAAAAAAAACAAAACTGAGGGATGCCTGTGTGGCCCAGTGGGTTAAGCCTCTGCCTCTGGCGCAGGACGTGATCCTAGGGTCCTGGGATCCAGTCCTGCATTGGGCTCCTTGCCCAGCGGGCAGCCTGCTTCTCCTTCTTCCTGCCACTCCCCCTGCTTGTGCTCTCTTCCCTCTCTCAGACAAATAAATAAAACCTTTAAAAAGTTAATAAATAAGGAAACTGAGACCCAGGAATGGTGAAGCCCAGCTCCAGGTCCCGTTACCAGCGCAGTGCCTTCTATGACAGTAGTTTTCAGACTGGCTCCTGGAGCTCACACAGCCATTCAGCCTTCATTTGTGTCTCTGGATTTCCAAATAAGACTTGATGTGGAAAAAAGAATCAGCTGAAAAAATGTTGGAAGTCACTGCTATCAACCACCATGTGTAGGGTATCATTTGAGAATCATTCGTTTGGAGTTTTAGGGTACTTACTGAAAGTACAGCTGTCAGGGCTCCCTCCCACTGCAGAAATTCGGACTCTCAGCTTGTGAAGGTGAGGTGTTTCCAGCTAGCGTCCTGGGTGGTAGGGATCTGCATGTAAGTGTCAGGACTGCTTAGGCAATCATACCTCTAATGTGGGGATTTTTTCGTTTGGGGTAGGGGGGAACAGAACAAAAACAAAACAAAATTGTGTTCTCATCCTTAGCCTAAATTCATTAATCTAATTCAGTGATGTGAGTGACTTCTGAGTTCCACAGATACAGAGAAGCACGGCCTCTCTCTAAAGTACCATGGGACAATTCTATCATGATACTTTGTCAATGCGAATCTTCTAGAATAATTCAGTAATGCCCTGACTCAGGGAGGTTACATAGAATAAGAGGGGTTTGCTTTATACGCATAACGTTGGTACATTCTGTTTGAGAGAAACAAAGTAGGTTGCCTACCTTTCTTACCTTGTGCGCCCAGTAATCTCTTTGACTGAAATCCTTTCTTTGCAGTCTCTACCAGTTCCTTCTCTCTATTAAGTGTCAGCTGGTACTGTGCCCAGAGACCTGAAGTCTGTTTGCTTGGGGTGATTCTCATGTCACAGAAGTACATGATTTATGACCTTACTGTCATTTTTTGGTTGTTGTTCTTTTAATTTCTTCTTGGACACTTTGTGCTGCCTCTACAGTCCCCATGGTTTTCATTTGAAATCTCTCCGGCATGTTTGTTCAGCATAATAGTTCCATTTATTTATAGAACATTTTGCTTTGTTTCTAAAAGATGTTGTAAGACTTGTTTTAAATGGCAAACTCAGACCTACCTAAGGAAAGGGTCAAGGATCTGGGAAGCGATGAAACAAACTTTAAAATTTGTGGTCTGTGGGACAACGAGGCTGCAGACTTAACGGTTGTGTTACAGAAGGAGGCATCCAGTTATTGAAATAGTTCAAACTGGTTTTTCCTTTTGTTCTTTGTACGGATGCCTTCATTTGTAATCATAGTTTTCTTTCATTTGGGGGAATTTAATTAAAGGTGACTATGTTACTTTTTAAAAACCTTTTTTGTTTTAAGGATCTATTGAGTAATTATTTTTCTTCCTCAAAATGTTTAAGGCAGGTTGCTACCCCAGCCCCGTTTTCGAAAGGTGGAATTACTCTGTCGTTTCCAGGCCAGTCTCCAAATCAGAACAGAATTAAAACTCAGGCATTCATGGTTTCCCTGGTCTTCTGATAGGCACTTATTTTAACACATGACTATTAGAGTTGAGCATAATGGGAGGTAGAGAAATACTGCAAATAAGTTTCACTCTGGACAGTTTTGAATAATTTCTGATTTTTATTCTTCTTCAAGAACCGTATTTTTCAAATAGAATTACCACAGCATTAAAAATGAAGTTTCCGAGTCTCAGTGTTTCCATTTCTAGATGAATTCTGAGCTTTTCTAAGCATATCTTCTCTTTAAAAAGCAGAAATCTCAAAAAAAAATAAAAATAAAAAAATAAAAATAAAAAACAGAAATCTCAGGGGCACCTGGGTGGCTCAGTTGGATAAGGGGCTGTCTTTGGCTCAGATCATGATCCCAGGACCCCGTGTCAGGCTCCCTCCTCTGTGGGGAGTCTGCTTCTCCCCCTGCCTCTCCTCCTTGCTTCTATGCTCTCTCTCTGTCTCTGTCTCTCTCTCTCTCTCAAATAAATAAATAAAATTTTAAGAAATCTTTTAGTAAAAAAAAATTAAATAAAATAAAATAAAAGCAGAAATCTCAAAAGCACCTGGGTGGCTCAGTCAGTTAAGCCTCTGACGCTGGATTTCATCTCAGGTCATGATCTCATGGTCATGAGAGCAAGTCCTTCCAGCTGGCTCCGCCCTCCACAGATTCTTTCTCTCCCCTTCTCTCCCTTACTCCATTTCCGTGCTCTCTCTCTATCTCTCTCAATATATCTTAAAAAAAAAAAAAAAAGATAAAATAGAAGTAGAGATCTCTTGGGGTGCCTGAGTGGCTCATTTGGTTAAGCATTCAACTCTTGATTTCAGCTCAGGTCATGATCTCAGTCTTGAGATTGAGCCCTGAGTCAGGCTCCGAGCTGAGCATAGAGCCTGCTTAAGGTTCTCTCTTTCTCCCTTCCCTCAGCGCTTCCCCCCACTTGTGCCCGCATTCTCTCTCTCTCAAAAATAAACTAAATAAAAGCAGAGGTTGCTCACAGTTTTGGGGGGTTAGGTTTCCCTTTTCTATTTTGGACCTTTGAAGAATAATGGTTTGCCAGTTGGATAGTTTTTAAAGTTTATTTTTATTAGTTGGCTACACTTAGCATTTTAATTTCTTCTCCTGCAGTTAGTAGAACTTACCTTTCATATTTGAAAGTAAATTTTGAACTTGTAGGGTTCAAAGAAAGGACAGAAGTGTATCGGAAATAATATTTGTAAAAACTGACAAATGTCCTATTATATTACCAGATGTGGGCGTCTTAATTTTTTTTTTAAGATTTTATTTATTTATTGGACAGAGATCACAAGTAGGCAAAGAGACAGGCAGAGAGAGATGAGGAAGCAGGCTCCCTGCTGAGCAGAAAGCTCAATTCAGGGCTCCATCCCGGGACCTTGGGATCATGACTTGAGCTGAAGGCAGAGGCTTTAAACCACTGAGCCACCCAGGTGCCCGGGAGTCTTAATTCTTCCTTTATAGGATGAATCACTTAGGTACCATGGCTCCTGCTCCTTGACTTTTTAGAGCAGTAGTTACTGTGTGAGTATCTAGGAACCATGTAAAGCATTTTATTTAGATTCTGTCCTTTAATCATTACAAACCTAGGAGGTAATTATTTTTACCTCTGGTTTATTGATTAAGAAGCTGAGACCTAGTGATAAGTAACCTGACCATCCTTACCTGGAAAGAGGAAACTGAGTGGAGAAGTTCACACCCATAGCTACCCGTCTTTGGAACACACGAACCTAGCTCATAATTTATAATATCTTAATTTAAGATTTAAATGTCAACTGCAGTTTAAGAATTACCATTGTAGGAATTTTATTCCCTAGGTAGTAGTCATCTTATGATTAAGAAGTGATCATATTGTAGATGTTCTTTTAACCTGCTTTTAATGTTTTATTATTATTTCTGGAGGGAGATGAGTCCTTTATTTAGGTATTTTTCACTAAGAAAAGACTCAGAAAAGTCTTGTAAAATTGTCATCTTAATTTTTTTTTTTTAAATCTCTGTGTTATCAAAAAACAAACACCTTTGGGGCACCTGGGTGGCTCAGTGGGTTAAGCCGCTGCCTTCGGCTCAGGTCATGATCTCGGGGTCCTGGGATCGAGTCCCGCATCGGGCTCTCTGCTCGGCAGGGAGCCTGCTTCCCTCTCTCTCTCTCTCTGCCTGCCTCTCCATCTACTTGTGATTTCTCTCTGTCAAATAAATAAATAAAAAATCTTTAAAAAAAAAAAAAAACACCTTTGAGAACTAAAGACAGTTGTCTTGTTGCGTTGCATTGTTAGTATCAACAGAGGATGACTTAGAAGGAAAGCTAAAAAAGCAAAAAGCTTTTTCCTGAGTTATTTCTGAAAACCAGCATTACGCTAAGCGGCTATACATGGGTGAGGTGGGATATTTAAATATAAGCATAGATACTCTTCCCCTCTCGCCCCCCAAAGCAGTGATTCTTAAGCTTATCTGGGTCTGATGAGACTCTGGAAACTGTGGACTCTTTCCTCAGAGACGTGCACTTAGGCACAACGTCTTATGTAGAGTACCAAGGGAATCAGGAGTTACTGCTACTGTATTTTGATTTTTCCCTTGCACTGAGGAGAAACAACTGAGACAAGGAAGGGTCTCAGCAAAGATGTCCAAGAAGTCACTGCCTGCATGAGATTTAGAGACCTCAATGACATTTGAACCACATGATCCAAAGATTTTAGATTAGTGATCTAGAGAAGTCATTAAGTGTTCTCACTTTGAGTTTTTTTCTTCTGAGTCCAAATACCTTTAGGACCTGGTATGTAGCCAGTATCTGTTTGGTGTCAAAAGACTTTTTCTTGGCTGAGTTTTCAGCATTTCTGCATGCTTTTCTCTTATGTGTTTGCTTTTGTTTTTGTGCTTCCCAGTGTCACCGAGTATGATCTATCCTAAAGCTACCCAGTGGGGCCCATCTAGTAGAATGAGCCCATCATAAAGTGACTTGTTTTTGCAGTTTTATGCATTTTACAGTCTAGCATAGTATTGACATCTTCATACACCAAACCATAAAAGCTCATTGGGATAATTTGGCTTTTGGCAAAATTCACCATCAATTAACTTCCTTTTTGTTTTTTTGTTTGTTTGTTTGTTTTTTGACCTGAACTTATTTTACCAGAATGGATTTGTTTTTAAAATCTATAGTTTTGATTAGTCATCCATTTAACCCTCCCAATAGGCTACTTCCCTCAAATCTAAACCTCATTTCTGGTTATTTTGGCTTCCAGTTTCTAGATAAATATTTCATTCATGTTCAGCACTTTTCTAATGGTCTTCTAAACTGTTCCTGGGCTCTGTTCTGTCTTTGGTCCAATCCATACCTTCCAGAAGGTCTTCCTGAATTTACTGTCCTGATCCCTCTGTGTTCAGTATAGCACCACTACTTCCAGGATAAAGGTAGAGCAGACTACTTTTTTAGTAATTACCCAGTTCACTCCCTTTATTTTACAGACAAGTGTAAAAGTTCATCAGAGAGGAAATGAGGCAAAAGCGACTTGGTGGGTTTGGTGGTAGAACATGTCCTCCTGAACTTTACTGCCCCCCATTTGGCCTCCTTAGCCCAACATTTAAGTCCTTCTCTAATGTGTTTTTATTGACATATTTCCTGTCTCTTAACGTTCTGGAACCTGATTTATCTGCCCGTGATCTCCTGAACACACCTGTGCTTTCCCATGCCTTTGTCTTTGCATATGACCCCTTCTCCGTCTAGAATGTCCCACTCTCTTGCATTTAATATAAACTCGTCTTTGTGTACATACCATGCTTAAGCACCAGGTGTTTTAAATGAGTTTTTAGTCCTTATTTAGTCTTTATAAATTCACTGGCTAGATTTTGTTATGATTCCCATATTATACATGTTGACATTAAAGCAGATTAAGTAACTTGCCACGATCTGAGTTAACATGTGGAAGGGCCTGGATCTAACAGTGTGTCCCCAGAACCTGTGCCATGACTCCCCCATCAAACTAACTGAAAGGAATATCTTCTAAATCCCAAAGGCTTCCTCCCTCTACAGACTTTCTGTTATGATCAGTATATATCAAAGAAGCTGAATTTATCACAGAGTTATCTGTGCTCTCTGAGGGCTCTTCCACACACTACCAAGCGCTTAGAAAGTCATACAATAATTCATGAAGCAACCATAAAAATCTACAGCTTGACTTCTTAAGTTCTTTTCCAAATGTAACTGGAAAGGAACCAATGGCAGCCAAGAGAGTAATGAAAGGAGACTGCTCTGTAGAGGACGGTGCTGAGCCAGGCACGGAGGGCCAGGTTTGTATTCTCCTCCATCGGGAACTCCTGATGTCTGCTACCAGTTAGCCCCTCTGTGCCTCCATGTCTTCATCTATAAAATAGGCTTCATAGTATATATCTCATGAGATTGTAACAAAGACTGTATATATGAAAACTTGTTTTAGATTTCAGAGTATTTTTCAAAAATAGTATTTTCATCCCATTAGAAATTAAAATCTTAATAAATCAGTTTAAGGCAGAAATTATTATTATATACCGCCCCCCAAGTATAAGGTATGGAGATTTCAGTGTGTTTCAGTAAGCTGACTTCTTTCCACTGATTGTTTTTTTAAAGATTTTATTTATGTATTTGACAGAGAGATCACAAGTAGGCAGAGAGGCAGACTGGGCGGTGGGGGTTGGGAAGCAAGCTTCCTGCTGAGCGGAGAGCCCAAAATGCGGCTCAATCCCAGGACCCTGAGACTATGACCTGAGCTGAAGGCAGAGGCCCAACCCCCCTGAGCCACCCAGGTACGCCTCAACTGATTTTTATATATAAATTAGTAATAAAATAGAATTGGCCATATATCCCTTACATGTTTTTCTGCTCACTAGGTTTATGTATACTCAGGTCCTTAGCTTTCTGAACACTAAATCTGTCAATTTTATATAGGTAGATAGATATAATGTAAATTCTTAAGGAGGGGCTAGATTGTCAAGCAGGTGATGTTCAGAACATCTGCCACTTCTTGTCACATTTCTCCATCTGGAATGGCTTTAGTTTACACGGTTGGTTCATGACATAATAAAATGTTGCTGCTCAGTTTAATTCCAGTGTTTCTACCCACAGAAGTGTCAGCTGTGTCTTTGCCAGGAGGGCTTACATAAAATGACTGAGTCATTTTGCTTTTCAAAGATGAGCATGAAGATCCAAAGACAAAGAAATTTTAGAAGTCTGATGGGAAATTTGACCGACAGGAATAAAGTACCCAGGACAAACGTGCAGAGAGTAGACGAAATGTGTAGTAGATAGAACAGTAGTGGCAAGGGAGGCTCTCCTGTCAAGAGATTTGAGTTCTAGTTCATACTTTACAAGCGGTAACTGTGATCTGGTTAGTTACTTGATCTCTTTGAGCGTTAATTTCCTTGACTGTTCGGTATCACAGGGATTGGAAGATTGGATGTGATCATGCAACATAAGCCCTTGTTGAACACAGTACCTGGCGCATATTCTGAAAATACTAGGCTTGAGCCTCAGATGAGTGTGAGGTGGTACCATTAGAGGGAGAATAGTTGTAAGCACAGAGGGATCAGTTGCTACCTTGGCTTCCTTCTGACTCACTTAGGCCTGTGCCTGTATTCCTTTCTCACCAAATTGTTCTCAGATTCTAGGAGCTCTTGGCATGGTCAGGAAGAAGCCTACAGATTGTGTTATGGGAGACTTGTCAGAGGTGACCTAGTCCAGCGAGCATGAGCTAGTTCTAGCTTACTATGGGGAAGAGCAAAGGTTTCAGAGAAAGGATGAAGGGAAAAATCTGTAAAAGTAGGGCAGACTTATTGAAGACATAATAGTACATAATCACTTTTTTATACCGTATTTTGTCTTAAGATAAGACCTATGGTCTAAATCAGTTGTTGGCTATTTGTAGCTGGAAATTTGCATTTGTGGTGGTATGAGGGAGCTGGTGCTGTATGTGAGAAAGGAGATAAGGGAACCTAGCACTCTGTGACGTGCCAGGATATCTATACCTAGCAAGTCAGTTGCCTGTATACCCCTCAATACAGCATATGGATTGTCTATGATGTGTTTAGCACATGAAGTTATCTCGGTTTGTAAATTGGCTGTTTGACATGGGTACTTTCATCTTCCATTTTATAGATGAGACAAAGAAACCAAAGTGCAGAATTTATTCTGATTTTCATCATCATATGATTGTTGCATATGAGAATATATAAGGTATTAAGGGCTAATGGGATATCAAATTACCAAACAAATTCCAAATGGTTCAGGGAAAAAAAGTTCTTTGTTCTGTACTAACTACAAAAGAATTTGTGACTTTTCTCAAAATAAAAACAAATTAAGAAAAATGAAAACAACAACAACAACAAAACCCCGAAGTACAGAATTTAGATTTGGTTCCAGATCAGGTGTTTATTCAACACATGCCACAGTGACTGATGAAAACATGTTAGATATTTTTAAAAAGCCTTTAAAAGAAGCTAGGTAGACATTTGAGACATTTCTAATGTTCAGGCCTATGTAAGCAGATTACATTATCGCACAGAACTGAATCTCTACAAATTATTTAAGTTAGAAAGCATTTGCATTTCATGGGTAGTAGTGTTCTTTTGAGGTTTCACTGACATTTTTTTCTAGGATCAAGTTCTCAAACTTGCATCAGAATCACCTGGAGGACTTAAGTAAGATTCAGTAGGGCTGATGTGGCCTGAGAGTTTGCATTTTTAGTGGTTCCCTGGTGATACAGCACTTTGAGAACCACTGACCAAAAAGAACAAAACAAAACATTGTATTACTGATTCTTTGGTGAAACAGTAGAACAGTCCTGGAAGGGAATTCTAAGACCACAGATAGAAACTGAAATTTAGATGTTTCCAAAACTCACTGGATTATACTTATTACTGAATTTAGAGACTAAAAGACTTGTATTATTACTGTATTTTTGGAGAGTGCTTTTGGTTACAAAAGGAAATCAAGAAAAGGTAAATATTGAAATGCAGTGATAAATTAAAAATAATACAATAGGTTTGTATTTTTCTCCCACTAAAAACAATATTAATTGCTATGTATGAATTTTCTCATGGATTTTTTTCCTTTTTTTTCTTCCCCTTCTTTTCTTGTCTCTGTAGGTGGCAAATCTTCCAAAAGACTATAAGATAGCCCTCAACTATGTCCCCGGGATGGATGTTTTGGTGAGTAAAATGTACATTTCTGAGTTCCTTTTTAGTAGCTGATTAAAGGGATGGGGTCATTCTATTGAGACATGGAATTACCGCCCATTTAGAAGTTAGCTAACGCTCGGTATTTGAAGAAAGTATCCTTAGAATTCAAGTTGCATGGTTATTATTTTTGTTTTATCCTCAAGTAACTGCTAAACTTTACTTATGGGTAAGCTTTTCAGTACATGTTGTCTTAGACCTGTTACTTCTAAAGTAAATAAGATCATCTTCCTTAGAGCTAGCCACAGATTTCTCTTTCCTGTAGCTTCCTCCTAAAAGCTGGAGTGTGAAATTAGGCAAATTCTTTGCATATTCTGCAAAGGTCCTCTAGAAGTCTTTTTCCTATTTAATTTGAGACCACCATGTATTAGTCAATAGATTTTGAGAAATTTACAATATAAATAGGAGGTTATAATTATAAATATGCTTTTATTACCGCAACCAAGAAATTTTAATTATTTTTCTGATTACAAATTACCAGAATTCAAACATGAAGAAATCTTGCAAGCATAGAGATGCCTACATACCCACCATGTAGCTTGTTAAACCTTACCATGGTGCAGTATTTGCTTCAAATCTACTTTCTAGTGAAACATTATAAATATTACTAAAGACCCTTGTATTGCCTCTTTCTTGTCTCCACGAATCCCCACTTTGTTCTTATACACAATTTGACTATTAGGAACAAGTCTTCTGAGCTGGAATTTTCATCCCACTGCATGTTTTCACGGCTTGGCGTGAGGATAGCGTCCTCGGGGGTTGTGCTAGGGCAATAACACGAAGTAGCCCCACCTGCTCTTTTCCATTTACTGCAAATCTGTACTCATACATAAGTTACTGTATTTTTGCACAATTTCATACTTAATAGCATTACACGGTATTTACCACTTTGCATCTTCTGTTTTGCAACACACCTTTGACAGGCGCTGATCCATGCTGATTCATTTTAACTGCTGTATTGTATTCCTTGAGTTAAACTTAAAATCATTTGGGTGATTTTAAGTAGACCTCTTTCCATGACTTATGGAACACTTATTACAGACCCACTTGGTGCAAGCTATCTCAGGCTTTGCATACTTTTTGTGGATTAGCCAATCAATCCATTGTTACCAGATGAACTATGTTAAGCCCATGGCTAAGTGCTTATGCTTAAAAAGTCTTTCAAAGACAGACTCTAAGGCTGTCATTTCAAGAGAATGTCAAAGGCCTATTTCTTTTCCATAAGAAAGTAATTATTTAAGTTAGCATGAGCTATCTAAAGTTCCATAGAATGTGTCTCTTCATGCTAAACCAGATAGCCTCAAGTCTAGGTCAGTGTCTGTCCTGTTGAATTAGGGGGCATTCTCTGGAGATAGAAATGTAAAATCATAGCAGACTGGAAGTTAATCTAATCATTCAGTTACTCAGGGAACAAGCACAGCATTTGTTTAGGAAAAAAAGAGGAGTCAGCACCTTACCAGATACTTTAAGAAACAAACACATCACCTAGCCTTGTGTGCTTTAATAATAACTAAGTAAGGGGGATGAAAGGGGCCTTTTGATAATGTGATTTTTTTTTTGAACTTTCAAAATGATTTCACATATTTATCTCCTTGGATGTTTAGAAAAACCCTTCCAGGAAGGCAAGATAGCCACCATAATCTGTGTGATTTCTGTTTTACAAATGACACACTGAGATTGGCAAGAATATTTCACTGAAGGTTATACAACTAAAAAGTGACACTCTTAAAAAAGAAATTTCAGGTTGGGAGGTTGGGTGAGCCTGGTGGTGGGTATTATGGAGGGTACATATTGAATGGAACACTGGGTGTGGTGCATAAACAATGAATGCTGGAACACTGAAAAGAAATTTTAAAAATACATTTTAAAAAAAGAAACTTCAGGTCATCTGACATTTAACCTTGGGTTACAGTATATGAGTATCTAAATAATTATAATAGCAAGGGCAAGGGAAGGTATTCTTTTTTTTCTAATTTTTAAATTTTTTTTATTATTATTTTTCTTAATAATTTATTTGAGAGAGGCAGAGGGAGTGAGAAAGGGAGAAGCAGACTGAGCAGGGAGCCTGGTGTGAGACTCGATCCCAGAACCCTGAGATCAAGACCTAAGCTAAAGGCAGACACTTAACTGATTCAGCCACCCAGGCGCCCCAAGGGAAGGTGTTCTAAGTGAAACATTTAAGTAATAAAGATGTACTCTGCCCTGACTGGAGAAGCATTTAGTTGTGTGATTGCCAAACTGACTCAAAGAAATCATGCAGCTCTTAATGTTAAACTGAAAATAACAAAATAGATTATTTTGTGCTGGTATAATCATAGATTATGCTAAATCACAGTTTTCAGTATGGGCTGGTGGTAGCAAGAGCCAAACTTGTAAAAATAAAGCTGATTCATTGCCACATTTTTTTTCGTGTTTCTGTAATTGAGAAAAGTCCACTATTCTTTGATCTTGGCATACTGTCCTGGCACAACTGGAGAAACTTTGTTCTTGGCCACCATAATTGGCAAGAAAAATAAGCCCGTGCAGAAGGCTTTGGGCAGAAACTGGTCCTAGGCTTTGTTTTACCTTTATTTTAAAAATGTGGGTTTCTGCCAAGACCAGAGGAGTTTCCCAGTGGAGAGGCCAGTGATGATTTGTCAGGGGTCAGAGTCCCAGCTGCTTTATCTTTTGTTTCTCAACAATAGAGGGCAGAGTAGGAATCAGAATGGAGACCAGAAAGATTCTCTAGGGCCAAAGCAATAAAATTCTGCCTGAGGCACTGGGCAGAAGGCTCTAGAATAGAATACAGTTCATTATCATGCTTTTGCTTTAAAAATCTGCTAAATACTCCTGAATATTTAGGGAACTACTTTTCTAAGAAACCTCCTAGAAAATTACCTAGCGGATTCTCACAGATAGCAGGGTGTGACCAACCAGTTGGTGTTTAAATCTGATGATAATTACCAATTCTATTTTAAACTCTTGAAACTATAATATTGCCAGACAGTTAGGATTTTAAGTCACTAACCATAAAAATCCTAACTTAAAATCCTAAACATTTCTGCTCCTTCCATTCACCAGTAATATTGCCACAGAAAGACCTGTGTTGCTGAATTTGTGTCACACATCTGTAGTCATTCAATGTTTATAAAATAAGATAAACTATGACTTGCTTATAGTATTTTAGAAAAAAATTATCAGTTTTAGTTATAGATTCATCAGTTTTAACTTTTTATTCAGAAATAATTTCAAATATACAGCAAAGTTATAAGCATATTCTAAGAACACTCACAAACTGTAATCCATATTCATCTGTTTTTAGCATTTTGCCCCATTTGCTTTAATAAATGCTTGCTTTTTGTGCTCAGGTGTGTGTTATTTTTCTAAACTCATTGAGTCACTTGTATACTTAATGGCTGTTTATCCCTAAATACTTAAGTGTGTATTTCCTAAGTAAAGGATTTTCTCTTACCTAACCACAGTATGGTTGTCAGTTTCAATAAATTTAGCAATAACAAAAATGTTTAAATCTATTGGCTGTATTTCAGTTTTATCAAAAAAAATTTTTTTTAAGTATTTCTTTCCCCCAGTACAAGATCTAATCTAGGATAATGATTTCCTTTTTTGACATTATGTGTGATAGACAGAATAATGGCTCCCCAAAGATGTCCCAGGCTGTGAATATATCTTTTACATGGTAAGAGGGATTTTGCTGATGTAATTAAGGATGTGGGAGATGGGAAGTTTATCTGGGATTATCCAGATGGGTGTGGTCTAATCTCGTGAATCCTTATAAGAAGGAAGCAAGAGTGTGAGAGTCAGAGAGAATGATTAAAAGATGTCGAATTGTTGACTTTGAAAATGGGGTTGTTATGCCCCAGTAATGGGTCCGTGATTAAAGGAGCAAGACCGATATAAAAGCGAAGGTCAAGCAAAGCTTTCTTTCGCACCAAGCATCAAGAATCTAACCGAACGTTCGGGGACACACGTCTTACAAGAGAGGGCAACCGTTCGCTGTTTCACAGACTAGCTTTTAAGGGCAAAGGCCTTTAAACCAGCCTATTACACCTTGATTGGGATTGGCACCCAAAAGGCTCCCAGAGGGCGGGGCCCATACTCCTTGGTAACCAGGAAGACAGTATGCATCCCCCCCACAGATCGGATGTCTCCACCTGGCCTGATCTACCCTTGTATCTGGGCTTTGCTACCTAGAGCTGTTTTTCCTGGACTTGTTTTTAAGTGAATCCCTTGGGAGAAGGAGAGCAGGGACAGTTTAAGGGTTAAACAACAAGGTTTTTGTTTAACCTCAATGAAAGCCTCTTGCTAAAATATAAAAATATAAAATACGTCCTTACAGGGTAAGGGACCACCCACCAAGGGATGCAGGTAGTCTCCAGAAGCTGGAAAAGGCAGGGCTCCTGGGTGGCTCAGTTGATTAAGTGTCTCCATTTAGCTCAGGTATGATCCCAGGGTTCTAGGATTGAGCCAGAACTCCCTGGTTAGTGGGGAGTCTGCTCCCTCTTCTTCTGCCCATCCCCTAGCCTATACTCTTTTACTCTCCCTCTATCTCAAGTAAATAAAATCTTAAAATAAAATAGAAGCTGGAAAAGGCAAGGAAAGGAATTTTCTTGTAGAGCCCCTAAAAGAAACCCAGACTGCATGAACACCCTGATTTGAGCCTAGTAAGACCTGTGTTAGATTTCTGACCTCAGGAACAGTAAAATAATAAATCTGTGCTGTTTTAAGCCCACTAAGCTTGTGTAAACTAATATCTCCTGTCTCTTTACTCTGCTTTAAAAGCTCCTCAGCCTTTCTTTTGTCTCTATGACATTGAAATGTAAAGTAACACAACCATCCCCTTTAAGTAAGATGTGTGTCTCTGAAACATTTGATTGATGTTTCTTAATGATTATATTCAGATTATGCATTTGAAGCCATGATGCTACATAAGTGATGAAATGTCTTTAGTTTATCACACCCAGAGGCACACAGTGTCCATTTTCCCCTCAAGGTGCTTAAACAGATCCCCTGGTGAAGATATTCTACTAGTTCTATGTATTTACTCATTAGCAACGCATGAGCAATATTAGAGGGAGATGTTTTAAGATCATGCACAGTTCCTCATCAAAAGTCTTTCCCCCAAATTTAGCATCTATTGATGCCTACCTAAACCATTCTTTACTGTATGTCATGTCAGTTTTTAATTATTTGTTTTTTTTATAAGATTTTATTTATTTGATAGAGATCACAAGTAGGCAGAGAGGCAGGCAGAGGGGGAGGCAGGCTCCCTGCTGAGCAGAGAGCCCAATGCAGGCTTGATCCCAGGACCCTGGGATCATGACCTGAGTTGAAGGCAGAGGCTTTAACCCACTGAGACACCCAGGTGCCCAGTTTTTAATTATTTTTAAAGGCAAGGTTAAACAAAGAAGTCATTGGGAATATGTAACCTCATTCTAACCATAATCCTCCAGGCCACCGTCCCCCTGCTGCCCCCTGCCCTGGGTGTGCAGGATTCCCAGGCTCCGGTCTTCCTGCCTTCTTTTGCTGGGCTCTGCTGCCTCTGGGCTCCTCCCATCTCCCTGGCCATTCCAGGGCTTCTCATTTGAGGTTTTGACTCTTCTTGAGTAGACACAACTGATTAAAGAAGCAAACACACACCTAATTGTTTTACCCTTCCCTCTTTCTATGCTTGGAGTGCCAGAGTTCTTAGGAAAGAGAAAAAAGGAGCTCCTGAAACCAGGCCTCTGAGACCCGCATTGTGTGGCACCTTTTCAAACCCTCTTCCGGCCCTACGTCCTCATGGGTTCCCGCTGCGCGGCAGACCCTCTACCAGCCGCACGCACATCCTCACGGGCTCCCTGTGGCCCCTGTTCCTCTGCACATGGTGGGACCTTTGATTCCAGTAACTCCAGACTCTAGGTTTCATTTTCGCTTCTGTAAGGGAGCCTTCCTTTTCCTCCTTGATGAAGCCAAATCCTCCAGTTGGAAACTCCCTTTGTGACCGTCTTCAAAGGAACAGTTTCCCATTTATTTGTGTATTTACTTAATGGATAACCTTCGGCTTAGACCTGTAAACTTCATGCGGACAGGGATTGTCTATGTTTGCTCTGTTTTTATAGCATCATTGCCTAATGACTGATAGGGACCTAATGAATAACTTGCTGAGAGAAAGTGAGGAAGGAAGGAGAAAAGTTCTCACGTAATCTCTTGTTATTCCTCTAAGGCACAAATTTGACCTGGATGGAGTCCACAGGATTATTGTGAGATGAATGCCTATAACGCCTCACACAATACCTGCACCTCAACATTATTGCCCTTCTTTTTTTAGATATATGTACATTTTATTAAAAATCTTATGCATAAGGCATTATGCAATTTTTAGGAATCAGGGTTTCCTTGAGGCTCCTATTAAACTACTTTCATTGAGGACGCCTGGGTGGCTCAGTGGGTTAATGACCTGCCTTCGGCTCAGGTCATGATCTCAGGATCCTGGAATTGAGTCCCGCATTGAGCTCTCTGCTCAGCAGGGAACCTCTCCGCCTGCTTGTGATCTCTCTGTCAAATAAATAGGTAAAATCTTGAAAAAAATAAAAACTAAACTACTTTCATGGAGTCATTTCCATAATCAAGGACTTCCTCATTGTTCCAGAGACTAAAGGATCAACGCCCAATTCCTGAATCTGATGCTCATGACTCTTCCTAATCTTGCCTCATCTTATTATCTTTTATTTCTCAACACCAACCTGCCACCCCAGGAAGATGCATCCCTTTCTCCTAACATTACCGTGCGTATTCTCAACTCTAGGACTTGGCTCAGAGCTACTGCCCTTCGCCACGAATGCCCTTCCCTCTTCCATCCGCTCATGCCGGTTCTGCTGCCCAGTCATGCAGTATCTTGCCCCTGAAAGCAACCTCATGACCCTCTTCATCCGAGGCCAGGAGGAGATCTCCCTTTCTCCCCAGAGCCATTTCCTACTGTTCGAGACCCAGCTCTCTTTGGAAAAACTGGCATTACCCCTGCTCTGCTTGACTCGGGGAGACACGGTGGTCAGTAACACCAACATGGGATCTGGTCTGTGGACCCTACCTTTTAGTTCATCATCTCTGCATTTTTATAGAATTTGTCCATTTTGGATACCTGTTCATTTTGAGTACCTGATCGTATATGGTTTACAGAGCTGTTTAAAATTGTATGTGTTATGTATTTGTCTCAACGTGTTGTGAGAAATAATTAAGATCGGAAAAAGTCCAAGATATAGGATATATACATTTGTTAGAGGCTACCATTATTTTGTCATGCTTTCTCTTTTTATTGTCTTATTTAGGGATTTATTTAGGAAAGATTAGGGGTCAAATCTTTCACTCCTCTGTATTTCTCTGCCATTCAAGGAGGTAGGTATTACTCAAAAAACTGCTCACCAATAAACACTTAACTGTTGTCAAAATATGTCCTGATTCCCAGATGTTAAAGGAGTCCATGTTCCTTGTTTAGAGTTCTTTGGTTCTCACTAACAGTAATGAATTGAAACTTAAAGAAGGAAAGCAGAGGGGAGGGGTGCCTGGGTGGCTCAGTGGGTTAAGCCTCTGCCTTCAGCTCAGGGTCCTGGGATCGAGTCCCGCATCGGACTCTCTACTTGGCAGGGAGCCTGCTTGCTCCTCTCTCTTTCTCTGCCTGCCTCTCTGCCTACTTGTGATTTCACTCTGTCAAATAAATAAATAAAATCTTTAAAAAAAAAAAAAAGAAAGCAAAAAAAAAAAAAAATTCTAGTTATAAGGATGCTTAAGAGAACAGCATTCTAGTAAAAGGGCAAGGATGTGGTCAGGCTTCATGAAGGGATTCCAGCCAGGACCGGAAAACTACCAGGTTTCCCTTGTCCTCTCTCTGAGTCTCTGCATCTCTGCCTTATGCTGTTCTGTCTGTGCAGAATTTCTTTGTGTTCCGGTCATCTGGTGAAACGTAGCTACCCCAGACTCCCAACTTTATATATCTGCGGTTGTGGCGCTGCTCAGAGATGGCTTAGTTTCTATTACCTACCGGCTTGGGGTAGGGACTTTCCGATTGGTCCAACTAGCTGAGGATCTACCATTATCCAGTTAAGCCGTAGGGCAAGTTTCCTAGTTGTTGGTAAGGATCCTGAGGCTCAACCCCTAGGATTAGAAGTACTTCCTAGAGAAACAGATTAAATCCTCCAAGTAGATACTGTACTTACCTACTTATACCTCCTATATAAAAAGAAAGTATTTTTTAGTGCATAGATATAAAATATTAAATGAATAAAATATAACATTAAATACTATTTTTAAGTAGCTCTTTTGTGTACTCAAACTACAGGACCCATCTTAATTAGTGATTATATGAAGATACTCTTCAGAATAGCTAGGCCATTACTGTCTGGTAGAAACATAATGGAAGCCATATGTGTAATCTTAAAAATTGTTCAGTGGCCACATTTAAAAAAAAAAAAAAAAAGTAAAAAGGAACAGGGGAATAAGTAAAATAGTTTTTTTTTTGGTTTTGTTTTGTTTTGTTTTTAAATATTTTATTTATTTATTTGACAGAGAGAGAGATCACAAGTAGGCAGAGAGGCAGGCAGAGAGGGGGGAAGCAGGCTCCCTGCTGAGCAGAGAGCCCGATGCGGGGCTCGACCCCAGGACCCTGAGATCATGACCTGAGCCGAAGGCAGAGGCCTAACCCACTGAGCCACCCAGGTGCCCCAGTAAAATAGTTTTTATTGTAATATATCCAAAATAACATTTTACCTTCTCAAACTAAATTAATGGAATATTTTAAGTTTTTTCATATTCAAAATCCACTGTGTATTTCACACCTATAGCACACTTCAGTGCAGACATTAAATTTTCGTCAGAAATATTTACTCCTTTCAATTTTCATAAAATTTACAATTGAAAGTGCAGATTCATATACCAGAGTTTTTCCAAATATACTTAAAGGTTTTCCAGGCCTGGGGCAGCTGGTGTGGCTTGGTCAGTGGAGCATCTGACTCTTGATTTGGGCTCTGGTGGTGATCTCAGAGTTGTGAGATCCAGCCCCGCGTGGGGCTCCATGCCCAGCACAGTCTGCTTGAGATGCTCTCTCCCCTCCCTCTGCCCCTCCCCCAGCTTGCATGTGCTCTCTAAATAAATAAATAAAATCTTCAAAAAAAAAAAAAAAAAAAACTCAAAAACCACACTTCCTCCAGTCACTGAATTGTATTGATTTTTTTACTTTAAACAAGTTAAGTAAAATTAAAATTTTAGTGCTTCAATCAGCCAAGCTACAGTTTGTGTGGTAAGTAGCCACAGGGGCTAATAGCCCCCGTATTGGCTAGTACAGATTAGACAGACCCTGGTATTTTATGGAGAAACATGAAGCTCTGAATAGATTAAGTGACTTGACTAAAAACCACAAAGTGTGTGAATAGTTGGGACTAGACAGTGAGCTTCTTGTTCATCATTTCTGCCCTTACCTGGCCATGCCATTCCTCCGTCACTGTGCCATTTGGGGTGAGGATCAGAGACCATTTATAGGCCTGCCCTGGGAAATAACATATATTTATAGTGTTTGGACTGATTACCAGCTTAATCAGATTGAGGTTTCTTCATCACTTTAATCCAAGCAAGAACATGAGAGTCAGATGCCTGAAGAGCTTCTCCAAAAGGTAGTTAAGATTTTAGAGATTCCATACCAGCATTGGGAGCACACACTGTTTTTGCAAAGTGCTTTGATAGAAATGTTTGAAATTTGCCTGCCTTGGAATGTTTGAGAGTAGCAGGGGAGTGTGTTCTCCAGCCCTAAGGGTAAATACTAGAAGGAGAATAAAGAAAGTCCACTAAAGACGACTGGCATTTGCTGTCTGGGTGTGACAGTTGGCTCGGAGAAATTTATTTTCATCATTAGGACTCTGAATTCATTGAACTGACACAGAAAGAGCCATTTCCACTCCCCAGAGCTCTCTTACTTGAGTCGAAGGACCGGTATGCGTGGTCCAGATGTGAGACCGTAAGACTCATGGTCATCTTTGTGGAAAGCAAATACTGCAACTGTACGTGCTTTATACCACTGATGAAAGAACTAGGTGAGTCCTGGCGTTCTCATGTTTCTGTTTTACATTTATTGTACAACCTTGAACAAACCACTTCATGGCTCTAGGTCTTGGTTTTCCCATTTCTGAAATTGGTGGGACTGGAGCAGGTGGTCTTCTGCATTCCTTCCAGATCTCAACTCTAGTGATTCTCAATGGCATGGCTCTATGTTCTTTGGATCTCTCAGCCTGGAGGTCAATGCTGGAAGCACAAGAAGAAAGAAAGGAATGCTTTGTGCCTTGGGCATTCATACCTCTAATTCTGACCAGACTGAGGTTTCTCACACACACACACACACACACACACACACACACACACACATTAAAGCAAAGAAAACTAAAACAATCTACCTGGGCAGTAAGGCTGGTAATCAGATTAGATGGATTAGAAGAAAGGGTGCACGCTGTGGATATTCCTTAGAGGGCTCATGGTTTATGAGGCAGGGCTTTTCTCCCTAAGAATCACTAATGGAGTCATTACCCCAGCTCCTTTGTAGGGAACTCTCACAATGTAGATACTTGCATTAGGACCACTAAGGAAGGCCACAGGTCTCTCTCTACTGAGAGCTACCAAATGGAGGGTAGCACCAAGTATGCGTGAAATGTTATATTTTATAGTATGTTTTTTCCAGTGAAAGCTAATGGTGCCTGCTCTTAGAGACTCCCTGTGCATCTAAGACTGATGCAGAATAATGTGTAAACTTCTTTTAGCTTATAAACCAGAACAATTTCTTGAAAGGATGAGGGGATAGAGAAGAGAAAGGCATGCCAGACTGAGGAAGTCCTCAGGGCATTTGTAAAGCACCCAGTTTCAGCCACGGTCTCGAATGTATCAGTTCTGGGACTGCAGAGGTGTTATATCACATATCATATAGTATCTATTTTATATGCTCATATAGGACCCACTTTAAATTTATGTGTGGTTTTAGAATGTGCATAGATATTTTCATTATTGGTCTTTGGAAGCAGTCCTATTCCTACTTATGTTTAGAATGCTTTTAAGTATAGTAGTTTTTATATCTTTTATTTCATCATTTAGTTAAATCATTAACTTGGTCATGATACTTTAAAATCCCTTAGGAATTTTACAGCTTTTTTTTTTTTTTTTTTAGATTTTATTTTTTTGACAGAGAAAGATGCAACGAGAGAGGGAACACAAGCAGGGGGAGTGGGAGAGAGAGAGAAGCAGGCTTCCTGCCAAGCAGGGAGCCTGATAGGGAGCTCGATCCCAGGACCCCAGGATTATGACCTGAGCCGAAGGCAGATGCCTAACCATCTGAGCCACCCAGGAGCCCCAGGAATTTTTCATCTTTTGAACAAATCTTCAGTGGTGATGGCATGGTAGCAGGTCAAGAATTATAGATGAATTGATTCAGTTAGCATTTTAGAATGATACATATTACCTAGGAATTGAAAGCATGTTTTTCCAGTAGTCTTAGCTTGAGTTGCTGTAATTAACCCAGCAAATATAAGACAGAAGCTACCAGGAAAGAAGATAAGAAATTGAGAGTCTGGGGTTAAGGAAAACCCAGGCAGATTTTCCCTTTCAAAGCAAGGAATATGTTTTGTTTTGCATGTATATGCAGGAATGGAACTTTAAATTAGATGTACTTCAAGAATTTGACAGGTACCTCTTACCTCACTTCTTTGGCCTCCTGTGTGGTTTTATCAACTTTCCCAATTCTTCACATTCTTCTGCTAGTAAAATAGAGAACATTATTTGTATCTTACATTCTTCTGATGAATGTTGTGAGTTGATATTTATACAGAACTATTTAAGCTTAAAATGGTTTCTGAAAGCTAAGGAATAGTGATGATAATGCCTGTTATTAAGGCAAAGGGAAAAATTACATTTGGGAAACTGACAGCCTTCAATCATGTTTCTTAATCATAATCTTAGAAGAGTCAGAAAGCAGATATATTATTTCACAAATGAAATGATGAGTTTCCTATGTTTCATTCTATTATATTTAATTAAAAAGAAAATATGATCTAGTCAAAGCTGGTTTTCTTGCAGACAGGTCAAAACTGGCTGATACCTAATTTTTCAGCCTCAGAGCTATCTTTAATAAGTCCAAGAATCCTAAAAAGCTAACATGTGACTCTTTAAGCAAATTAATGAAAAGATAGAACTCTGAATTGATTATACAGTATTTTTCCCAAGGAAATTTGGCAAGAATGAATAATGAATGAAATACAATTTACAAGATGTTTAGAAATGTGATTTTCAGTAGTGTAGTAGTACAGAAGCTCATATTAACAAGCAGAGAATTCTTCATAAGTTATAAAGGGCAAGTTTTGGGCTAAAATTAGATGTGAGAGTTCCAGGATTTAACTGTAAGAAATTATAAGTTAAGGCTAGAAAACTTTTGCTAGGAAAAGTTGGTTGCTTCAGTTGTTGATTGGGTATGTGAAAGCTGGGGACCGTGGGGGACCGTGAGTGGCGGTGAGGGCATTGTCATAGCTAAATAAGAACTTAAATACAGAATGGAAACAAAGAGTTCAGCCGAAAGTAGAGATAAACAGAAACAGTAAGCATCAGAGTTCCCTGGTTTAAAAATAAGAAACCTGTAACCAAAATCATTTCTAACCACAAAAAAGGAAAAGGGGGAAAAAAAACAAAAACAAAACAAAACAAAACCCTGCTCACTTAAGGCGCCAAGACTAGCAGAAACTAAGGGAGTACCTTAGTTCAGAATAAGAGAATTTGATTTTGGTTTTTCTATGTCAGAAGATTTGAGGGAAGGATAGACAAGCATATTGATAAAAGTGGAGTGAAGACAGGGTTTAAAGAGACTGACACCTAGAATCTGCTTGCCACAGAAAAATTTGCACAATTACAACGGAATGAATTAATTGGAGAAGGCTGCACCACCATATAAATACTCTTCAAACAGTTATTTGCAGTTTGTGCTGTATCCCATATCCTAGGAAATCTGCCCCTTGCTGACAGGGCTGACTGTCTAAAAGGGAATTATCACTGTTTAAATGGAGGGAGACTTGGAGAGCGATTCAGTCCCAAAGGAAAGAGTGACATTTTGGAAAGAGACCTGTGAATGATGCAAATGTGAACTTGCATGTGCTTGAGATAAGCACTGATTAAACAAAACAAAGAATCCATTCTGAACATACTTTGGAAACACATAGGCTTTGAGAACTTGGTTGATGAGTTGAGTGAAATGGCCTAATTGAACTAATTCCCATTTGGGGGTTTGTTTATTCTACTTTTCTGAAGCCAGAGCCAACACTTTTGAAAGTTTTGAATGACATTTCGTGCTTCCAGGAATTGGGGCTTACCAATTTGTAGATAAACCCGTTTCCTTTTTGGCTGTGTTATATTAATTAAAACTGTTCTGTTAAATGAATAGAAGATAGCCCCCTTGTATAATTTAGGATAAATTACTTGGCCTTCCCCCATAGATATATTCTGCTGGTAGGAAGGGAAATCTAGTGGTTTGGTTCATTTTACATAGCATCAGCTCCTCCCTATAATATTTTTATTACAGCAGAAGTTATTTTAGATTTGTTAGGATCTTATAAACCAAGGCAATTATAGCTATCCCCAATCTTATTTTTCTCACTTGTTATATTTTAGCAGAGTTTAAAAAAAAAAAAAATTCAGAGCTTCTACTTAAAAGATCTTTAAAGAAGAAAACATAGTGTTAAAGTATACAAAGTATATGAACTTATTTCATGTAATTATTTTAAGTAATGTTACACTGATTTTAAAAAATAGAATGGGTTTTAATATATCAAAGAGATTTTTTTCCTAATAATCTAAGCCTTTATTGGCCCAGAGCCATTTATAACAGAGGCTGGAAAACTATAGGCCAGATCCAATCCACTGCTTGATTTTAATGGTCAGTCAGCTGAGGTTGGTTTTTACAGATGAATGTTCACAGTCTATTTGATAATAGAGAATATTTTGAAACCCAGCTAAACAAAATGTTGACCCAAAATAATTTCATTCTTATTGGCAGACCTATGTTACAAGAGATGAAATTTGATGATTATGCAAAAGACATATTTAATTATTGTGACTACATTTTAATTTTGTAATAAGTTTTATAGAAATTCGCTTTCTCTCTATAATTGCACCTACATAATATCCTTTATTTTCGTCTCTTGGTATGTAAAGCCTAAAATACGGATTACCTAGCCCTTTATAGAAAGTGTCGACCCCTGACACAGAGTATTTTTTTCTCATTCATTTTTTATTCACTCATGCATTTGTTCAACAAATAGTTTCTGAACAATTTTCCCATGCCAGACAGTTCTAGGCTGTGTCTAGAACTGCCTTCATAAAACTTACTTTCAAGTTGTGTGCATCATCTCCTCACAACTAACTTGTTCTATTATTCCCATTCTATAGAGAGGTTCAGAGACTTTATGCAGCTTTTCTGGAGTTTCTCAGCCCAAATCGAACCCCAGTTATACCTGACTATACAAATTTGAACTTCTAACCTAATGGGTAGGGCTCGCTTCAGGGACATGTCTCCATGATTGGTTTAATGCTCTGCTGTCACCATCTTAATAATTATTCATTCTTGAACAAATTATTCATTCTTGAACAAATTTTGCACTTGGCTCTACAAATTATGTAGCTGGCTTGCTGCAAAGATAAAAGTGCTTCTCTCTGAGACCATTCTCCTGCCAGGGCTGTTTGTTTTTTAAATAACCACATGAATTTATCTATGAAGAAGTCTTAGAATCTATCAAGCACTTTGGAAAAATAAGCTATTTTTAACCCACTGTTTCATATTCCAGTTCACCAAAAGACTTCAAGTCCTTGAGGGCTAGGACTCTCTCCTACAATGTTTTTTTCTTTTTTTTCTTTTTTTTTGGATAACTCCCTCTATGCCTAAAACTGTTCTAAGAACATTGTGAGTGAGTAAAGTGAGTAAACCTTGTCAAGGCTAAGACTTGGTTCCATCTTTAATTTACTTCCATGGAAGACCAACATTCTTCTTCTTCTTCTTCCTTTTCTTCTTCTTCTTCTTCTTCTTCTTCTTCTTCTTTTTTTTTTTTTTAAGATTTTATTTATTTATTTGACACAGAGAGAGAGAAAGTGCACAAGCATGGGGAGCAGCAGACAGAGGGAGAGGGAGATCTCTCCACTGAGCAGGGAACCCCATGGGAGTCTCAGTCCCAAGACCCTGGGATCATGACCTGAGCCAAAGGCAGACATAACCAGCTGAGCCACCCAGATGCCCAAAAGAGCAACATTCTTTACCATCAGTACTTTGTTCACATCTTTATTCATTTGCAAATTTAGAAGCAGATGTTACATCTGAGTTAAACAAAACACAAGAACTGACCTGTTCTGATATAAGGAAATTCTTTGTCCAGCAGTGACCAAAACATTAATGTCTTTGAAGAAGGATGCTCCAAGTTTATTGTATTTATAACAGATTCGTTTATCTTCCTTTCTTTCAATTTCTTGCAGCCTAGTCATTGTTGGATAAGAGTGATGGTGGAACAGTTGTCAGTCAGCTTAACTGATCTTCTGGACAAGTTTTCAAATATTTCTGAAGGCTTGAGTAATTACTCTATCATAGACAAACTTGTGAAAATAGTGGACGACCTTGTGGAGTGCATGGAGGAACACTCATCTGAGGTAAATTTGTATTCCTTGGGATGGCTTCTTATTACTCTTCTCTAAGACCTATGCTGATTGGGGGTGGCAAGGGTGGGTGGTGTCTTTTATTTGTGAAATGTTCCATTAAAGAAAGTTTTTCAAGGTGAGCACAGAAAATAGGTGGTTATAGTCACACTGAAATCCTGGAATATACCTTAAGGCTTAGATGTCATTTAATATAAAATAAAATTTATTCACACTACAATGTAAAAAAAAAAAATAGCCCTTTATTTTGTGAGGGAAGTCCACATAACTCACCTTTTAGGTTACAAATGTTCATTTACCTTTAAATGGAAAATTGCCAGGGCACCTGGGTGACTCAGTGGGTTAAAGCCTCTACCTTCAGCTCGGGTCATGATCCCAGGGTCCTGGGATCGAGCCCCACATCGGGCTCTCTGCTCCACGGGGAGCCTGCTTCCTCCTCCTCTCTCTCTCTGCCTGCCTCTCTGCCTACGTGTGATCTCTGTCAAATAAATAAATAAATCTTAAAAAAAAAAAAAAAAGGAAAATTGCCTATAACGAACACTTAGACTTAACCTATTCATAGTAATCATGTCACAACAGTGAATTTTACCAGCGCCAGGCCATTTGATGATTAGCTGTCACCAGCTTCAGAATGTGGGCCTGGCAGGGCTGTGAGATTGACGTATATTGACGAGGCAATGTATAGAGATTAAGAATGATGTGTTAGAGTTCAAATTCTGACTTTGTCACTAGTTTACCTTTGTGAACTTAACCTCTCTGTGTTCACTCTCCTTATCCCTAGAATGACAGTAAGGGATCCATCTCATGGAGCTGACATTAGATGATCCGTGATTAGTGCCTTAGGACCATGTCTGGCAAAATAAATCCTAATAAACATTTTTATTATTATTTTAGAATACCACACTCCATAATAAAATCGGTCTTGGAAGACCTGCTTTGGCATAGAGTTCACAATTCATTGTCTGCCCTACAGGCCTTCTAGGTGTTTCAATATGTTTTAGAGATCATTCTGTAGTGTAAAACTTAAATATTTCTCCAAATTCCAGTTTCTCTGTAAGACCCAATATTCATCCCCTTTGTGTTCACACTCGGAATTCTTAACCGCACTAAGAGCCTCCTCACTACATCTCATCACATCTGTTGCTTTGCTTTTTAATTTCTAAATTAGTGTGTCTTACAGTCTATGACGTTTTAGAATTAACATGTCTTTTTATATCATAGTAGTACAAATAGGGTTCTGATGGCAGTGATAAGAGGCAGAGGGCATCTGAGGAACAATGTCGTGAAGGAAATAATCCACCACTGGGGCTTGAAAGATGAGTTAAGCATTAGGTAAATGGTGATGTCAAGAAGAGCATCCCAGATACTGAAGAGTATTCATTTGATAATCATGACACTGTGGCTAGAACCCAAGTGGTATTTCTCTATTGTTTTTGGAGATGGAGTTAATATGTATACAGCACTTAGTGCGGTTCATAGCAAGTGCTACATGGGTGTTATTGTTACCTACTTTTATTTATAGACAGTCATGCATGTATGAATTCCTAAAATACAGTCTGGTTTGCTTTCCTGGGGAATTTCTAGAAATTAATCATACTTATTTCTTTTATAACTTGGTTCTTTTGCTCAGCATTATGTTTATAAGATATATCCACTTTGAGGCATAGAGCTGAAATTAAGTTTTTCCTGCTTATAGAATGGACTTAATATACTGATATTTATTAAACCACTTTTTAAAAAAATAAATTTAAATTCAGTTGACCAATATATCGTCCATCATTAGTTTCAGGTGTAGAGTTCAGTAATTCATCAGTTGCTTATAACACTCAGTGCTCATCACATCACGTGCCTTCCTTAATGCCCAGCACTCAGTTACCTGATGCCCCCCCCCCACTTCCCCTCCAGCAGCCCTCAGTGGGTTTCCTATAGTTAAGAGTCTCTCATGGTTAAATCACTCTTCTGTTGTTTGATGTAAGGGTTATATTACACTGTTGCTAAGAACTTTGCTTGTATGTCTCCTCGCATGTATGTGCAAGAGCTTCTCTAGCGCATTCACCCAAAGTGGGATTTCTGGGTTACAGAATGGGCACATGTCCAACCTTACCAAACGCACCAAGTTATATTATTCTACCAATATATAAGAGTCCCCCTTTTCCGTATTCTTCCCACTATTTAGTATTATCTGACTTTTTAATCTGGGGCTATTTTGAGCATGTGTTATAAGAGGGATTTTTTAAAATAAAATAAATAAAATATTTAAAACTATATATATAAATATGTAAATAAATGTATAAAATATAAATGACATATATTTAGAGCATATGTTATGAGGTATTTTTTAATAAAAATAAATATAAAAAATAAAAAAATATAAATAAATATAATATAATAAAGTTATAAATAAAAATAAAAAATAAAAGAATCATTATCTTAGTGAGCATCTTTAAAGAACAGTGTCTCTAATTTGTTGCTAACATTATTTTGTTTTGATACCCTATTCACCTTATCCCCACTACCACTTCATTCCTTTATCTGGAATTGAGCCCCAGACCAAAGTAGGGCTCAATTCCAGTACCAATTTGAATTATGTAGGTTAAGATAGTTGTCTAAAAGTGTTAGTTTTACTTGCATCTTTGGGGGACATTTTTATAGCCTGTTACCTCGACATCAGTTAGATCTGTAAACTGTCTGAAGAATATAATCCTGTTTTCTTCCAGAATGTAAAAAAATCACCTAAGAACCCAGAACCCAGGCATTTTACCCCTGAAGATTTCTTCAGAATTTTTAACAGATCCATTGATGCCCTCAAGGACTTGGAAACAGTGGCATCTAAAACTAGTGAATGTGTGCTCCCTTCAACATTAAGTCCTGAAAAAGGTAAGACAAATAAGAATTTCCAATTCATATGTGAAAAGCAAGCTTGAATCTTGTATATATAGGTAAGACTCTACCTCTGACTCAAATATATGTGTAGCTAGAGAAAGATGTATGTGTACATGTCTAACACAGAGACATATATAAATGGCATGAAAGAAATAATCAGTTGATTTGTTGGTTTTCAAACCAAAGCAACACTTGTCATTTTCAAATATAAGAATTTTCTGTTGGTAAACAATATGGGAGGTAGATTTATCTGATACTTGCTTGTATTGTATAGTGTGTGTTACTCTTCATCTCCAGTTTTCTTAATGTTCCCTTTTCAAGCCTTTTCCTTAAGGTCTACCTCTGAGTCATGAATTCTGATCTTTACCAGTTACTCAGTATTGAGACTTGTTTTCCCATTGGGAAAATCTGTGTTACTTATGTTTGTTAAGTATACAGGCAATGAATCTTTGCCCTGTAAGGTGACTGTGATGAATTTCTTAATTAAAATAGAACAGGACCCAGTAAGAAATAAATAGGATCTGAATAATCAAAATTTGGGAAGCAGACCTTGAAAGTACTCTGGTATTGCACTTCAACCTTTTGCACACTCTGTAATTTATGTAAATCACCATGCAACACTGACACATTATTGCTTTCTATTTAGATTCCAGAGTCAGTGTCACAAAACCATTTATGTTACCCCCTGTTGCAGCCAGCTCCCTTAGGAATGACAGCAGTAGCAGTAATAGTAAGTACATACGTCTGATTTAATGCATGCATGGCTCCAGTTAGCACCTATGGGAGTATTGCATGGGCTTTAAAGGAAATTTCTGCAATTATAATATTAATACTGTTCTGGTACTGTTCTTCCTGTTACAATCTTCCTGAGAATTAAATATTAGGTTTCTATGTAAGTGATGAATCAGTAAATTCTACTCCTGAAATCAATATTATACTATATGTGAACTAACTAGAATTTAAATGAAAATTTGGGGGTGCCTGGGTGGCTCAGTTGCTTAAGCATCTGATTCTTGGTTTTGGCTCAGGTCCTGATTTCAGGGTCATGAGATCAAGCCCCGCATGGGCTCCTCACTCAGCATGGAATCTGCTTGAGATTCTTTCTCCCTCTCTGTCTGCCCTTCCTGCTTGTGTGCACTCTCTCTCTTTCTCAAATTAATAAATATTTTTTAAAAAAAATTTTTAATAAGTAAATAAATATTAGTTTTGTAGGAATGGGTTTCCCTACAACCCAAGATGATCTTTAGAGTATTGGGCCAAAATCTGTTAAGATTGTTTTAAATAAGTCATATAGTTACTTTTAGAAATATGATTTAAGCTTTATTCATTGTCAACTTAATATATTTGTTGTGGGATTTGCCTGACAAAATGGAATTTTAAAATTGAAAGTACAGATGTTGGTTGTATTAGAATTCTAAGGATATTTTCAGTTTTGCTATATCAGTATTTACAATTTTATATTTGTGCATCTGATGATTTTATTTACTATAAAATAATGTTAGAAGAGAATATGCTTCTTCGCCTTAAATTTATGTGCTCTTTGACTAAGGACCCAATTTCCTGGTAGTCTGATGTCCTCCTTTTAAATACAGGGAAGGTCGTTATAAAGGTCATTGGATTTTACTAAATATTCTGATCCTCTAGTTTCAAGGAAGCTGTAGAAGGAAAAAAAATCATCCTATGATCTTAGTTAAAAAAGTTATCCCTTAACTTAGTAATGGCGGGGCGCCTGGTGGCTCAGTGGATTAAGTCGCTGCCTTCGGCTCAGGTCATGATCTCAGGGTCCTGGGATCGAGCCCCACATCGGGCTCTCTGCTCAGCAGGGAGCCTGCATCCCTCTCTCTCTCTCTCTCTCTCTCTCTGCCTCCCCATCTACTTGTGATTTCTCTCTGTCAAATAAATAAATAAAATCTTTAAAAAAAAAAAAAAGACTTAGTAATGGGGTACTGTCATATGTTCAAGGACATAGAGAGGACCTACCTATAAAAAGTAATAATCAATTTAGTACAAATCCACAATACCAGTTCTGTAATTCAGAAAAAATTTAAAAACCTCTAAAATCCATTTGTTTGGGAATTTTTGGCACCAAAACCTGACCTGACCTAAACTGAGATAAGGCTGTTTATAGTCTTTCTCCTTCTAAAAGTGAATATTTATAGATTTCACTATAGAAATATTGTGTTTGATCACAGCATGCTACCTAGACTTTGCTGAGGATATTATATACAATATCTGTAAGACAGAATCTTCTAAAATCTCAAAATTCTGAATTACAAAACATATCAGATCTGAAAAGTTTTAGAAAGAGACTGTGTTAACCAGTCAAGGTCTTTCTTACTAACTACTGATTTTATTTTATTAATCTTTTCAAAGATGCAACTTTTGGCTTCTTAATTTATATTTCATTGGTTTCTCATCTTTATTATTTCCTTCTTTTTACTTTGGGCTTAGTTTGTTCAGCTAAGTTGTAGCTGAAGTCCTTAAGGTTGAAAAGTTTGATTAGTGATTTAAGCCATTCTAATTTTCTGTTGGAAGCACTTAAAGTTATAAATTTTCTTGTAAGCAACTTTAGTTGCATCCCACACACTTTGATATATTGTGTTTCCATTATTTCTTCAAAAATATCTTTTAATTCTCCATGTGATTTCTTCTTTAATTCATGAGTAATTTAAAAGTGGGTTACTTAATGTCTAAAAATATGTATTTTTTTTGGATATCTTATTGGTTTCTAAATTCTATTGTCAGAAAACATACACTGTAATCTTTCAAAATTTATTGAAACTTATGTGTATCATTCAAATAATGAGTGTAGCATTCTAAAATTTGATCAAAATGGCTGATAATGTTCAGATCTTCCAAATGCTTATTAAATTTTTTTATCTAATTTTCTTTATCAACTACTAATAGAGGAACAGTAAAAATCTTTTATTTGTGGTTTTTGCCATTTCTCCTTTTGGTTATGTATTTTCTACTTCATATTTTGAAGCTGTATTATTAGGTGGGTATAGATTAATTATTGTTATGGGTTCCCTGATTAACAGACCTTATATTGTTAGTGAAATAATCATCATTATCTCTGCTAGAATTCTTTGTCTTGAAGTGTATTTTGTCTGCGTTAGTGGAGCCAGTTTTTCTTATGCTTACTGTTTTCATGGTATACCTTTCTTCTTTTCAACCTACTGTCTCTATTTTTAAAGATCATCTCTGGTAGTCAGTGTATAGTTGGGCCTTGCTATTTCAGCTAGGCTGTCTTTGACTTTTAATTAGAGTATTTTATCCATTTATATTTAATACAGTTATTGGTATGGTTGGATTTGGGCCTATCATTTATTTCCTATTTGCTTCATTTGTTTGTTTCTCCTTTCCAGATTGATTTTGGGTTAATTTTGTTAATTTTATTTTCAATAGCTCTCTTTGCATTATTTTATGGTTGTTTTAGGAATTACAGTATACATCTTGCAGTGTTCTACTTAATATTGTAGCACTTAAGAAAAAAATATGAGAATCATCTTTTGTGCTGTGTTGACATATAGATCTACATAGGCTATAAGCCTCACTATAGTCTTATAATTATTGCTTTAAGCTATCCTATGTCTTTTTTAAAAAACAAAAGAATATAGTTGTCTTTTATATTTACCCATATATTATTTCTTAAACTTTGCATTCCTTCTTGTAAACCGAACTTTCCATCTAGTGTTAATTCCTTTCAGTCTAAAGTACTTCCTTTAGTATTTCCTGTGGTGTAAATCTACTGGCAACAAAATCTTTTTTTTTGTTGTTTTTTAATTAAAAAATGTCCGTGGGGGGGGCGCCTGGGTGGCTCAGTGGGTTAAGGACTCCACCTTCGGCTCAGGTCATGATCCCAGGGTCCTGGGATCAAGCCCCACATTGGGCTCTCCGCTCTGCGGGGAGCCTGCTTCCTCCTCTCTCTCTGCCTGCCTCTCTGCCTACTTGTGATCTCTGTCAAATAAATAGAATATTAAAAAAAAAATAAATGTCCATGGGGCACCTGGGTGACTCATTGTGTTAGTGGCCATCTCTTGATCCCAGCTCAGGACTTTATCTTTGGGTCATGAGTTCGGGCCCCACATTGGGCTCTGTGCTGGGCATGGAGCGTACTTAAGAAAAAAAAAAATGTTGGGGCACCTGGGTGGCTCAGTAGGTTAAGCCACTGCCTTTGGTTCAAGTCATGATCTCAGGGTCCTGGGATGGAGCCCCGCATCAGACTCTCTGCTCAGCAGGGAGCCTGCTTCCTCCACTCCCTCTGCCTGCCTCTCTGCCTGCTTGTTATCTCTCTCTGTCAAATAAATAAATAAAATCTTTTAAAAAAAAATGTCTTCAGTACTGCAGGTGCTTTTTACTGGATACAGAATTCTGAGTAGTCAGAATTTTTTTTCAGTCCTTTAAAGATGTCACTTAATTGTCTTCCTGCTTTTATTGTTTTCTGAGAAAAAGGCATCCAGAGTTTATATTTGTTCTAATATGTACTGGGTCATTTTTCCCTCGGCCTTTCAAGTTTTTCTTCTGTGTAGTAGCTTGACTAAGATGTGCCTAGGACTGGGTTTTGTTTTTTGTTTTTTGGGGTTTTTTTTGTATTTTTTTTTCTTTTGTGTATTGTCAAGCCTCTTTGATACATAAGTGTATTTTCCCAAAATCTTGGGGAAAATTTGTCCATAACTCTTTCAAATATTTTTCTTCATTTTCTCTCCTCTCCAAAAGGAATCACACATAGTATATTTAATCACACCCATAGCAATCACATATTTATTAGGTAGTTTGATCTTGTCTCACAGATTATGGAGGTTTTATTCAGATTTTTTTCTCTCTCTCCCCAATCTCTCTGTTCACCAAAATGCATAATTTCTATGCATTATTGCATAAAAATTATGGAATATTTATGCATTATTGCAAATATGCAATAATATGCATTATTGCAATATTTCTTATTGTTTTCAAGTTTCCCTACTCTTCTGCCATCTGTAAGCTGCTGAACATTTCATTCAATACATTTTTTTTTTCATCCAATACAATTGTTTTTAATTTTTTTAAAACCAGTTTTGGTTCATAGCAAAATTTAGGGAAAGATATAGATTTCCCACATACCTCCTGCCCATACCCATGTGCAGCCTCTCCCGTTATCAATATTCCCCACATAGAGGGAATATTTAACCTTTGTTAAAACTGATAAACTTTCCTGGACACATCATAGCCATTCAAAGTGCCTATTTTACATAGGTTTCAGTCTTGGTGCTATACATGCTATGGGTTTGGATCTAGTACATTTTTTCATTTCTAAGTTTGTATTCTAAAATTTGCGTTTAATTCTAAAATTTGCATTTAATTTTTTATTGTATATTTTCCTGCTGAGATTTTCCATCTGCATATTCATTATGATATTTTCTTTTTTGGCCCCTGGATGTATAGTTGACCTTTGAACAACAGGGGTTTGAACCACCTGGGTCCACTTGTACACAGATTTTTACAGTACTGCAAATTTATTTTCTCATGATTTTCTTGACATTTTCCTTAGATTATTTTAATATATATAATAGCTATAATATATAAAATATGTGCTGTTTGTTATCGGTAAGGCTTTCAGTCAATAGTGGCCTATTAGTAAAGTTTTAGGGAAGTCAGAGTTACATGTAGATTTCTGCTGTGCAGGAGGCTGGTGCTCCTAACCTCTGCATTGTTCAGGGGCCAATGTTGTTCTGAATCTCTGAAGTTCTCATCTCCTGATCTCAACATACAGGTCATCTCAGTGTTGGTATGTGTTGACTGCCCCCAACTCCCTGATTATGGGTTGCATTTCCCTTTAAGTGGCTGGTTATTTTTGAATACATGCTGGATATTGTGGATATTATGTTTATGAGAATGTAGATTTTATAGCATTTCTTTAGATACTTCTGAGTTTTATACAGATAGGCAGTTCAGTTAGTGGCAGATTATCTTTATTTTCCTTCCCTGTCTTGTTTTTGAGCTTTCTTAGAAGGAAGGGGGAACATAGGCTTATTGCTAAGGCATAGAATTTCTAAAGTACCTCTTGAGTGCCTATTATTCTCCCCATTCTGGCTTGTCAGAGCTCCTTTGTCTCTGATCAACAGTCAAGATCATAGCTTCCCAGATATTGTTTATTGCCAGGCTTTGTGAAGTCTCTTCCTTGCATGTACAGCTTATTTTTTTTAACCATTGACTTAGGGAGGTTCCTCCAGAGATTTCTGGTGCTCCTTTTCTACACAGTTCCTTTCCCACCAATAACCTTGCCCCACAAACTCCAGACACATCTGCATCCCTGAACTTCAGTCTCTGATTCCTTATTTCTGTGAAACTACTGAACCCTAGTTGGGTTCTATCTTTCATACCTCCCAGCCAGAAAATGAAGACAATCATGGGCCTCACCAGATATGTTTTTATTCTAAGGGATTACGTTCTTGAGCTACCTATTGACTAATGTATGAAGGTAACTACCTCAGGTAATTTGTTTAGTATAACAGTTATTTAGGTTGGGAAGGCTAATATGTTATTACCATGGTTGGAAGCAAAGGTCTTTTCTACTTAACCTCAAAGGACATTGAATATAAAACACCTATTCATTTTTTTTATTACAAAATGGTCAGCCTTCTTTTTTTGTTTTACTTTCCTTTTTTCCTTTTTATAAAAAAAATATGAATCTTGCATAATTTGCAGCTTTTTGCCAGGAGACGTTACTCATTAACATGGCACTTAGATACCCATGTGCAAAGGCTTGCTCTTGTAGAGTTTACCTTCTTGTAAGAGAAAGTCCTAGTATTTTTATCATATATATATATTACAATATATATTATAATAGAAGTATGTCAGTGTTTTTAGTCATATCATAAAGGAGATGAGACTTTTTGGAGGGATATGGCCAGGGAAATTTGAAGGGAAATTTGCAGGATAAAATCCCAAAAAGTGGTCATGGTAGCTATATGAAGGAGTCCTGAGACATGAGTGTTTTTTTATTATGCCATGATTCTCCCTTATTAGAAGTGTTCAAGTTATCCAGAAAGAGTTGTGTTTTCAAAATAATAGTAATTTCCTTTGTATCAAGCTAAAAGAATGTTTAAGATCCTTGCAGACTATATTTAAATGATACGGAAGTTATCCTTACTTTGACATTACTTTATTCATCTTCTAAAAAGACAGTCTTTGAGTCAGACTGCCTGGGCTTCTATATCAGTGTTGGCCCTTGGATAACTGTGTGACCTTGAGCAAGTTAATCTCTCTGGACTTGCCAGTCAAGTGAAGGATGAAAGTACCTCCTTCATAGAGTTTCTGTGAGTTTTAAATGTGTCAACACACACCAACTCGGAGCTATGCCTTATTTATAATACATGTTCATCATTATTAGAATAATTAGGTGCACCAAGGCTGTGGGTCAGTACTTATGGCAACCTGCAATGAGCTTTGAATCTGAATTAAGGAGGGGTACTGATTTGAAGGTTTTCTAAGCACCAAGAGGTCCATGTTCACAGGCATGGTGATGCCTGTAAGTAAAATCATTTGAAAAAGCAGGTCAGCAAAATCATAGCACAGTTTTTTGTGTTCTGTATTTGAACAGATGTTGGGTATTATTGGTCAAACCAAACAAGTCAGTTTCCATTAATTTTGGACATTCATAATAAGGAGACAGAATTATGACAACAAAGCCCAGAGATGTGGGATTACTCAAATCCTATCCAGATGAGCTTCCTCACCCTACAAGTTTTATGTGGCAGTCTTTACATGAAAGCAAAGCTTTGCTACTAGCTTGGGCATCTGTAGGGCCAAATACCCACCATTTGGCCCTGAGGCACACAGTTCAAATTTCACTGATCTCCAGTAAGTAGCAGCAGTAGCCTTGGGAGTGAATAAGCCTTTTCTGATAACATTCTTTTTTTCTCTCTGCTAGAGGGACTGTAGTATTTCTGGAAAGAACCAAAGGCTGGCTATTAAGCTCTTTGCATTAGGGAGAAATAACAAAAGCAAAGCAATATTGACTCCTCCAGGAGGTGAAGCTCAGTTCCTCTGGTCCATTTCCCCTCCCAGTCTTTACGAGGCCCCCTCCTCCCTCTCTCTGGCTGGTAGACTGCTGCAATGTCCTCCCTCTCTCCTGCAGGTAGACTGCTGCAATGTGTTAGTCAGGTTCTGGGACTTTGGGGCCAGAGTTCTGGGGGTGGAACTTTTAAAGTAGTTAAAAAGTGACTACTGTGGAAGAGTGAGGTGGGTGAGTTCTCTTTAATTAGGTCTCCTGTCCAGCATGGATTTGTTTGGAAAACCTTTAGGGGCTGTCCTACCTGAGAAAGACGGTGAGCAGGGAATCCCGGAGTATCTCACTTTGGTAAGCCACTTCTGCTTGTTGTTAGTGGCCCTGGTCTTTCCTGTGGTCTGAATGGCTCAAGTCAAGATTTGGCTTTGGGAAAGAACAGGAAGAATTTATGATGTTGCTTGCCTTGATTCTAGGGCCTCTGGTAGCCGAGTATATGTAATAGAATTCTCCATAGCACCATCCCAGCTCCTTTGTTTTTGACTGGAGTCTGGGGACAAAAATATTAATAGCTTCCTTTGTTCTCTGTGTATATCTTCGTGAGGGGACCCCTCTCGGATCCCTCCTGGTCAAATCTATCATAACCACACAGCAGTCCCAAGAGACACTGTGGGCCATAGTGCTGCAGGAATTTTTTTTCTCCGTCTGTGCCCATGGTTCTTAGTCATGCCACCTCAAAAAATGAAGAGGTAGACCAGACAGAGTGGTGGGCAGCAAAACAAGCTTTAGTGAGTGATAGCAAAGTGATAGTACAGAGCTCCCAAGGTAGGAGAAAACCCAAAGGGGTTGCCACGGGAGTTTCTAAGTCTAGGTGTTTTTATGGACTTGCTGACAGGCTGGGTCAATCTGATGACCACTGCCTGTCATCCAGTCAGGGTTTTGTCACATGGGAAGGGAGGGAGGATTTCTTCCACCTCAGGGTAAAGTCCTTTTAAGGGTGGTTTCCTCTTCCTGGGGGTTTGGGGGAGGGGCTCCTGTCCCTGCCTTCAACTATCCTTCATCAATAGCACAGTGGCCCTCAAGGAGAATTCAGACTTGTTACTAGAATACAACCACAAATAGCCAAGTTATGTACAGATAGTGATATGAAAACTCCTAAAATGTCAAGAATTGCTTATAATTCTGAGTCCATTTTCTGAGAGAAAATACTTTTATAAATGGTAGTTAAATTCCAGACTAATATACACAATCTTTGCAATAACCCTTAAAATAGCTGTATTAGTACAACAATGGTAGTACCACCAATCGATTATACCAAATTCCACGTTGTAACTCTTTTTTTCTAATGAAAGAATTGATGTTGAATTCTACTTTAAAATGCCTAAAACTTATTTCTCACGAGGCTATAGGATGGTTGGGGTGGGGGGCGATCAGAAGATACGCTAGTCTAGTCTCAAGGAAGTGATGTGTAGTAATATGAAAGGAAGACCCCACTTCCCTCCCCATCGCCCTTTCTTAAGTGTAAGGGGCACCCATGACTCACCCTTCCCCAACACACACACACACACACACACACATTTCCTATTAGAGCCCTTTGGAAATAGGAATCCAGCGATTAGTGAATTCCATGCTCCCAGTTTACAAATGGTGGGGAAATGGGCAATTCCTATTCTCTCTGTAGTAGATAAGATTTGTTTCTGGCCTCTCAGGTTAAATCTGTAAGTTCATGTTCTCCCTGTAAATGTTTACACATGTACAGTGGTTTGGATCTTTTATGTTATGTACTTAATATGTTAAACAGGTGACTATAGGCTGACACCATATCCCAAATGTTGCATAATATAGCCCCAAACAATCATTTACCTTGGATTAGTTTGCATTTGATCCTATAATTGCTGAAAATATATAATTTCTAAATGTATTCCTTCACCAAAGGAAAACTGAAGACTTCCGGTTCTTTTCGTACAGGTCGGCACATGTGTCTGTGTCTCTAACAACCAGGTTGTTCCTTGTAAGGAGACAGAGAGAAGAGAACCTTGTGGTAGATGGTAGATGTGTTTTGTTTAATTCATGAATCATTTTGCTGCTCACGGAGGAGCTGAGCAAGGTCAAAAGGAGTCCTAAGTTAATCTTACATGTTTTTTCCCTCAAACAGCACCCCCCCACCCCCGCCCAATCTCTTGCTGTGAGAAGACACTGGTATTTTCAACCATTCTTTAGTGTTTAATGGTCTCAGGCTTTCCAACATAAAAGGTCCGAAAAATCAAACCTTTAGTCCTTAACACAGAGCCGGCCACGCTCTGACATCCAGTAAAGGTATACTGCGGATGTGATGAGGAAACGCCATGGCTCATAGCTAAGTCCACTTAATGACTTACTACTTGTGACAGGCAAAGCAGCTTAATGCCTACTGTCCTCGATCCGGGTTGCAAAATGTCCTTTTCCAAATTTCTTGGCAAGATGTGAAGAGTGAGAAAACAAAAAAAGTTTTCGAAGATAAAGTCATGGAAAATGGATTTGCTCGAGCGTACAAATCGCCTTTAGGAATATGTCATCTGTGTTCCATGTGTGTCAACATCAGCCACGTCAAAGATCCTTCTGTGGCTTTTCTTTTATTTTTCAACTTAAAGTGTTTTGGAGACAACATGGACTTGTCTGGCTGTCCCAAAACAATACTCCGCGGAAAAATCAGGGTTCCAAATATTTTAAACAGAGCTGGGTCAAGAGTACGTTATGGCAACAGTTGGGAACAACCATAGGTTAAGAGCAAAACCTCTGTCCGGGATGTGCCGCTCACCACTGCACTGTTGAATTACAGGGAAGGCCGCAAACCCCCTTGGAGACTCCAACTTGCAGTGGGCAGCCATGGCCTTGCCAGCATTCTTCTCTCTTGTAATTGGGTTTGCTTTTGGAGCCTTATACTGGAAGGTAAGGGTTGCTATTCCTTTTTTATTCTCCTTGATCAAAACTTCATGAACTTTAGATATTTATTTGTGCATACTTGATTTACATAAATGATTACCAAACTGACCTTTTCTGAGAAAAGGTCCTACCTTAACTTAGTCTCAATAGACTCTAAATCTAAAGGTTTTTCCCCTTATTCCTTATCATGCTTAGGAGACAATCCTCCCACTGCTGAAAAGGCACACTTAAGAAATGGGAACTGATTTTCATAGCCCACAGCAAATAGAAAAAGGAAGAAATAGGTTGCAAATCCTATAATTTGCTTTTAAAGCCAAACAGAAGTGCCATTTGTGTTATCTGCTATTTTGGATTTCTCTTCTTCTGTTCTCTTCTCACAGAAACCTATCCAACATTTTGAAATGCACTAAATCATTGTGGTTCAAATTTTTGAACTGTCTTTTGAATTTGATACTACTTTTTCACCTCCAACCCCCTAAAAAAGTTGATAATATGGTGCATTTTCCATATTTTTTTATTGCAGAAGTATTTTATATGCTGCATGCTGGGGGGGGAACCCTGATATTGGAGTTATTGACATAAAATATACAAGCTGATACCATTAACCTCTTGAATATTATACAATTCATTGATATTTTTATAATACATATCCTGTTCTTTTCCCAGAAGAAACAACCAAATCTCACAAGGACAGTTGAGAATATACAGATTAATGAAGAGGATAATGAAATAAGGTACTTTATTTGCTAAATATGTGCAGAAGTAAGCTTGACAGTTGCCATTTCACCAACCATGCACATGCTTATATGTCTTTAAGAAGTTACTTGCTCTGCATGGCATTTCCCAATGCGTATCGGTGATCTTTATCCACATTTCGTACCTCTCACACTTGCTTCGGTGCCGCATCTCCACTTACCTGTAAAAGACCTTCACATCTTGGTGACCTATCTTCAGGCATCAGTAGTGATCCTCTAGGCTCCCTTTCTCTAAGCAGCAGAATCTTGCTTGGATGCCCCATCCCAGGGCTCTGGAGGCTCACCTGCACATTCTCCTTCATTTCCATGCCACCCATAGGACTTACTGATTCCTCCTCCCTGTGTCTTAGCTCTTTGGCAATAGTATTCATCTTCATCCATATCTTTATGATGTCTTGGTTGAGCTGCCACAGAACCTTGCTTTTCCTTCCCCTTTCTAAACCGTACCCTTGTCTCCTTATGCCGTAAACCCCGGTTCATGAGCTTACCTCCTAGTCAGGATACTGGCAGTGACTTTCTTTTGCATCCTTGATATATATGGCTTCCCTCTAGCTTTTGGAGCACTTAACTCTTCTCAGTCTGTTTAGTATTTTCTCCAAGACCAAACACAAAAATTGTTTTGAAAACTTTGCATTTACTGTAGCTGATGCTGATCACTTTTACCTTACCCCATATTGCCTAAATATTAATATTTTGCTTTACCTCCAGTTATAGTTTAGTTTGGCATGTTACTTTCTCTTCAGTCATGCCTTTGTATATACATATACACGTATGAAGTACAGATAGGAATTTTTAGTATGTGTACATGCATAGGCAGATAGAAATATTTAGTATGTGTACATTACTTGCGAAGACTATATTGAGGCAGATAAAGTCTTCCTTCTTCTCTTCAGTATTGTTTATGAAGGTAAACTTCCCACTCAATTTTGTCACCTTTTCTAACTGTATTTACAGAAAAACTGCCTTTTACAATGCCAAGATCACGGTATCCTGCAGAATCTCTGTCCAAAAGCAAATAGCATTTTTCTCTCTGTTTTTCAGTATGTTGCAAGAAAAAGAGAGAGAGTTTCAAGAGGTGTAATTGTGGCTTCTATCAACACTGTTACTTTCGTACCTTGGTAAGTTTTCCAAATTCAAGATGAAAGATTTAAAAAAATAATACAACATCTTAGATGCTTAAACTCAGAAACAAAATATAGTAAATTGACTATTAAACTGATGTCAGTATGTTAGCGGAAGCTGTTACAGTGAATTACATATGCACAATTCAGTTACGTGTGTTCGACATTTTGAAAGACAAGAAGAGAATAGTGGTCCTGATTAGTGGATTCGTCTTGTGTGGGAGGTATACAAAAAATTAACAGTGGAGTGTTTGCTATTTAGAGGCCAGAAAAAAAAAAAAATTTAGGAAAGGGGAAAAAAGTTAGGACTAAAGTAATATTAAGAGAGGAAGAGTAAATAAAACCCATTTCAGCTAGGTGTGGCTACTATAACATAATAAAAAAAGTATCTCAGGGGATGGCTGGGTGGCTCAGTGGGTTAAAGCCTCTGCCTTCCGCTCAGGTCGTGATCCTGGGGTCCTGGGTTCAAGTTCTGCATCGGGCTCTCTGCTCAGCAGGGAGCCTGCTCCCTCCTCTCTCTGCCTGCCTCTCTGCCTACTTGTGATCTCTGTCTGTGAAATAAATAAATAAAATCTTTAAAAAAAAAAAAAAAAGAGTATCTCAGAAGCTGAAACAAGTGAATGCCAAAAATGTTTCCTTGCTATTTAAAGGAAAAAGAGACAGGACCAAGGTATCTTAAGGGATCAGGAGAAGAAAGTTGTCAAGGTCAAGTGCTGCCTGCCACGGGACTGGCAGTCATTGTGCCTCATCCCAGTCCAGAGCCCAGGATGCCGTAAACATAAACCAGAAACAGAGACCCATTGAGATCATGAAGGACTGTGGAGGGCTTGTGGGAGAAAAGAGTAAGAAACCATGGCCAGGAGGTGCGGATTCTCCTGTTTGCTCTCCTGTCTACTTTCTCAGGGGCCCAGCTGCAGGTTCCAGATGAGCGGGGTCGGGGAGGGGCTGGGGCAAGCACCACAGCGGCACTAACCTGACCCAACCTCAGTTCCTGCTCCGCTCGTTTCTACCTCCACCGCCAACTCACTGCTCATTGTGCTGTGGCTCTGGGGTCCCAGGCATTTATCAGAGTGGAACATGAGTGTCCTCGCATTTTCCTCAGTCTTTAGTTCTTTCCCTGCATTCCCTCCTCATCAGAAGATCATTTACTCTCCGGGGTTCTTCGATAGATGGTCTGTTGGTGAGCTTTGCCTTTGCTTTATAGGTCACTGTCCTTCCAACTTCATTTTTGTCCCAGATTCAGAAATTTATCTCCAGATTGAACCGTCCCAGGGAAGCTGGGTCACAGAGCTTTTTAACTCCTCCAGGGGCTCACTTTAGTAGCTGGAGAGCATTTTTCAACAGCCACAAATAACATAATATAATAATTATGTCACATATTTCTCTAACCCTTTAACCCTGCTATTACAGGGACTTCTAAATTAGGCCTTTAATTGGGCCCTTGATCCTATCCAAAGTATAAACAGCACCTTTTCCCCTGCCCTGCTCACCATCTGACCTTCTCTCTAAGCTCATGTTTTCTGTCAAACAATGTTAACAAGTAGATATTTTCTCTTGATACTTTTTATTTTCTGGAGCAATACTCTGCAAGGTGAAATCATAGGTTTCTAGAAAACATAATTTCTCTGCCCTTCAACCCCAACATGAGCCTCGCAGGAGGTTCTCTGCCGTTTCACTTCCCTAAAGCTAGACATCCACAAACCACACATTACATGGTTAATTGAGTCTTAAAGTCTCAAGTAACGTCCTCTGTTTGGTTTTGGACTGCATTGATCACTGGGATCCTCTTTTGGCACACAGGTCTTTAATCATGTGGTTTTTAATTGAGGCATTTATCCTGTGACATTTGGAAAATGGATTATGATGGGAAAACCCAGGGCACGTGTTTAGGAGGGAAAACAATTGCGTGTTAAAGCAGCCATAGTCAAGCAACTGGGGTGTAGTTAGGGAGAGGAGCAGAGCTTGGCTGGTTCTTGCCATGTCTCCTTCACAAGTGACTCTCTTGTAACCTCTGTGTTGTAGACCCTCACTCAAGGCTTGTTGAAAGAGTGTGACAGGGTGAATAAACCCGGAATGAACATTTAACCACTAGTAAGGAAGACAGTCCTTCTGAAGTATGTTTTTTTTTTTTATTAGTTTACAAGACGAATAAGTGCTAGAGACCGGTTGTGACACATTATGCCCATAGTTCACAGTGCTGTAGTGTGTACTTAAATAGGTGGAAAGAGGGTAGAGCTCACAGTAAGCGTTCTTACCTCAGTAAAATAAAGTTTTAAAAATCTTTAAGAAAGCAAAGTGGGGTTTCTTTTTATCGCATATGTGTGCACGCATGCGCACGTAATTTGCTGAATTGGGTCAATAGGGAAGTAAAATCTCCAAAGTAAGGGGAAGGAGAGTTGTGGGAAATGACAGTTTTTCTTAAAAGTAAAATACTGTTCATGTTTACAATGAATCAAGCTGGGTTTAAAACGAAGCTCTGGATTGATTAGAAATGGGCTCCTCACACATTACGAGTGGTGAAATCAGAGGTGGCATTCTCCTTCATGTCCACTGAGCTCGCTCAAGACTGAACTCCGGTACCACCACTTCAAAAAGCCGACTTCCCAAATTTATGGCCAGCTCATTATATTTCATGTGACAGCTCATACATCTTGAAATGCCCATGTAATACACACTAATAGGACTTCTCAATTACTTTTATAGACGTTTTGTGTCCTCTGCTAAACCATAAGCTCTTACAGGGCATGATTTGTTTCTGAATTTCATTTTGGAATCCCACCAAACTACATAGCTTATTATACTTGGTGCATGCAACTGATGAATAAATATTTGTTGGGAAGGAAAATGGAGAAGATGGGAATCTCAGAATTGCATTAATGTGAGAACAAAATTTATGAAAATAAAAACAAAAATAGACACAGAAAGGATAAGAAAAAGACAAAAGATCCAGCTCGTCATCCTGAATCTACAGACCCTAAATTCAAAATGTATAGGTATCATGTGTAGTCATTAACTGAGTACCCATCGTGTAAAGCCTTTTGCTGGTCCCTGTATCAGCAGAGGTTTTTAAAACCTGCCAAGGATCTTGAAGTATAATTTGGGAAGAGGGGTGTGATAAAGGAAGAGGTTGGTGAGGGCAAAATATAAGGTGGTAGGAGAGGAAATATACCAAGAAATAAAATAGTAGTAAAAAGCACCAAGATTGAAATGTCATTCGCAGTTCTTGCTATGCATTTTTAAAAGTAGGTATAATTTGGATTATAGCCATTTTTTTTTTAGCTTACAAGGAAGGGGGAAGTTCAGGGAATGACTCAGATATATGGCAGGGATTTCTCCCTGAAGTGTAGGTTTCACCAACTAAAACAAATTAAGATAAATATTGTAGTACTACAATAGAAAATGGAATAGTTAGTTCTTTAAATGAAATAACCCATAATTGGAAGATGAAGAGAAGGAGGGTTTGGTATTTTAAAAACGAGGAAAGAAGGTGGAAAGATTATAAGGTAATGAGCTGGAAACAAAAAAATTTGGCTCTAAATGAAAATAGACTAGAGTGGTGTCTATTTGACACCGAACATGAAAATATCTACACAAAAAGCTAAAAACAGACTTAATCACGAGCTGATTTCAAGTATTCCTACATGGCATCCCACAAGAATTTTTCATTTATTAGCAGTATATAGCCATTTGAGGAAGAAAAAAAAGAGAGTATTTATAGGAAAATTTTGCTCTTCATTCTTCCCACAAATGTGATTCCAACACACTCTAGTAAGTAGGTACATGGTTGGATGCAAAGCTTAATATAACCGAGTTATGTCCTCAGATTGCTTATAGCCTACAAAAGGAAATAAGGCAAGGCATATGCATAATAACCTACTTTTAAAAGGAAACTAGAGGTTTATGAACTTAAAAAAGCAATGAAAAGAGCTTACAAGGCAAATGCAATAAGAGATCAAAGGCAAGACCAATGCTTACGTTGCAGAGGATGTGTCCTTGACATAGGTGTGGAATGGATGGACCTCCTAGAACTATACACAGGTATACCCATATACAGTTGCCTTATCTGAAAGGAGAGAAATCACTAGCAACAGGAGAAAGGCTTCATCACAAGCTAGATGTTGGAGGTGGCAGATATACTGAGCCAGATCTTGGATGATGGGTAAAATTTTAATAGCAATAGGAAAGGAGTCGTCTGGATACTGCAGATGGCATAAACTGAGTCAGGGAGGCCAGAAGATGCAGAGAGTGTGTTCAAGAGCCCATTTGTACAGTTAGTTAGACTCCCAGTGGAAAGTCACACATGAAGGGTTAAAAGGCCGAGAGAAACAACGAAATGGACGTCAGTTTGAAAAATTCCAAGTATAGGACATATACTTTATGGAGTCATGTAAGGAGATGTTGGAGGGTTGGAAAAGATGTGAGTGATACCATAGAGCCAAGGTTTAGGAAAGTAATGAGAAGTTGGTGTGGCCAGATTGATGGTTGGAAGCAGTGAGCTGGAGTCATGGAGTTCCTTCCACCGTGGAAGCCAATCTTCCAAACAGATGAGAGAGAAGGATGACCTGGACTAGGGTCAGGGCCATGGAAATAGGAAAGCATGAACCACTTTGGAGATATGCAGTAAAAGAATCAACACATTTTGATTACTGGTGAAATGTGAGGCTCGACATCACAGGTAGTATTCAAGGATGATTTGGGGCCTATGGGACTAACCAGGTAGTGGTGCCATTCAAAGAAAATAAGGGAAGGAGTGTTAAGAAATACTGACCAGTGGCCAAATCTGTTAGACTGGAGATTCAAAGAACAGTCAGGGCTGGAAGTAATAGATTTGGGGTTTGGGAGTCAGCTACAAAGAATTTTCATTGAGACATTGGGAGAAGGACTGCATCATCACACCCAGTTTGGTTGACTGTAAATAGTGTGACTTGGTAGACACTAGGACAGCAGTGTTTAATGAAACTCCCCAGCATGGTAAATGTTGAAAATAATTATTACAATTAGGCTGGTGGAGAAATTCACAAAAGAAACACAGCCTGGACATTTCCTGCAGACCTGAGCTAAGACAGGAGATAATAGATCCTAGAGTTGAAATACGGATGACCTTGAGTCAGGTTTAGTCATTTGGCACACAGGGCTTGGCAAGATCTGTGACTCTTTACCAGATGTTTCCCAAGAATTTCCGGAGCTTTGGAAGATTTGTTTTTGAACCTCATCTGTAGACACATTATAATATAGAGGATAAGAAGGGATTAGACTTGGGTTCAGGACTTGGCTCTGCAACTAGATAAGCTGTATGTCCATTGTCTTAACCCCTGGTTTTTCAGAGATAGTTAAGGGGATAATATGACTCACCCTGCTTATTTCATGAGGTTGTTGCTAGTATCTAGGGTATCATTATAAAAATTGTAGTTTTTGTTCTATGGGAGAACAGTTGTCAAACCTTCAAGTTTATTTTCTTTGCTAAGAGACCTGGGGACAAAATTAGAAATAGATTTCCATTTTTGCTTCTCTACTTAAGTTTAGAATTTTAAGCTCTTCTAGCTTTTTAAAAAATATATATCCTTTGGCTTTTGTGTGTGTGTGATTCCCTTTTACTTTTTAAATCAAGCTTTAAAATATCTGCTATATGTTTTGGATTTCTGAGTTTTCTTAATGTTTCTTAATTTTTCTTTCAGGATTTAGTTCTCTTTTCCCAGGTGCAGGTTCTCTAGTTTCTGGAGTTCTCTGTTTGGTAAATTGTCATGTAATATGGTTTTTAGAATATTCATTTAGAATGACTGGATAAAAATACTGCACTTCTTATCACTTATAGTGTGGAATTTTACACAATTTACTTATAACCTCTGCACTGATCTCAAATATTTAAAAACTGAGATTCTGGGATTGATAAGGACAAAGAGAAAGAGTATTGAGTAGGGAAGAAAAAGCAACATACATATTCATTTAGGGGTTGCAACTGGAAAAAAAAAAAAACAGTTAAGGAAGTATAGATACTTGACTTGAAAGTTGAAAATCCTAAAGCAGAGCCCAAAACTTAGTGGTTTAAAACCAGTTCTGAAGAAATGAAACATTGTCTAGGTTTCATGTTTCAACAAGTACAATAAGCTCTGTTTGGCCAAATGAACCTCCCCAGAGGCTTTGTCAGGATCTGGTGCCAGGATTTCTGTCTTTCTTTTCTTGGCTGACAGTATTGAAAATGAACATGCAGCTGCTGTTCCTCAGTTGAGAGAAGCGATGGCATGAACCTGGCTGGGCAGTTAACACACTAGCATTGCTCAGTGACCACAAGGCTGCTGTTTGTTGGTGGTGATCAGCTTTTCCGCTGGTTATCTCTTTCATGCTACTCCATTTCTCTCTAGACACTGCCTGGGTCTTTCAAAGCCTCTCCCCTTACCTACTACCTTCTCATGGCCTCATTAGAGAAATTCAAGGCTACAAGATAACCCTCTTACCACAAATGGAAACAATCTGTGGTATGCAAACCGGTAAACAGGTGTGAAAGTCACCGGGTATGCATTCAACCATCCTTATGTTCAAAGAATATTTACTGAGTATCTCCTTTGTGTCAGGCACTGTTCTAGGTATTGGAGCACAGCAGTTAAAAAGACAGACAAGGGCGCCTGGGTGGCTCAGTGGGTTAAGCCGCTGCCTTCGGCTCAGGTCATGATCTCAGGGTCTGGGGATCGAGTCCCGCATCGGGCTCTCTGCTCAGCAGGGAGCCTGCTTCCTCCTCTCTCTCTCTGCCTGCCTCTGCCTGCTTGTGATCTCTATCTGCCAAATAAATAAATAAAATCTTTAAAAAAAAAAAATTAAAAAAAAAATAAATAAATAAAAAGACAGACAAATGGAGTGCCTGGGTGGCTCATCAGTTAAGTGTCTGCCTTCAGCTTAGTTTATGATCCCAGGGTCCTGGAATCAAGCCCCACATAGGGCTTCCTGCTCAGCCAGGAGTCTGTTTCTCCCTCTGCCCCTTCCCCTGCTCACTCTTGCTCTCTCTCTCTTTCTAAAGAAAGAAATAAAATCTTAAAAAAAAAAAAAAAAAGTGGCCAAAACTCTGTGTCCTCATGGAGCATACAGTCTAATGGGTGGAGAGACTCAAACAGTAAGATCATTTCAGATAATGTTAAATGTTAACAGGAAGATCAGAGAGAGTGACTAGTCATTGCATTTGGGGAAAGATTTGTCAAGTGCTTTTAGGCTGTGTAAGTGAAGCAGTTATTTTAAGTCTATGACTCAATCTGGAGTCCTATGAATTCAGCTTTTGAGAATGAAAAGGCGGCAGAAAGCAGATACACCATAACCTCTCTCTCTTTTCTTTCCTCTCTAGGCGGGTAACAGTTCATGTTTGCTTCATAAATGAAGCAGCTTTAAACAAATTCATATTCTGTCTGGAGTGACAGACTGCATTTTTATCTGTTCTTGCTACCCATGACTCTATGGATGATTCACAAATTCGAACAAAGTGTTTTACTGTGAAACTGGCGCTGAATTAATCATCTATAAAGAAGAACTTGCATGGAGCAGGACTCTATTTTAAGGACCTGGGGGACTTGTGGTCTCATTTAGAACTTGCAACTGATGTTGGGAGAGAAAGCACGTGCCCCAGACTGCATGCACCATTTTGCATGCCTCCAGAAGTGTCTAATTGCTGAAAAGCCACATAGCTTGATTTTCAGTTACAACCTGCAGCTCACAGTTATCTTGGCCTCTGCAAGTAGATTTCATCCTGAATAGTGGGGGGTAATAATTTTTCTCAAAGGGATCCAGAAAAAAATTTAAAAACAAATGTCAATAACATCAACAACTCTACATAGAGAAAACAGTGGGGATAAAATAATGGGAGTAGACAACATGTCAGCCTTGTAGATGCTAATGAATGGTCTGGGTCTGATCTCGGTCTCTTCTCGACATAAACCTGTATCCCATTAGACAAATGGACATGGTTAGCTGGATCTAACCATGACTACGAGCCAGTATTGAATTAGAACATTGATGTCATCAACAAAATGAAACACAACCTACAGAATGGGAGAAAATGATTGCGTATCATGTATCTGATAAGGGGCTAATATCTAAAATCTACAAAGAACACCTACAGCTCAATAGAAAAATATATATATAATTTAAAAATGGGCAGAAGATCTGAATAGACAGTTTTCCAAAGAGGAGCTACAGATGCCCAACAGATAAATGAAAAGTTGCTGAACATTAGTCACCAGAGCAACGCAAACCAAAACCACAATGAGAGATTCCCCCCATATCTGTTAGAATGGCTATTATCTAAAAAGATGATAGTAAGTTTTGGTAAGGATGTGGAGAAAAAGGAAACCCTTGTGCCCTGTTGGTGGAAATGCATATTGGTGCCATCACTATGGAAAATTTTGAGTTTGCTCAAAAAATTTAAAATACAACTGCCATATTATCCAGGAATTCCATTTCTGGGAATTTATCCAAGGAAAATGAAAACTAATTCTAAAAGATGTATAAACCCCTATGTCCTTTGCATTATTTACAGTGGCCAAGATATAGAAACAATTATATAAGTGTCCATCAATGGGTGAATGGATAAAGATGATGTGTGTATGTGTGCATGTACCTATATGTGTGTGCACACACACACACAATAGATTATCATTCAGCTCTAAAAATGAAATCTTATCATTTGTGATAATATGGATGGACCTTGAGGGCATTAGGCTAAGTGAAACAAGTCAGAACAACAAATACCATATGATCTCTTATATGTGGAGTCTAAAAAAATTAAAAAAAAGACAAAAATACCAAGCATACAAAGAAAAGATTGGTGGTTGCAAGGGATGGGGTGGGGTAATAAATGAATGACCTAGGTTTTTTATTAGTTTAAGTTGAATAAAAATGTAAAAATAATAAGCCCTTCCCCCAAATATTGATGCCTTTACAGAGAGGAAAATTTCCAAAAGACTTAGGACCCAAAGCTAAGAACACTGAATATCAGGACGGTCACTGAGGAACACATTCAACACCCTTTCCCCCTGCCACTATCAGAGTGTATAAATTGTGCTTGCAAAATATATTATGAAACGTTTATATTCTAAAAATACTACAGAGTTATATAAAAGGACTACAGAGAAATTGCTGACTATATGAAGGTGCAATTTTCAATTTACATCATGAGAGAAAGTAAAAATAAATTATATTTAGTATCTAAGAAAACCACACCCACATTATAATATGGGTATTGAAAACTAGGTTACTTGGCTTTTATAAGGCAGCAAGGAATCAGGAAATTTTAGTTATTTCTCATATAATCACCATTATCAGCTTAAAGGATCCATTTATTTAAAATTAGTCACTGTGTATTCATTAATGTTTATGAAATAAAGCTAGCGAGCTTTACATAGTTACACATGTCAGTTTGCTATTTAAAACATGTAACAGCATTTGTCCTATTAAGAGTGAATTTATAAGAATTCCAAAGATGGACATCATGCTTTTAAACTAAAGTTGTTAAGACATTATGTGAATTTCCATTACCAATTTTTTATAGGCAAAGAAGCATCTGACTGAAATGAATTCTTACGGTTTATTTTGATGAAGATACTTTTACTATATCATGAACAGATACATAAAGGAATCCAAAGCTCTCTATTGTAACCTAATTCTTGTTATAACATTGTTGTCATGTTCTACCCCTCAGATGACCATTTGCAGTGTAGTGATTAAAAAAAAAAGAAAGAAAGAAAGAAAGAAAGAAATCATGAAAAACTGTGAGCTTTCCTTTGATTTCAAAAGTCCAAGAATTTCTAGCCTAGTTGGATTTTAGATTATGTTCAAAGCAGATCTAAATCAACTCCAGTGAAGTGGCCTTTGCTCTATTTTTATACCAAAGAGCCCAGATGCTTTCTGTGAGCCCTTCCTTCTCTAAAGTGCTGGGGTTCCTTAAAAGGTAGTCATTTCTCTAAGATACAACCCAGGTGCTTTGGGAAACTTCATTGACTTATTCAGGCCCTTAAATATCCCCTGATACAATCGATTAGTAATAAACCCAAAGATCAGTTTATTTGCTGAAAGGACCTGTCTCAGTGTGTGACATTGGTTATTTTGAGGAAAATAGACATAAATATGTCTGAATTATATGTGTAGGTTAGGTGTAGATTGAGAAAATTGATACTTCTCAGTTTAATTTGATTTATTTCACCAATGGTTTCGAATCGCTTAGTCATGAGAAAATGCTGTTTTGTGGGTTTGAGAGTACAAGAAAAACACTTTTGTTCTCAAAGCTAGGAACTGGGTTTTATCACTTAAGGAGATGGTTCTAATCAATAGACTTAAATAAACGAATTCAGCAAGTTATAAAATATGGCATGGTAGGCAAGGGATAATATATTCTGCCTAATTAAATGCATTGGTTCATTGAGAGTTGCGTGAATTACCAATTTTTAAAACACTAAAGTTTGATAAAATGCATGAACAGTAGAAAAAGGCTGAACATTATTTTGGATGCTAGCTGCTTGGGAATTGCCATATCTGCTTTGAGATAAATATATAGATAGATATATAGAACTATATATCTTTGCTTTGTTTTATCCAGTACATGTGCTGAATATCCTTCAGAAATCATGGAAAACTCACAACTGATATTATAAACCATGAAATCACCTTTTAAATTGGTGCCATGTATCTGATAGTTCTCTTGTGTAACATTTCAAGACTGCCTTTTAAAATGATCTCAGAAGTCTGCAGATTTTAAATTATACTAAAAGCTTTGCACCTCTGGTGGAACAGAAGCCTATAAAGAAACTGGCTCTATGATAAATGGTGCCTGTTCAGTGATATCGAAGTGTTGTTGGATTTTGTATTATAATCTTAACTTGTTCACCACACTGCCACTTTTAAATGAGTCAGACAAATTGTTTTCTTTTTTTTCAACATGATAATAGCATAAGTACCCTATTGTCTTTACAAAAGGATTAAGTATGTGAAGAATGAAAATGTACGAGAAAGTATGTGTTTATAATGCAGTGTTTGCTTTTAATAAGAATTAAACACATTTCTTTGAGTATTAAAGTACTTTGGGGCAACTGTGGCATATTTTGGTATTCTAGTTCAACTGAGGTTTGAAAGTAACAAAAAGCATTCAGAATTCAGCTATCTCTTAATGTGTTTGTGCAGCTGGGTTTGGGTTTCAAAATGTAATTCCAATGTGAGGCCTTTAGCCATTCCCACCCATTCTTTAAGAAATCTTTTTCAAAAAGAGTCTGGAACAGCGAGGTGGTTGTGTGGGAAAATTGTCAGAAGCCTCCCCTCTGCTGTTAACTGATGTGGGTTAAGTCACCTCTTCTCTTTGGATCTCAATTTTTTATTTATCTTTATGGTCAAGTTGGAGGTCACATCACCTTAGGTATGAGCCCTATTGATATGTGACTGACAAAGACGATAAAATAGATCTGGAATTATTCCATATAAAATGTTCAACTCTGATCTCTGTGAATAAGCAATTTGAACATAAAAAGTCATTGCTATTCTTGTCTGTAATGTAAATAGGATCCATTAGTAAAAGTAAAATTCAGTCTCATGTAGGGTGAATTGGATAACCATTTACACAAGAGATGGCTTTTTCCTTTGCTTAAGTAAACATTTTTGGATCACCTCTGAAGAACGAAAACCACAATTACATTTTAGAAAGAGATACTATAAGATATGTGTAACTTTTAGAATTGCACCAAATTAAGCTTATTTAAATGCTCTCATTTTATTAAAAGCTTAGAGCACAAAATGTAAGATGCTCAAAGTTTTTGAGTGCCAAGAGATCATTTATAATCCATTTGGAAAGGGGTCATCCATAAATTACATTTTAAAATTAGAAAGTGGTATAAGAATTTTAATTAAGCCAGCTTGTCTTTGAAACAGTATTATTTTATGAGATTGGCAGTAAAATATAAACATTCAGATTGAAAGTCTAGTAATTTATGTGTTTGATCACACAATTTATGATGTTGCTGCTTTCCATTAACAAGTCTGGAAATGCCTTTGTTACAGATAAAATAATGGTACTTTCATTTCCTAACAAGATGTTTTAGAAATAATTTATATTAAAGTGGATATTCATAATCCTAAAATGTTTCCTAAGCACTGTAAATTTATAACTGTCATCTCCAACTATGTCCTTATGATGTTATTTTTAAAAATATAATTAAGATAATTGTTTAAACTAAAAACCATAGTATTTTCAATTACTTGATTTCTCAGCTGTAAGACTCAAAAATTTTCAATAAGAATATCCTATTCTATATTCTAAGGATTAATGTGCGATTATAGTGTCCACTTGTCACTATTTTTTAAATCGATGGACTTGAAAGTATTCAAACATGTAGATGGATGCATAGATATATTGCTAGTTCAATCATAGATTGGAGTTTGCATATTGTAATGTAAATGTATGTCAACACTATTCTAGTTTATTATGACTGAAGTGTAAGTAAATAAAAAAGGTTGTAAAATGTGATGTGTATGTGTATATACTATATGTGTACTTTTTAAACTAGGTTTATGTCCTGACCCCTTTTTATACAGGTTGAATTTGAAATTACATTATATATACATATACTTTATTGTTCTAAATAAAGAATTTTATGCACTCTCAGAAGTTTTCCCTGTTGTTTGATATCTCAAGGCTATCACACATATTTACAACATAATTGAAGGGGTCCTTGTCTGGCAGTCAGCTGGCCATCCAACTCTTGGTTTTGGCTTAGGTCAATAAATTGAGCTCATGCTCAGCAAGCAATCTGTTTAAGATTTGCTCTCTCCCTCCCCCTCCTGCTTGTGTCCTCTAAAATAAATAAATCTTTAAAAAAAAGTTTGAGCATTTATTAAGCTAAAATCAAATTTTTTCTACAAAAACTCATTAATCTAGATTTTGTTGCCATATGAACATGAGATAAATTATTCCAATTTAATAAATATTTACCAGTTACTGCCTTTGATTACCTGACCCATTAAATTAACATTGTTTGATCTCAACATTATTTCTAATGGGGAAAAGATGTGAAAACCACTGTACTTTGTAAAAAACAACACTGAAGTAATTACCTAAGTGCCAAGCTTGGAGCATGTCCTTAAAGCATGCAAGAAGGAAATGGATATAGATTAGGCAAGATTATGGAGGAGTTAATATTTGGGCTAAGATTTACAAGGGTGAGACAAATTTTGACAGTATTATACCCAGTTTGAGCAACACTTTCCAAAGCAAGAAGCAATAGAATTTCTTAGCTTATTCTATCAAAACAAGCCAGCATGCCCTGAGCATGTAATACAAAAAGAGATAGAGAAGAGCACAGTCTTGGATACCACAAGGAGGGTATTCTTAGGGACCTTGGGAAACTTCCCATTGTGAGAAGAAACTTCCCATTTCTGAGAAGAGGAATGGCGAGATGAAACACCACGGTGGCTCATGCGATTTAGGCAATAAATCGTTATCTTGCTTAACCTCTGGTTGGTTTTTGATTCTTGAGACCACATCCCCTAGTTTTATGACACAATAATTTTTCACCCATTTCTTTCCAACTTTGCTGATTCTGCCTCCTCTGCTCAATGTTTATATTGCAAACTTTTGCCAATATAAGCCTAGACAACTAAATAGCCTCCTACCTGATTACACATCACTAGCCCTTTTTCAATCAGTTCCTTAAGTTAGAGTGAATAATTCAGAGAAATCTGATGTTACTTTTCTCTGGTTAAAACATTTAAATGATTTCTCATTACTTTCAAAGAGAGCCCAAATGCCTTAACAAGGCCCTGCTTGGTCCATCTCATTTTTTGGGGGGGGATTAGGGGTGGGATCGGTAATTGATTTCTTTCCCCTTTAAGTCATGAACATTGTGAGGGGTACAACCATGAATATTTATACCACTGTAATTCCCTAAATTTTAATACACATTATAAATGTATAATTTAAAAAATTTGAACTGAACAGATATTACCTAATGTCTGATAAATTATTTTCTATAATGTTTTATTATGAACAATTTGAAATATATATAACAGGCAGAGTAGTATAATGAAACCCTATGTAAGCATAACTTAGCTTCAACTCGACTCAACTACTGAAGGATCTTGCTTTATCTAAGTCTGCTATCTATTCCCCTTCTCCACTGCCCCTTCATATTTTATTTTTAATTTTAAAAAACATTTTTTCTCAAGATTTTATTTATTTATTTGACAGACAGATATCACAAGTAAGCAGAGAGGCAGGCAGAGAGAGAGGGAGGAAGCAGGTTCCCTGCCAAGCAGAGAGCCCGATGTGGGGCTCGATCCCAGGACCCCAGGATCATGACCTGAGCTGAAGGCAGAGGCTTTAACCTGCTGAGCCACCCAGGTACTCCTTCATATTATTTGTAGGTCAATACCTAAGAATATTTGAACTGTAAATATTTGTATGTGTATTTCTAAATTATAACTTTTTACAACATAATCACAGTACACTTGTCACACCTAAGAAAAATGAACAATTTAATATTAAAGAGTCAGTAAGTATTCACATTTCAAATCTCATATCATTGTACATTTCAGTATTGCACTACAGCAGGGTATAAACTACAGGCAAAGTCTCCCTTTAACATTGAATTTAGGTTCTCCCAGAGATCAACACCAATAACTACTTGGTATTAACTTCCAGAACTTTTTGGCATGAGCATACCGTATATGTATCTACATATGTATATATGTATACATGTATATGTATAATACTATTCTCAACCTTACCTTTTCCATTTATTAGAATAATTTGTAACACTCTGGATCAGCCCACATAAACCCTTTATCCATTGTGCCATAATGGCCAGAAAATTACAGACGGACATTGAGATCGTAATATAACGTGTGCTCTTTGGAATTCCAGTCCATAATTAGCAACATCCAATGTACTTTTAGAACTTTGCCTTCATCATCTTACTCAAAATTAACATGAGGTTCTCTTCTAAGAATATATCTACCTCTTCAGCCCTCTCAGTTAGGGGGTGTTTACCTTCCATAACTGTCACTGGGTTCAAAAATGGGTCCTCTGTTCTTTGTTGCTTCTTCAGTTTTGTTTTCTACTCCCTAAGCCCTCCCAGATTTGAATCTCATATTATTAGACTATATATCCACTGCCACTCAGTATTGCTTCCATGTAGAACTCCCAGGTTCCTCTCTCTCATTTCTTAATGGTGTTAGCCCCCTGGATCACTGTCACTCAATTCATTTGTATTCCTGTCCTAATTCTTGGGATTTTGTTATACACATAAGTGATCCTTTCAACATCCTGTCTTTTCAGGTCCTTGGAACTTTTCTCCTAATGAATCACTTCTCAACACGACCCTAGCCACTTAGCCTGATGGTCTTCTTACAGACTTTATCATTGCCGTTAACTGTAACCCATTCATATTTCAATTCCATGTATTCCATCTCGGACCACCACTTTGTATCTTTCCAATTTACTCCCTTTGATCCAGTGGGACCATCAATCTATGGTTCTACCATTTTCTACTAACTGTTAATCTTTGATGTCCTCTTTCCTCTCTTTAAACAGGTTAAAATCCACAGTCCAGCATCATAATCACTCTCTTGCATATACTTTCTTCTTGATCCCTCTCAGTTCCTAATATTTGCCTGGTAAGTGATAGTTCTCCACCCACTCTTTTGTTTTGTTTTTTTTTTTTTTTTCTTTAAAGATTTTATTTATTTGACAGAGAGAAATCACAAGTAGGACAAGTAGGCAGAGAGGCAAGCAGAGAGAGAGGAAGAGAAGCAGGCCCCTGCCGAGCAGAGAGCCCGATATGGGACTCAATCCCAGGACCCTGAGATCATGACCTGAGACAAAGGCAGCGGCCCAACCCACTGAGCCACCCAGGTGCCCCTCTCCACCCACTCTTTATCTGCACTTGTATGGCTAAACATGACTGGTATAAATTAGACCATCATGCTTATTCATTTCTCTATACAGTCCTTCCTGTCAAGTGGGTCTTAATGCTGATCCAACAATTGTATTTCTCATCTATTGCTCTTCTCTAGTACTTTTGCTTTTCCATTTTCATAGCTATTTTATACATTTTCTCTCCTCGACCCTTCACTGCACTCCCCATTCTCACTCTTAGCTCATAATCTTGATGGCTGTTTTACCTTGAAAATTGAAAAACTAAATAAATAAATAAAAGAGAACTTCCAAACACTCCTAACACCAGGAGGCTGATTTTCTGTGAAATTAAAGAAACTTAAATTTATGGTCCTCATACCTCATAGATCTTTTGATATATCATAGGAAGGAATTAGTAATATATTCAGATAGTAATATGTTGTTGTAAAATTTGCAGCCACTTCCCATTATCTTTAAGATACTAGTGTTCTGGTGTGGAAATGGCTTCTAGAAACACTACCATTGACCACTGTCCCAGTTCACTAGGACACAATGACCAAAAAATGTGTGTGAGCAGAGGCTGCATTAGGATGCCCCTAGTGAATGTGTCTTATGGACCTGGTACCAGAATTATGTGGGTAATGGATGAGAAACAAGGTTTGAAATGAATGGAGGCAGAAGCCAGTTGGTGAAAATTCTCACGGTCATCACAGTCACCTGATGTGTAAAATTACAGGTGGAAGAATCAGTTTTCATTAATGCCTGCTCAAGTCCTTGGTAGCTTTCCCCAACAAGAAAATTTTAAGTAATATAATTATACACAAAATCATACATTTTTCCTCTTAATTTGTGAGGAAACACAATAAAATTTAATAAAACTTCTATGTTTATAGAACCAGAAAATCTGTATATGAGAACACATGTTTTAGGTTTTTCAATGTACTGGTCTTGACAAATGTGTAGTGTTATACATCCACCACTATAGAACATTCAGAACTGTTTGATTGCCCTAAAAACTCCCTTGTGCTTTATGTATTCAACATTTCTATTTCCCCCATACCTCTAGAAATCACTGGTTTTAAACTTTCTTTACAGTTTTTACTTTTCCCCATTATCTGGATGTGTCACAATTTGGTTATCCATTTACCTATTAAGGACATCTTTAGTTGTTTCCAGTTTTTGGGTGATTATGAATTATGCTTCTATAAACATTCATTTTTTGGGAGACATAAATTTTCAAATCAGTTGGGTAAATGCCTAGGAATATTATTGTGGACTATATGGTATAACTATGTTTAGGTTTGTAAAAAACACAAAACTGTCTTCTGAAATGGCTGTACCACTTTGCAATCCCAACAGCTAGGAATGAAAAGTCCTGCTGTTCCACATCCTCTCCAGCAATTTTTATCGTCAGTTTGTTGGCTTTTAGCCATTCTAAGAGGTGGGTAATAGTGTATCATTATTATTTTGCTAATGACAAATGATGATGAACATCTTTTCATAAGCTTACTTGCCATCTGTTTATCTTCCTGAGTGAGGGGTCTTGTCAAATCTTTTGTCTATTTTTAAATTAGGTTGTTTCGTTACTATTAGATTTTAAAATGTTATTGTATATTTTAGATGCAAATCCTATGTTAGATATGTGTTCTGTACATATTTGCTACAGTTTGTGGCTTATCTTTTCATTCTCCTAAGAATGGCTTTCACAAAGCAGCTTCAAGCATTTCTTTAAACTTACTTTAAAATGTTCTGAAGAGGTTTTGTGTAATAAGATGGTCTGCCCAACATAAGGCTGTTGGAACATAATGACATTTTAAGGACTTCTGACTTTTAAGGACATCTAACATATAGTTTTAAAAACTCAAAGGAAAAAATCAAAACACATTAGAAGAAAAAAAGAGAAAACTCAGACCTATTATTTAACTCCAACCTGGAAAGGTGTTTCGGAATAGCTCACCAAAACAACTGAGAAATTATAAACTCCTAATTCAAATATATTAAATGAATATAAAGATTCTGTAATCTTTATATCTACTTATTAAAAATGTAGGAGTTTTAAGGAGATGGTGGAGTAGGAGAATCTTGAGTTCACCTTGCCCCATGGACACACATACATTATAGCTACATCCATGCAACTAACTCTGAAAACCACCTGAAGAATTGCAGAACAGACCTTTCACAGCTAATCATAGAAAGGAAGCCACATCAAAAAGGGTAGGAGGGACAGAGACATAGCTGGGAACCAAAGGCCTTCAAGGACTAACCACAAACAAGAAGGACATCACAAGTATGGAAAAACAAAAGGACCAGATCTCACACTGAGCATCCCTAGTATCAGGGACCTGCACTGGGAATACAGTTCCTATGACATCTAGTTTTGAAAAACAGCAGGACTTAATTCTGAGAACTTTATTTGATTTTTTGTTTTTGTTTTAAAGATTTTATTTATTTATTTGAAAGAGAGAGGGCATGACAGAGAGAAAGCATGAGAGGAGAGAGGTCAGGGAGAGAAGCAGACTGGACAGGATCCCAGGACTTCAGGATCATGACCTGAACCAAAGGCAGTCGCTTAACCAACTCAGTCACTAGGTGCCCAATTCTGAGAACTTTAAAAATCAGTGGGGCTTAACATCAGCAGCTTAAAAACCAGAGCCAGAGGGTGGTAGAAAACTGAGTCGTTCCTCTTAAAAAGTCAACACACTAAATAATTTGGCCGAAGACACACAGTTAGAAGCAGCAGTTTGAAAAGTGCTTGGGGAGTATGTGAAGGAGATACATTGACTAATCTTAGAATGTTTGCTGGAGGGGCAAGGATCGGCAGGAGATTTCTCAGGGAACAAAGTGCTGGTGGATGCCATTTGCTTTTCCATCCCCCAATCTATATAGCCAGACACTTTCTGGAACCAGTGCTAACACCCTCCATCTCTCCTATTAGAACCACATGACCTGCCCCAGTATTCCTCTATGAACCCACTGTATCCAACTCCCTGCCTCAACAGGCATCCCTCCAAAGCAGCTTCTGACCTGCTGTACCTGGCAGGCTGCCCCAGCCATGGCTGACACCACACCAGAGTGTTTCATGCCGTGGTAAGGGGGCAAGAAGATAACCCCACCTACCAGTGCACCTGTAGTTCCTGCAGCTGGTCCTCTTGTTGCCAGCAGGGAGCAAGCCCTGCCTTGGTGCACCTGCTGTTATGGCAGAGAGGCTAACTGCAGAGAACTAGGGTGAACATCTGTCCACCCACCAATGAGCCCAAGTGTGCCCACAGCAAGCAAAGGAGATCATTGCAGCTAACTGGGCTAAAGGCAACCACAGCTCAGCCACAATAGGACAGGGCATGCAACCCATATAGGGGAAACCCTTGGAGTGCCTGGTTCTGACGATCAGAATGCATTGTGCTACAGGGCATCACAGGACCTCTTCTACGTAAGGTCACTACTTTGAAGACAAGGAGACATAACTGACCTACCTAATACATAAAAAACAAACACAGACAGAAAAAAATGAGGAGACAGAAGAATATACCCTGAATGAATGAATAAAATAAAAATTATAGGTGAATAGTATGCTGGATAAAGAATTCAAAACAATGGTCATAAAGATATTCACTGGACCTAAGAGTGGAGAAACTCATTGAGTTTCTCTAAACTCAAGAAAAGAAAAAAAAGGAGTCAGAGCTGAAGAATTCAATAATTGAAACAAAAAATACACCAGAGGGAATCAATAGTAGATTAGAAAATTTAGAAGAACAAATTAGTGATCTGGACAACAGGATAATGGAAAATAACCAAGCTGGACAACAGAAAGAAAAAAATAAAATATTAAAATACGTTAAGGGAACTCTGTGATATCATCAAGTGTGATAACATCTGCATTACAGCAATCTCAAAAAGAGACGAGAGAAAGGAGGCAGAAAACTTAAATGAAGAATAATAGCTAAAAACATCCCAAATCTGGGGAAAGGAACAGACATCCATCAAGCACAGAGAACCTCTTAAAAGATGAACCCAAGGGGGTCCACACCAAAACACATAATAATTAAAATGGCAAAGAGTAATAATAAAGAGAGAGAACTTTTTGTAATATTTAATTTTTTAATTTATTTTAGAGAGAGCCAGGGAAGGAGCAGAGGGAGAGGGACAAGCAGACTCTCCACTGAGGGTGGAACCTGACATAAGGCTCAATCCCACAACCCCAAGATCATGACCTGAGCTGAAATAGAGTCAGATACCCTATCAACTGAGTCACTCAGGTGCCCCAATAAAGAGAGAATTGTTTAAAGGTTAAAACAAACAAACAAACAAAAAAACCACCAACAGTTACATACAAGGAAAACCATATTAAAGTAACCAGCTGATTTTTTTTAGTAGAAAATTTGTGGGCCAGAAGGAAGTGGCATAATATATTCAAAATGCTGAAAAGAAAAAACTTAGAACTAAGAATACTCTGTTATCATTCAGAATAGAGGAAGAGATAAAGAGTTTCCCAGACACACAAAAGTTAAAGAAATTTATCACTACTAAGCCAGCCTTACAAGAAATGTTAAAAATAATTTTTTAAGTGAGAAGAAAAAGTCATAACTACAAGAAAGTTATGAAAGGAAAAAACTTCACAGGTAAAAGCAAACGTACAGTAAAGGTACTAGATTAATCACTTATAAAGCCAGTATAGAGGTTAAAACATCCAGAGGTAGTAAAATCAATTATATCCACTAAAAATTAGTCAAGAATATACAAAATAAAAGATGTAAATTATGACATCATAAAATGTGAAATGGAAAGTAAAAAATTTTAGAATGTTTTCTAACTTAAGAGACCATGAACTCACATACAGACTCCTATACATGTAAGATGTTATATCTGAATCCAGTGGTAACCACAAACCAAAAATCTATAATAAATACACACACACAAAAGGGAAAGGAATCCAAACATAATTCTAAAGAAGGCCATCAAAGCACAAAGGAAGAGAACAAGAGAAGAAAAGAACAGATAACTACAAAAGGGAATTAAGAGGTACAAACTTCCAGTTATAAAATGTCACAGGGATAAAAAGTACAGCATAGAGAATATAGTCTATAATACTATCATAACATTTTTTGGTGACAGATGGTGACTATTGTGATGAGCACTGTGTAATGTATAAAACTGTTGAATTGCCATACTGTACATGAGACTAATATAACACCACATGTTAATTATAATTCAATAAAAAATAGCTACTTCTAAAAAAAAAAAACAACTAACAAAATGGCACTAAGTACATACCTATCAATAATTACTTTAAATGTAAATGGACTAGATGCTCCAATCAAAAGACATGGGGTGCTGCACGGATAAAAAACAAGAGTTATCTATATGCTGCTTACAAGAGACTCAGTTCAGACCTAAAGACATACAGACTGGAAGTGAAGGGATGGAAAAACATAGATCATGCAAACAGAGCAAAAAAAGAGAGCTGGGGTAAAGATACTTCTTTCAGACAAAATAGATGTTAAAAGAAAGACTGTACCAAGAGACAAAGGCATTACATAATCATAAAGGGATCAATCCAACAAATGATTATAATAATTATAAATATCTATGCATCTAGCACAGGAACACCTAAATATATAAAGCAAGTATTAACAGACATAAAGGGAGAACTTGACAGTGATACAATAACAGTAGGAGACTTTAACAATACACTAACATAAATGAACTGATCATCCAGACAGAAAATCACATGGGAACAGCAGCTTTGAATAATATGTGTGACCAGATGGTCCTAACAAATATATATATAGCACTCTGTCTAAAAACAGAAGAACATACATTGTTTTCAAGGGCACATAGAACATCTTCCAGGGTAATAAAACAAGTCTTGAAAAATTTAAAGGGATCTAAGTCATATCAAGTATAGTTTTGTGATACAATGGTATAAAATTAGAAATCAATTACAAAAAAAAAAGAGAAAAAAACAGACATACATGGAGGCTAAATAATACACTATTAAAAGCCAATGAGTCAAAAAGAAGTAAAAGAAGAAATTTAAGAATACATGGAAACTAATGAAAATAAGAACATAATAGTCCAAAATTTTTGAGATATAGCAAATGTAGTTCTAGGAGGGAAATTATAGTGAGTGATACAGGCCAATGTCAAGAAAAAAGAAAAATCTAAAATAAACAACCTAACCTTACACCTAAAGGAGCTAGAAAAAGAACAACAAAACCCAAAGTTAGTAGAAGGAAGGAAATATTGAAGATTAGAACAGAAATAAATGAAACAGAGACTAAAAAGAGAACATAAAGATCATTGAAAACAAGAGCTAGTTCTTTAAAAAGATAAACAGAATTTATAAATCTTTAGCCAGACCTATTAAGAAAAAAGCAGTGGGCTCAAATATATAAAATCAGATATGGATAATAACAACCAACACTACTGAAATACAAAGAATTATAAGAGATTATAAAAAATCATATTAAAAACTAAACAACCTAGAAGAAATGGATAAATTCCTAGAAACATACAATCTTCTAAAACTGAATCAGGAAGAGATAAAAAATACAAACAGACCAATAACTAGGAATGAAATTGAATTGATAATCAAGAAATTCTCAATAAACAAAGGTCCAGGACTAGATGGTTTCACAGATGAATTCTACCAAACATTTAAAGAAGAGTTAATACTTATTCTTCTCAAACTATTCCAAAAAATAGAAAAGGAAGGAAAACTTCCAAATTCATTCAAGAAGGCAGATTACATTGATACCAAAACCAGACAGCAACACTATAACAAAATTACAGGACATTACCCCTAATAAAGGTAGACACAAAAATCTTCGACAAAATATAAGCAAACCAAATCCACAACAATACACTAAAAAAATAAAAATAAAAATAAATCAGGTAGGATAAGTTGCAGGGGTACAAGTGATTCATATTCACAAATCAGTCACATGAACAAGAAGAAGGATGAAAACAATATGGTCATCTAAATCGATGCAGAAAAGACATTTGGCAAGGCACAACATCTATTTTTGATAAAAACTCTCAAAAAGTGGGTTTAGAGGGAACATACTTAAACTTTAAAAATGACGTATATAAGAAAACATGGCTAACATTAATTTCTTTTTATTTTCAATGGTGAAAAACTGACAGCTATTCCTCAAACATCAGAAACACAACAAAAATGTCCACTCTCACCACTTTTATTCAACACAGCAAGTCCTGGCTGTAGCAATCAGAGAAGAAAAAGAAATAAAAAGCATCCAAATGTGTGAGGAAGAAGTAAACCTGTGACTATTTGCAGTTGACATGATACACTAAAGATTCCATCATAAAACTATTAGAACTGATAAATAAATTCAGTAAATTTGCGAGTTATAAAATACGTAGAAATTTGTTGTTTTTGTATAATTTAACAATAAAATAGCAGAAAGGGAAATTAAAAAAATAACCCCATTTACACTTCTAACAAAAAGAATCAAATACCTAGGAATAAATATAATCAAAGTGGTGAAAGACTTACACTCTGAAAACTGTAAAACACTGATGAAAGAAACTGAAGATGACATAAACAAACAGAAAGATATTCCATGCTCATGGATTGGAAAAATTAATATTCTTAAAAAGTCTACAATACCCAAAATAATCTACAGATTCAATGCAATCCCTTTCAAAATACCAATAGAATTTTTCACAGAACTAGGACAAAAAAATTCTAAAATTTGTACGGAACCACAAAAGATATGGAATAGCCAAAGCAATCTTGAGAAAGAAAAACAAAGCTGGAAGTATCAAAATCCTTGATCTTAAGATAAATTACAAAGCTTTAGTAATCAAAACATTATGGTATTGGAACAAAAAATAGACACAGATAAATGGAACAGGATAGAGGACCTAGAAATAAACTCCCATCTATATGGTCAATTAATCAATGACAGAAGAAGGAAGAATATACAATGGGAGAAAAGACAGTCTTTGCAATAAATTGTGCTGGGAAATCTGGACAGCTATATGTAAAAGAGTGAAACTAGACTTTCTTACACAATGAACAAAAATCACCTCAGAATGGATTAAAGACCTAAATCTGAGACCTGAGACCATGAAACTCCTGAAAGAGAACATAGCAATCTTTTAGACATTGGCCTTAGCAACGTATTTATGGATAGATCTCCTCAGGCACAGAAGGCAAAAGCAAAAATAACCTATTGGGACTACAAAAAATATAAAGCTTTTGCACAGTGAAGGAAACCACTGACAAAACAAAAAGGCAACCTGTTGAATGGGAGAATGTATTTGCAAAAGATATATCCAATAAAAAGTTAATATCCAAAATATATACAACTCAACACAAAAAAATAATCCAACTGAAAAATTGGCAGAGTACCAATACAGACTTTTTTTTCCCCAAAGAAAATATCAGATGACCAACAGACAAATAAAAAGATGCTTGACATCACTCATCATCGGTGAAATACAAATCAAAACCATGATGAGATGTTACCTTATACCTCTTAAAATGGCTAGAATCAAAAAAAAAAATAAGAAATAACAAACATTGATAAGAATCTGGAGAAAAGAGAACCCTCATGCACTATTGATGGAAATGTGAATTGGGGCAGCCACTGTGGAAAACAATATGAGGTTCCTCAAAAAATTAAAATACAGAAATACTCTATGACCAAATAATTCCACTGCAGGATATTTACCCAAAAGAAAATGAAACCATTAATTCAAAGAGTTATATGCACCACAATGTTTATGGCAGCAGCATTATTTATAATAATCAAGATATGGAAGTAAATGTGTGTCAATAGATGAAAGGATAAGATGTGATATATCTATATCTATATGTATATCTATATGTATATGTATATCTATACCTATCTATCCCCTGAAAAGAAAAAACAAAACCCTTTTCAAAGAAGCATCTTTGAATATGTTTGTTTTATAGATTTGTCCCGGGAACAATGTTTGGGTCCTAATACTCACAATCCAACCAGAAAAATTTTTGAAGCAATTCAGAAAGTTAAAACTCAGGCTGAAAAATGGGTTATAATGGGGTTTTTCCCCCACTTTTTGAGTGATCATTGTGTTATCGTTATATATTTTAGTTCTCATCTTAGGTTACCATGACAAAAACATAGACTGGGTGGCTTGAACAACACAAATTTATTTTTTCACATTTCTGGAGACTGGACGTTTGAGATTGGGTTCCCACGGTGGTGAGATTCTGTAGAAGGCTCTCTTTCTGGCTTGTAAACAGCTGCCATCTTGCTCTATGCTCATGTACCGTTTTTTCTGTGTTTGCACGGGAGGAAAGAAAGCAAGCTCCCTGGTGTCTCCTGTTAGGAAGGCACTAATCTCATCATGAATGCAGCACCCTCACTTGCTCACATCTACCCCAAATATTTCCCAGGGTCCTCTCTCAAATATCATCACGTTAGAAGTTAGAGCTTCAACATATAAATTTTGGAGAGACACACTTAGTCCATGACATATTTTAAATAAGATTCTTTACCTTTTAATGATATATGCTGACATACTTACAGGTGAAAAATTATGACAATTTCTTAGAATAATTCAAAGGTGGGAGAGCTGGAGAGATGAAACAAAAGAGGGTTTATGAGTTAATGTTGATTGTTATCCCTGGGTTATAGATAGAAAGGTGTTCCTTTTTGTTTCTATCAAGTCTTTTTTTTTTTTTTTTTTTTTTTTAAAGAGAGTGAGAGATGGTGGGGGGACAGAGGGAATGAGGGGCTCCATGACAGACTCAATCTCACGACCTTGAGATCATGACCTGAGCTGAAATCAAGAGTCAGACACATAACTGACTGAACTATCCAGTCACCCCTATTTTTCTATTTTTATGTATGTTTGGAATTTTCCATAATGAGTAACATAAAAAATATAAAATTCATGATATAATTTCATTGTGTCACCATATGTTTCATTTAATTTTGATCTCATTGTCTTACCTCCTCATGTACCTGATTGTTTTACCAAGAGTCAGATGTTGCATAAAATCAATTATATATGGGGGAGGAGCTAAGGAGTAAGAGCAGGACCCTAGGTTTGCATTGTATCTTGAATACAACCAGATAAATATCAAATCATCCCAAATACCCAAGAAATGATCTGAGGACTGACAGAATAAATTGCACAAGTAAAGGGAGAGAAGAGGTCACATTGCAGAAGATATGAGGTGCAGAAACATAGTTTGGGGGAGAAATGAATCACAGGTGAGGGAGTGGGGAGTGAGGCCTGGTCACAGAGAGAAGTGAGAGAGAGAGGAATGCACAGGGGATTGGGCAAGGAAAACACTTCCCCAAAGCCATTGGACAAGCAAATGTGAGGGGCTGATATTTGTGTCTTTTTACAACCAGTTGGCTCAAAGACTGGAGTTTTAGAGGTCTGAAATATGGCCAGGGTGGAGCCCCAAGGGCACTGCGGTGTTCCTGTGGAGAAGGAATTATATGACCTATTCTTTATAAAGCCATTATGCTTAGGAACAGGAAATATACCAGGCTTTCCTAACACAGAGAAGAAGACAGAGACCTAGAGAAAATAAACAAGAAAGAGGAATTCAACCCCCCCACCCCCCGCTGCAAAAACAAGAAAATGTCACGGCCAAGGATCTAGTCAAAAGAGGTATAAGAAATATGCCTGATCCAAATTTAAAGCAACAATTATAAGGCTACTAGTTGGGTTTGGGAGAAGCAGAGAAGACACCATGGAGTCCTTTACTATTGACTTAAAAGACCTAAAAACTAGTCAGGCTGAAATTAAAAAATGCTAAAACTGAGATGAAAAACCAAATGGATGTAATGACCACAAGAACAGAAGAAACACAGGAATGAATAAATGATATAGAAGATAAAAGTATGAAAAACAATGAAACTAAAAAGAAGAGGGAGAGAAAAATATTGGATCATGAAGGCAGACTTAGGGAATTCAGCAATTCCATAAAGCATAATAACATTCATATCACAGGAGTCCCAGAAGAAGAAGAGAGGGGATAAAAGAGCAGAAGGTTTATTTGAGCAAATTATAGTTCAAAACTTCCCAAATATGGGGAAAGAAACAGACATCCAAATCTGGGAAGCAAAAAGTAAGCCAACCTCAAAACATACGGTAACTTTGCAAAATACAGAGATAAGGAAAAAAATCCTACAGAAGCAAAGCAAAAGACATCCCCAACTTACAAGGGAACACAAGTAGGGTTAGCAGATCTATCACAGAAAATTGATAGTCCAAAAGACAGTGGCATGATATATTCAACATGCTGAAATGGAAAAAATAGGCAGCCAAGAATACTTTGTCCAGCAAAGCTAATATTCAGAATAAGAGAGATAAAGAGTTTCCCAGACAGGGGTGCCTGGGAAACTCAGTCAGCCAAGTGTCTGACCCTTGATGAGGTCATGATCTCAGGGTCATGAGGTTGAGGTCCATATCAAGCTCTGTCCTGGGCATGAGCCTGCTTAAATTCTCACTCTCTCTGCCCCACCCTCACTGCCGATTTCACATGCTCTCGCTCTCTCTCTCAAAAAAAAAGATTTTGCTCAAAAGAACGAAAGGAGTTCATGACCATTAAACCAGCCCCACAAGAAATATTAAAAAGGACTCTTTGAGTGGGAAAGAAAAGACCAAAAGCAGTAAGCTCTAGAAAGGACCAGAGAAAATCTCCATAAACAATGACTTTACGGGTAATCTATGCCATTAAATTCATATCTATCAATAATCATTCTAGGGGCTCCTGGGTGGCTCAATAGGTTAAAGCCTCTGTCTTTGGCTCTGGTCGTGATCCCAGGGTCCTGGGATCGAGCCCCGCATCAGGCTCTCTGCTTGGCAGGGAGCCTGCTTCCTCTCTCTGTTTATGTGCCTCTCTGACTAGTTGTGATCTCTGTCAAATGAATAAATAAAATCTTTTAAAAAAATTCTAAATACAAATGGCTTAAATGCTCCAATCATAACATAGAGAGGGTCAGAATGGTTAAAAAAAAAAAAAAGACCCATATATGTGTTGCCTACAAGTGACTGCAGATTGAAAAGTGAGAGGATGGAGAACCAGTTATCATGCTAAGGACATCAAAAGAAAGACAGAGAAGCCATACTTATATCAGACAAACTAGATGTTAAACCAAAGACTGTAACAAGGGATGAAGAAGGATACTACATCATAATAAACGAGGTCTATCCAACAAGATCTAACAATTGCAAATATATAGGCCCCCATCTTAGAAACACCCAAATATATGACACAATTAATAACAGACATAAAGAAACCCATTACTGACAATACAGTAATAGTGGTGGACTTTAACATCCCCACTTACAGCAATGGACAGATCATCTAAGCAGAAAATCAACAAGGAAGCAATGGCTTTGAATGACGCACTGAACAGGTGG